>NC_139350.1:20690507-21008007 GCF_055883805.1 Amblyomma maculatum | reverse complement strand
CAGTGGAGTCTCAGCCAAGAACAGCAAAATTAAAAGACTATTATTCGGTTTTGCCTCAACTACGATACGCAATTTTTCAATGGCCAGAGGTTTCTTCCAAATCGCATATGAATATTTTGAGCATCCGTCAATCTCGACGCTTGGTATAGTCACTAAGTATACTTCTATGTAGAAGCCATGCTAACGCGGTCATGGCTGACTACGAAGACGAAGAACCTTATGCCACCTATAGCCCTCCTCTTTGATATGTTCACTATACTGATTGAGCTGGAATTACCAATTCAGTTAGCGTTTTATAACAATATTTGGTGCTTTCTAGATTGTTTCTTTGAAGAACCAATTATTAACAGGTGCTTGTCGTGTGGCGATAAATGTGCTTATAATTAGGCCGATATGTAAACTGCCTTTTCGGAAACATGTCACACAGATTATAAGAAGACACTTTGTAGTTTTCATATCGATTGTTTTCAGTAGTATTGACGTAACGTTTTCACTAACATGGTGTCGTAAATGTGACCTCCAGTACTTGCATGTGCACACTGTCCCGTTGTTTTAGTTTTCTCTACCTTCCGAGAAGTGCCCTATCAGCAAAAAATTGAATTATGTGAGCTAATTTCTTCATAATAGAGGCTCTTACTATTAAAATAATTTAGTCTAAAACGATCGTTCTAGTGCATTGATTTCACATAGAGTAACAGAACGACATTACAAATTAGTTGGAGTAACTGAAACAGGCCAGTTCAGTGCAATAGGGCTCATTCTATAACCATTTCCCTGTAAGGACGTTGATATTAAAGAGATGAAGCAGCTATTTTCCATTAGGTTAGAAGGGCTCATGTATAAGCTTCTGGAAGTATTTGCCAAAATGAAGATAAGAAATTTTATATTTCTATCACAGAAAGCACCGTTTGAAGTATTTGAAAAAAAAAGCATTTATGTTGCTGGCAAAGACCATGTTCTGTTTTCTAGTCATTATGGCAATGATCGCGCTTCACGTAAGCACACGAAAGAATTATAGAACAGAGCCTCAAAATTGACTACCAGAAATTCTGAAACCTTTTTAAATCTCACCGCTGCTCGAAAGCCAATTGAACAATCTGGATAAAATATATGTAAGTTTGAATGGTTTCGATGATCTTCAAGCACATGTTATCACTAAATGGAGGAAGAATGACCCAATAAGTTTTGTACAACCCAACAACGCTCTTACACAAGTATTTAATAGTCGACGGATGGACGAGCAAAGCGGAAACTTTTCCATCTCGTTCGATCGTTGTAAAGAATAGCAAGTGTTGGCTTCGCAGCCAGAAGCAGTGCACACAGCGGAAAAAAGCGGAGCATGCACTTCTCTGGGAAAATTAACATTGAAGCCAGGCTCCCCTATAGTTTAAAATGAATGAAATGATTGAGCCCTGGGTCACTACGAAGGAATCTCCCTTCCCTCTCAATTAAAGAGCTGGCAGAGAGGGCTCCACTGCACAGGTGAAAAGAACAAAAAAATCATCTTTCTTTTTTTTCGATTAAAACGAAATATGAATAATATATCAACAGCCTTCTTTCGTCGCTTTTTGGTTCAGCATATATACGACTTGTGCTGATGGGGCCAGCAAACGGTATTTCTCGCTTTGGGAATGATGTGGATGCTGCTTCTTTTGCTGGCTAATCCAGGCGATGTTTGTTCTAATCTGAAGATTATGAAGCCTAACTTATCTGAAAATTGTAAAGTTTTTATCCGTATTTCATGCAACAGAGAGCCCTTATCTTTTAAATGTACACATAGGGGATTGGAAGGAGGGCAGGCTCAAACAAACCAGCTTTGTGGTTTGATTCCGCATCCCATTGGTCAGTGGCATTTTGTTTTTTTAACTGGGCGAATGTGACTATTTGTCCCATGTCCATCATCATCATCATCATCATCATCATCATCCTCAGCCGGACTATACCCACTGCAGGGCGAAGGCATTTCGCATCCAATTAACCCGGTCCTGTGCAAGCTGCATCCACTTGACCCCTGCGAACGTCTTAGCCTCATCCGCCCGCCTAATTTTCTGCCGCCCCCTGCTACGCTTTCCTTCGCTTGGAATCTAGTTTGTTGCCCTAAGCGACCAGCGGTTATCCTCTCTTCGCGCTACATGTCCTGCCCATGCCCATTTCTTTTTCTTGATTTCCAGTATTATTCTGAGTGACTTGACATATTTCTCTGACCCACTCTGCACGTTTCCTATCTCTTAACGTTATCCCTACCATTTTTGTTTCCATGGCCCTCTGCATTGTCCTCGACTTAAGTAGAAACCTGTTTGTTCACCTAAACGTTTCAGCCCCATAGGTAAGTACCGGTAAGATGCAACTGTTGTATATTTCTTCTTGAGCGATGCCGGTAAGCTGCTATTGATAACCTTGCAGTGCTTGCCAAATGCGCTCCATCTCAGTCTTATTCTCCGTGTTATTTCCCTTTCATGGTCCGGAGCTGCGGTTACTACCTGTCCAAAATAGATATATTTGCCTACTACTTCCAGTGCTTCGCTACCTAACGTAAACTGCTGTTCCTTAACTAGGCTATTGAACGTTACCTCAGTCTTCTGCATATCAATTTTCAAGCCTACTGTTTCACGTTTCCTGCCTAGGTCATCAATCAATCTTTGCAATTCATCCTCTGAGTTACTCAGCAAGGCAATTTCGTCAGCAAATCGCAGATTACTGAGGTATTCTCCATCTACTGTTATCCCTAACTGCTGCCATTCCAAGTCTGAATAGTTCTTCGAAGCCAGCTGCGAATAGTACTGGGGAGATTGTGTCTCCTTGCCTAACACCTTTCTTTATAGTTATTTTGTTACTTTCTTTATACAGAACTATGGTTGCTGTGCACCTTATAAATATATATCTTACAGCACTTTCACGTGCGGCTCGTATCACCCTGATTTCGCAATGCCTGTATGGCTGCCGAGGTTGCTACTGAGTCAAATGCTTTTTCGTAATCAATGAACGCTATGTATAAGCGCTGGTTATATTCCGAGCATTTTTCTACCACCTGGTTGGTTGATGGTATGGATATGATCGATAGTGAAGTATCCTTTCCGAAAACCTGTTTGATCTTTCGCTTGGTTGCAGTCTTAAGTTTCCCGTTACTGACAAGAATGCTGTGATCGGTTTGCAAATCAGACATCTCCTGGAAATCGAAAAGTAGAACTCTGTGTGTGTGTGTGTGTGTGTGTGTGTGTGTGTGTGTGTGTGTGTGTGTGTGTGTGTGTGTGTGTGTGTGTGTGTGTGTGTGTGTGTGTGTGTGTGTGTGTGTGTGTGTGTGTGTGTGTGTGTGTGTGTGTGTGTGTGTGTGCGTGCGTGCGTGCGTGCGTGCCTGTAATGTTGTATCCACAAATCAGCTACGTATGTCTGAAATCAACTTTGCGCCCAGGCATCAATCTATAGCAAAGATGCAAAAGAGCAGTTCGCGTGAGGTCAGTCGGACTTCAATATCAAAACTTGTCTTCGCGTGCACTTACAGGAGGGGAAGAATCGTTAGGTTGAAATTAACCTACGCATCAGGACCATATTCACAGTGGCGAGCTATCATGAAAGTTTTAGAAAGGATGTGTACTTTGTCAAGGATACGATACCTTGCGATTCTTCAGTGTTTACAGAGCAGCACGCAATCGCACATTATGAGCAACCAAATTTTTCGCCCTTTTAGTTTCCGCTGTACTAGATCCTGGAATGGCTTTTCGTGTTTAAAGCCGATGAAACAATGCTCAGTTTTGCCAGATCTATCAATAATTGGCATAATTTTGTTCACGAGAGAAAAGGTGGGTTCTAGTGATGCCTCAATAAAAATGTCGAAGTGTGAAAGCACAGCATAAAGTTAAGTATGTACAGAGAAAGAAGCCTGGTTTGGGCACTCCTGTAACAACGTAAAGCGATACTTTGGTATCCTACCTGTCCAGCCAATTTCAGCATTAGTGGCAAATGTAGTACGTACGTATATCTACCCATCTCTAGAAGATACAATATTTCTTAAAGCAATCGAACCGCGTGCCTGGCAGTGAGCCAGATCGCAACATTAGATGAAGCAAGTTCTCTATGCCCGGCTTTAGCGTGCTGAAAAACGGGAGATACTCTTTTGGGAAAACGCCGACTCCCCAGGCTCCGGCACGAACATAATTAGTAGAGAAGCCTGTGAGGTTTGGCTGCGGGGCGGAGACCCCGCTGTTCAGCAGCAGGCCATCCGACTGGCGGCTGAGGCCGTGATGAACATTTGTACCTTCACCAGTCCTTAGCCTGCGGGGCTCCTCCCGACCCCCCCCCCCCCTCCTGGCCTGCGTTCCGGGGGCGGGAAACGGAGGGTGCCTTTTCGGTGGAAAATAGAAGTTTGCATTCATTTATTCGTTCATTCGGTGCCGCCACTTGTTTCAAGGGGCGAGGAGGGTGTGCTCCAGTGGGGGCAGGATCACAGCTAGCTCTGTGCAGCCTTTGGATATAACGGACGAACGGTAGCCGGAAGAGCTCTTAAAGGGTTTTGCCATAATAAAGCTCTCAGGGACCACCATCCATGGCGTGCATGGAAGAGTGCAGCCGCGAATAGCAGAAGAAATGGGGATGATATGTCGTTATGACGTCAGCGACCGATGGTTGCGTTACCAAAAAGCTGCATTAGAAATCATAGAGAAAAAATCATTTAAACATATATACTGTAAATAATGCGGTCAAATTTCTATGATTTATAGTGTAATACACGTGGAGTGAAACGCAATAATCAGTTGGTCGTTATGCCTTGAAAGGCGGAGTTTAAATGTCCCCTATTATTTTTGTTTCTACTGGCCCACTACAACCGTTTGGGTATTGAAAATACGCACGTTAAAAAATAATTCTTCTTTACATACTTCAGAACGTTTGACAAATTTAACTTTTTCGCAGTTACATAAATAATGTGGGAAAAGATTAGAAATGTCAAAGCACTACGTTTTTCACTTACTTTACAGATGATCAGTAAACGATGTTCTTTCCGTTGCACTTAGCTAGGTAGTGAAAACGCGTGTATTTTAAAAAATAATTTCTCAGTAAAAAAGACAGTTGTTTTGTAATTTACGTCTTAGAGATGCGTATGTACACTGCAAATCAATTAAGGAATGAAAAAAAGTTGCAGCGAAAGGGCTGCTGGGATTTAAACCGTCTTGCTTACTGGCCATGTAGTTTGCCTTGCTTCTCGCTTTGTCTTCTTTCGCCTGCACTTCCATTATATTAAACCTCTTCACAGTACACTATGTATACAACAATGTTTATCTCAGAATTCCTTCTTGCGAAAGCAAGAAGGAATGAAACATCGATATCAATGGAAGCTTCTTTTGCAAAATCCGTTGAAAGGCTATTTGTTTACATTGCTGGATTTCCACGGAAGTTAATTTGAATATCTATATTTACTCCGATTTAAAAGCGTTTATAAGAAAGCCTAAGGCTTCTTATCAAGACATTGGACTATAAGAACTAAATGTTGCATGCAAAAATACTAATGTAGAGTGAACGAGCTGTGGCAGCAGCAAATGTTTGATTAGGGCCACAAATCTATATAGTGAAATCTCTGTCACCTCAAATCCCTATCTTATCTAGGGTCTCATTTGTCGAATAATCATTTCCTGGTCTCATGCAATTAATGAGCATTGCTTCTTGCCCGGATTTAACGCTTTTGGCTAGATAATGTACGTATAAAATTACACTTGCACCAACGAATTGATCTGAGTGCTAGAGTGACGTCACCTGGTGCGAACATTTGAGCGCAATGGAATAGGCGATTAGCTTTGCGACCACTCCGCTTAAAGGCAGGGTTGAACGACAAGGTTGAAGGTCAGGTGAAAGAAAGCCCCAGATGGGACTAACATAGCGAGCCGTTCATTTTAGTGTCGGTTATCATCACCATCTTAAGCTGCGCGAGATGTATGGTGGCAAGCGCCTCGACTTTTACCTTTCCTTTACGCGTCCTCTTCCTTGTTTTCAAGGATACTTCTCCGATTAAACCAGGCTTTTGTTTCACTTCCCCCTTCTGTACTTCTTTCCGTATGCCTCCTCATTTTGGTCTCGCCTACCCTACAGTAATGCTTTGCATCACCTTCGGCCCAACAAGTTCCCTAAACCGTCGGCTCATATAATCCTCCGACCACAACGCATACAATAATACTTTTTAAATAGTTTCGTTATAAGCCGCTAACACATTAGGTTTCTTTCTCGAAAATGTACCGAGCTGCTTTGTCAGCATATTTTTGAGGCAAATAATAAAAAATTAGGTGCCGCTAAATGCTTGTGAATCAATCCTCGCTTATGTATTCCTTCGATATAGCTTTTGGTTGCAATATCACGGCTGAAGTCGCCATCGAGTCATCTGTTAGATGCACTACAAGAAAGGTTGCGGTGTCATGGGCTGAGTTTTAGTACCTCCCCTTGCGTTGCCCTATTGTTCCTAATTGCAGATGCAAGAGCTGGCAAAGCAGCTAAGCCACCAAAGTATTCTCGGTGATTGTTTACGGTTGCAAAGCGACATCGGCTCCTGCAGAGGGAAAAGGGCGGAGGAAATCACTATGGGCACCCCAACATGAGGCCAAATCTGTGGTTTAAGGCTTAAAAAATTACAGCACAAATTTAGAGCTAAGCGTTTCCCGTCTCGCTTTCCCAGAATTGATTTTGAGCAACCGGAAACAGAATAAAGCTCCAATATCGGCTGGGCAATAGAGTATTGAACGTTTTATGCTTCCTGCTTTTGGCAGCTGCGGAAGCAGCTAGTGGTGAATATGCGGCTTGCGATAAAACGAGACTGCAGAATTTTTTATGGTGCCGAGATTCACCTAAACCTTCTCTTTACTGGTCATGGGTCGTAGTGTTTTTCGCTTATGTCGAGTACTACGTAGACTGTAACAAAAACATTATGGGCATACTTAAGAATAGCATTCCAGGGTATGGCACGATTGCATAGGCAGTCTTCTGACGCTTAGTGCACAAGTTTGTTTTTCGGCTGGTTGTTTGTCAGCGCAAATTATAATTATTTGTGATGTTTACAGACGGTGATTCCTAGGGACGGTCTTCCTTATATCGCATCATTAGGAGCCGAGTACTCGATATACAAGAATATCCTGAATTCATTTATTCTCTTTTATCAATATTTCATTGATCGTTGTATTTTTGCAAAATTCCGTTGCAGTTAAGTATATGTTCGTTTTAGACCTTAACATTCTAAGTTCACACAATACAGTATTCCGAACGCCTTCATATAAGCACGACTGCAACGTGGTGCAACTTAACATTTTAGAATAATAGAAAGAGATGATATGAAATAAGAACTTGCATAATTTTCGTCCTGAGTAAGTAGTATTGCACAATTTGTTCAATTTTTGTTTAAATAGTTCAATTTTTAAAACCTCCATGCCCCAAAAGCTTTTTAACGAGCTAAGTCCTAAGTCGCATATTGAGTGAAACAGTCGATAATGAATTTTTGCCAGGAGAGCAAAATCATATTCCCACGCTAGCACGAAGGGCGCTGTCAAAAGTTGCCAAAATATTTGCTTTTTGTGGAAATCAAGGGCGTTGTTTTCATTCAGTGAAGGAAAAACTATTGTTTTGCTTCTTTACTACAATCGTGGAGCGCGTTGGAATGTTCACTTGATGCACACATCCTCTGTGCCTGTGAACATCACAAGAATAACAGTAATAATTGTACATGCGGGCGTCATGTGCGAAGCTGATATTTGCGACAGCTTTCTTGACAATACCTACATGCATAAAATGCATAAAATGTCCGACCTTGGACACACTCGATAATTTTCCTGACAACTATTGCGTCTAACAAGACGAAGGTAGACACAGGGAGTGAACGGTCATTAAAAGTGCTCAACCATATTAGATGTATCAAGCGTGGATGCCAAGGAAGAGTTTCTCTAGAAGGTTAAAAAATTAAAACTTAAAAATTTGTTGGCATTAAGTTGAGTCGAACAAACTTTTGTCCATATATACCACTCTGGGGCCGAAAAACGCTCTACTGCTTACGACCTTCGAAAAAACTCAGTTTACTTGAAGCACTTGTAGACGGACTAGATAGGTTTTCAGCTCCGGGCGGCTCTAACCAAACACCGGTACAGGAGACAAAGAAGAACTGGCGGTACTACACAAATAATTTATTGCTCAAGCACGCTGCTCACTGCTTCCATTTAAACTGCTAAAAACCTACGGTTCTTTAACAAGTTAGTCTACACTTGAAACAGCAGTGAAATGGCGGAGTCAACTACTGAGTTTTCCTACGCAATTGTGTTCGGCAGGCTTCAAACTTACAGCGCAACTGCTCACACTGGTATTAAAAGGAATAAAAGAGCCAAAGCCGGACTTGAAAGCATCGCTATAAAAACTTTGGAAGCGCTTCATGTACCTCTGTGAACAAAGCTATATACAGATGGAACATCTTACTTGAATATAGACTACGTATTGGGTTGGGGTTTACATTCAAAATACTCGCTAGCAAAGTTTGCATCCAAAGGTTTTTAGTAATCGAATTCACACCATGCAAAGGCCAGTACGAAGTGACTAAAGATACCCCTTTCTGGGTCCTCAATGTTGCCGTAACTGTTGAACGACTAGTGCTAAGCTAGCGTGTTCAGACAGGCCAATCTATTTTTAAAATCTTGGATATCATTTGAAATGCTGAAGGCGACGTGAACGTCACCAGCAGGCAGTGGGTAGTACTTCTAATGTTTCGGTAAACAACAAGTGCTTCTCAGCTTTGACATTTGCTTGACGTAAACCTTCTTTGGGTGATAAATAGAATGGGTCGCAACTTTTGGGCTACTCACTGAGTGTGGATCGAGGGTTTTGGAAGAGCGTTAGTGAATCGAACCCTTTGTTTGTCGTCTTCTCGGTCGGCCTGTATTTCTTAAGCTGATTATTTTCAAGACAATAGGAACTTCGAAGGTGCCTAAAAAAAGGCCAGCACGAATTTTTACTTTATACAAATTTATTCGAGTAACTACTGAGCACTAAACCACTATTACAACGCAAGCAAAATTGCAACACCACCCTTACCACTCTTGGAGTCAATGAGAAATGACTTACAGAACACAAGGTAAGAGCGATAAGAGAATTTTATTCCTTTTATGTCACGTAAAACATTCCCTGCACTCCGAGAATAATCGCTATGGTGCAAGGTGATAGTTTTGTTTTATCATTAACATGTGTACATGCTGCTCACCACATGGCCATGCATTACTCTACATTAAATAATTAGTTGTCGTCATAGTACACAGTTATTTCTATAGCACCGCAAATGCATTCTCATTTACTGTCAAAGAGCCTCAAAAAATAGGCACGTCAAAAATGGCAGTTATGGTGCATACCTTATCTATATGAATACTAATTCGTACAGAACCAGTGACTTTCGGTGGCACATGACGGAGAAAGTAAAAATAATACAATTTTATATTGTGCGACTTTACTCACAGTGCATTTTTAATGATAGTGCAGCGTAATTCTCTTGAAGGTAAATGTGCACTCCTCTTCTACCAACCTGAAAAAAATTCCCACTCCTGCCTACTCCCTGGCAGCATCCAATCTGGCGAGAGAACTTCGAGCCTATTTTCGAGCTTTGCTCTTTGTGGGATAGAACAATAGAAGGAGACCTACGAAAAGGTTACGTGAACAACGACCATTGAGGGCAACTCGCGCCGCTAGTGAGGCAAGCACAGGTGGCCCCGCAGCACAACCCTATGAAAATTAATTTTTTTCTCCGCTGCTGAGTATACGTTCTCCAATTTTCTGTTTGCTCAGGAAAAGAGGTCTTCGAAGTCTTCACTTAATGTCAAATGGGAGAGGCCTGGGGCCGCTTTGATCCAAACTGGGTTCTGGGGCTTTACGCTGCCTGAATAGGCAAATGCTGTGCGTTTTGCATTAGTTGAAAAACAATCGCAAATATTTCGACTGTAACGCACAAAACATTGATGGAATAATGAGCAAAACTCGTTGAGAAGTTATGGCGACCGATGAGGTGACCCACCTCGTTAGAGTAACTACAATTTTGACACCTTTGATATTGCTTTTTGCAATGAGCAGCAAATCAAATTTTTCAAGTGCGCATATAGGTCTACTGCGTCAAGATAATTGTTGATACTATCGAAATATTAGTGTAAGCTCTCAACTCGCCATGAACATCAAGACGTGCAGCAAAGAGTACGGTCGCCTGCAAAGAATACATTTTTAAGAATCGGGATAGGCGCTAGTATTAGAGATAGGGGAGCATTTCTGAGTTCAAAGGGTGAGGATGGAATAGCGCACTGTGGAGAAATACGGGTCAGGGTAAAAGAATCGGAGAGGAAATCGACGAGACGAAATTGGCCCTCCAGTAGCGCAGAAATATGTTATATTCTGAAATTTCCACTCAGACGGTGTGGTTTTAAATACCTAATATAAAAAATGAGCGTTTCAAAGATCGTGTTAGACTAAAAACAGTCCAAAAAAGGAGATCAAAGAAGGCAGGACAAGACCTGACTATCAACTAGTTTTTATTGGAAATAACACAAAGATATACTCCAATTACAACCAAGAAGACACATGAGCAGTACTAACTGCACCGACACCTGATAACTTGAACCTTAACGATCAAGATACCGCAGTTCAGCCATGAACGAGAACAGATGGGGTGCCAACGCATGTGTCGCGGTTTTTATGAATGTAAAATGCATCGCAGTGCTTGTGCAAGATCTTAAAGAGCGGACTACATGGTTCTGCATTAGAATTAGGAAGGTTACGGCGACATTCTGCTTAGTGCAAGGCCAAATTCGATGAAGAGGCCCCATTCAAAGAAGCATTGTGCTCACGTATGCGGGTATCACGCATCTTCCCGTCTGGCATATATATCTTTTTCCACGCGAGAAGAGAACATCATACGCCGCACCCTTGGCACAAGGGACAAAAAGAGATGGGATAGGAACGTCTTTATGAATTTCAACTAACGTGAAACGTAAGCAACGACTTTCAAGTGGGTGCTTTTAACCTGTGTTATTTCGAACCACACGGCTGTAGTTCAAACGTGGTGATGAACAAATTTCGTTTGTTAGCCTTCTAATAGTGGAAATAATATTACCCTTTAAAAGAAAAACATAACCAGCTTTATTGCAAGGCTAACTCGTTTTTAGGGCTGGGTCGATGCTTGCAGGTAGGCGCTTGCAAGGTAGGCGCTGGCTCGAACAACTGGCGCTCGTGTCTCGTGCCGGCGCACTGGCACCAGGTTATCTTCTTTTCAATCACCCGCAGGAGAAGAGGGAGCCATCCTGGCGACTTAAGGGGACAACAATACGTCTGGGTCGTAAAAGGGTTTTAGCCGAGAAACGTGGATGGTCTCACGCCCACGTCATCGAAGGTCTGGCAAAGATATGACGGGCTCAACGATGTAATTGACGGGTGAGGTGCACTCAAAGACATGATAGGGTCCTTGGTATTTCGGCAGTAACTTGGAGGAGAGGCCAGGTAACGCACAAGGCACACGTAGCCAAACACGGGCTTGCAGAAGAAAGCTATCGGCGGCTTCAGCTGAGTCAAAACGATGTTTCTGTCGGCCCTGGTCGGAAGATGTGAGTAAGCGGGCGAGCTTCCTGCACTCCTCAGCGTACTTTGAGGCTTCAGACGCGGTAGTGGCTTCAGAGGAATCGCGCCGGTAAGGAAGTATTGTATCCTGTGGTGAAAATGGCTCACGTCCATATAATAGGAAAAATGGCGAGAATCCAGTAGTGGTCTACGTGGCGGTGTTGTATGCATACGTGACGAAGGGTAGCAATGCGTCCCAGTTGGAATGGTCGGTAGCTACGTACGTACATCGAAAACATGTCGCCTAGGTTGGTTGGTTGGTTTGTGGGGTTTAACGTCCCAAAGCAACTCAGGCTATGAGAGACGCCGTAGTGGAGGACTCCGGAAATTTCGACCACCTGGCGTTCTTTAACGTGCACTGACATCGCACAGCACACGGGCGCCTTTCTTTTTGCCTCCGTCGAAAAGCTGCCGCCGAGGCCGGTATTCGATCCCGCGTCCTTGGGAACAGTAGTCGAGCGCCGTAACCACTGCGCCACCCCGGCGGGGTACATGTCGCCTAGGGTTTGATTCAATCTTCCAGTCAGACAATTAGTCGGCGGGTGGTACGCAGTAGTAGTGCGATGGGTAATGTTACATTGCTGCAGGAGGAATGAAACCACTTCAGATAAGAATACACTACCACCGTCGCTCAACAGTTCCCGTGGCGCTCAGTGACGAAGTATGAAGTGGTGTAAGATGAAGGTAGCAACATCACGGGCTGTAGCAGCAGGTAGATCGCTGGTTTTGGCATAGCGGGTGAGATGATCTACCGCTGCAATGAACAAGTGGTTTCCAGTTGCAGTGTAAGGAAGCGGGCCTACTCGGTCGAAAGGTCTTGATGGGCAAGTAAGAGGATGCATGGGGCCTGTGGAAGGGCGATGGGCGACCATCCGGCAATCAAGGCAGGAGCGAACCAACTTGCAGACGTAGATGCACATTCCGCGCCAGTAGAAACGCAAGCGAAGCCGAGCATAAGTCTTGAATGCGCCAGCGTGAGCGGCTTGCGGGTCAGTGTGAAAATGAAGTACAGATTTCCGAACGCAAGTGTCGAGGAATGAGGAGCAGCCATTTGCAGCCGGAAGATAGATTATTACGGCAGTATAACAGGCAATCGTGAATTGTAGCAGCTTGGCGGCGAATTGCACGATGCGTCGAAGAGGCCGAAGAGGCCGAAACGAAGGTGAAAAGGGAGGCGATCCATAGATCTCTGGGCTGCTCCACTACCATGTTGATCAAAGACAAGGAACTGTAGTCGATGGGGGAATCGGAAACACTTTGAGTGGTTAGCGGAGAGCGAGAATGTATGTAATTATGCTTCCTTCCAGATCGATACACAACACGAATATTGTTGAAACCGTAATTCCCAGCGAGCGAGGCGGCCAGTGGGGTTCTTAAGGGAGGACAGCCAACACAGAGAATGGTGTAACGTCCTCGAAGGGTCGGCCGCACACATAAGGGCGGAATTTCACTATCACCCAAATTATGGCTCGCCTTCTGTGTAGTTTAGCTCCGGCTTGCGTAGGCGACAACATAGTCAGCACCCCCGGGTTTACGTTGCGCTAGAAAAGCACCGATACCTGTGCCGCTTGCATCAGCGTGGACAGGAGCATCAGGGTGAAATTGCCGCAATATGACCGGCTAGGTAAGCAATCATTGACAATAAAATCCGACAATTAATTCATTACAATATTATTTCATGACAACCGCAGAGATGAGAGGAAGGCAATCACCTATTCTTCCCTTGGCTTTGCTGACTATTGGCTGCTTTCAGTTGGTTATCCATAAGGGTCTCTGAGTTTCCTTCGCTCCTTCTGCGGAAGTAACAGCTAGCATATTGTGACCATCACCTTACCGGTATCGAACAAGAGGAAAATTTAAAGCAGTTGCATCTTATCGGTACTCATCTATGGGGCTGACACCTGGATGGGAAAACAATTTTAGTTTAGTTTATAGTGGTAATGTCCCCAAGCAACAGACTATGAACGGCGGCGTATCGAAAGGCTCCCGAAATTTAGTGTTTCTGGGATTTTTTAACGTGCACTGACGTCGTATAGCACATGAACGCGTTGCTTTTCGCCTCCATCAAAAAACAACCGCAGCAACCGGGAATCAATTTCGCCGCCTTGGGCACAGTAGTCGAGCACCCTAACCATTGCACCACCGCCGTGGGGCTAAACAAAAGGGTTGTGCTTAGGTTGAGGCGTTTGCGTTACCGCGGCTGGGCTAAAGAAAAGGGTTTTTCTTATGTAGAGGGCATTGCAGACAGCAATGCAACAAAAATGATGTATGCTACGTTATGAAAAACGAAACGAGCAGAGTCAGAAAAACAAGTGGGTCAGAGAAGGAACTCGAGTTGGTTCAATTCTCTCAGAAATTAGCAAGAAAAAACGGGCATATGCATGACATATAGGTTCAAAGAGAAGGCAACGTATGGTTGCTAAGGGTAACAAATTGGATTTCAATGGCAGGATTTGACGGTTCCGGAACCACAGCAGACGCTACCACTAACTTCTTCAACAGAAGGGGGACAATAGGAACTTGAAAAATTAGAGATCAAATAGCTTACTATCTTTTTTTGTATAAACTATTACTAAAGTAATCGCTAACAGAATCACGACAACCTGAAACTTCAATCAAGAAAACGATCAAGCCGGGTTTTGGAAAGGGTCCTCTACTATTGATTACGGCCATACCATCAACCAGGTGGCAGAAAAAATCTTGGAATATAAGCACCTCTTATACATAGCATTCATTGGTTACGAAGAAGCATTTGACTCAGTAGAGACCTCGGCAGTATGCAGGCATTAAGAAATTAGGGTGTAGACAAGCTATACCTGAAAGTACTGGAAGATATCTATAGTGGCTGCGCATCAACAATAGTTCTGCATGAAGAAAGTAACAAAACTCCCCTAAGAAGGTGTAAGGCAAAGTGACACAATCCTCCGGGATTATTCACAGCTTGCTTACAGCAATATTTCAGACACTTGGAATAGCAGTTTGGGAAGACATTGCCTTGCTATGTAACTCGGGGGATAAACCGCGAACTTTGAAGACCTATGGTGGAAAAGCAGAAAGCTATGCTTGAAAATCAATATGAACCGGACTAAGGTAATATTCATCGTCTCTGGAAAGAGTGGCGGTTTTACCTTAGATAGCGAAGCACTGGAAGTGATAGGCGAATGTGTCGGCCTAGGATAGGTAGGAACCGAATATACGGACCCTGTAAGGGAAATAACTAAGAGAATAGATTGGGGTGGAGCGCATTTGGCAAGTACTCTCATATTAAAACCAGTATCATGTCGGTATTTCTCAAGAGGAAAGTGTACAACTGTTGCATCTTACCTATAGTCACATATGGGGCTTAAACCTGCAGGCTAACGAAAAGCGTTCTGCTCAAGTTGAAGGCAACGCTGAGGGCCATGGAATGCAAAATGGTACGTGCAATGTTAAGAGATAGGAAGCAGGCAGAGTGGGTTAGAGAAATAACTTGAGCTGCTTAAATCCTAGTGGAAATTAGGAGAAATGGTTATGGGCAGCGTATGTATTGCAAAGAGAGGATTTTCTATGGTGGCTTAAGGGAACAAATTGTATTCCAAGGCAAGAAAATCGTAGAAGGGGCTGCAGAGAGGTAGGTGGGCGAATGAAGCTAAGACGTTCACAGGGATCAGGTAGATGCAGCTAGCACATAACTGTATTCACTGGCGGTGAATGCGAGAGGCCTTTCTCCAGCATTGGGTACAGCCCTGATGATAATAATTATTGACTTGCCTGAAGTTACACTTCTTATCTATCTCATCTTTTGCGTGGGAATCGCTGTGTAGCCCTGTTGGAGCATCTTGATAAGTCGTAGCTTTCAATCCTCTTTCCTCTGCATGCTTAGTGAACGAAGTATACAGGGAATGAGGCTAAGGATGTTTTGCGAGTAGTGTAAAAAAGTAAAGAGTAAAATAGAGGCTATTGTTTAATATGGTACATAGGCTTGGCTGGTGTGTGAATGCACGAAGGTTGAGGTTGGGTGCAATGTTAGCGTGATTGATGCACCTCAGCGTGAGTTTAGCTTGACATTATACTTTGTAACAGTTACAGTTATTAAAAGGATGCACTGGCGGCCACCACGTACAGCGTATCTACGCTTTTTATTTTTAGATTCGCTTGCTTTTGGCTATGGCGCCCATATACCTCCGCATTATACAATGGGTGCATGTTGTTTGGAATTCAGTAAGAAACATATTTTGGCTAATCATTAATCGGAGTTCACGTCTTCTGTCCATCGTTCAAATGCTTCTCTTGACACATAGGTCCCAGTGTTTTTTTGTAGTAGGGAAGAGGTTTTCTTGCCAGGTCGTCGGTATTTTCCTGATTTGACTAAACGTACTGTGCATGCCAGAGGCAAGAGGAGTGCTGTATATTTGTTTACGCAAGCCTAACTGCGTCTTGTCCTCCTGTCACGCTGCCAATGAGTTCTGCGGGTTCGGCGATCTGGGCTTTCTTGAATCAGAGGCATAGGAAAACGCCGATTTTACGGATATTTGACAAAAAGATTGCCTATAGTGGGGAATTGCATATTTCTTCCCGAACTCATCGTATCTGGTTGCAATGTGGCGTAGCATCCTAGTGATCTGAATATTGGTAGCGATGTGTAATGAAGTTGTCTCCCATTTAGGGGACAATTACAGGAGAAATCAAATACAACACTTCTACTAAACTTTATTTAGGGTTCCCAGGCTCCCGCTTTTCGCATGGCTCGGATTTGCCGGTTGGTTGACATATGCAATCCCGGCACTTGCCTACCGGGCACGTGCTCTTAGCTGATGGTTTCATTTGAAGGAAGAATTCATCTGAAATTGCCTGCAAAAAGCGATATGCGCGATTTTAGGTCCGTTTTCCTGAGCTTATCATGACTAACTGGAGCGCAATATAGAATATAAAATTATGTGATGGGTTTGCATTTTGAAAACAAATTTGGGGATCTACAATACATACACAATAAAATCTATAGCCTCTCCAGAGCAATCGTAATGTGAGTGTGCCGCCCTAGGCGCTAGACATTAGAGTACAATATGTACAAGAGCTCTATATTTATCGCCCTCCAGAAAAAAAAAGGTGCCCTGAACCTCAAATGAAAGAGGTGCTCCTGATTCGACTCGAACGGCACGAATAAACAGGGAGCCTATGAATTCATAATTGTTATATTATGCCAATGAGAGTCATAGCTAGGGTGGGAGGGTTTTTTTTTATTGTCAGAACACGCGACAAAATTATATAATCACTGCATCTACCATTTCCTTTGATATTTTACGTCCATTTTTCCAACTGGTGTATAACATCCAGCGAAAAATATTCCTGGCTGCGCTAGTGAAGCCTACCCTGTATTATCCACTGCTTTGGTAGCTAGCGAATAGCCGATTTCATTCTTCCCCATGTATCATAATCAAAATTTCAGTGTCTTTCGATTGCATTGTGGAGCCAAATAAAAGAATTTTCTTTGACCAATCTTTTGCACGAGAAAGCCTCACTGCTGCAAATGTTTCATGGGCTACCTTGTTGAAATCACAAAGTTTAAGACAGATCCGAAATAACATAGCTAGTTTAGGTAAATCCAAGCAATCAAATGCAGTGTGCTCTGAACGGCCCTTCGTATAAGGAAGCCGAATTTATCTTTGTACGAACCCTTTTTACGATCTTGGTGGGATACATAGAGAGTGCGGTTTTTGCATAAAAGCTGCGCACTTAGCTGCTTCCCTATTAGTCCATTTGAAAACAATTGTATTCCTTTCAGCTGACGTGTGCAAAGGCGAACATATTAGGCACCTTGATGGGGCAAGAGTAAACCTAGCATCAAAGGCTCCACGAAACAAGCCACTAAGCTAAAAATTTGCAGGTAGAAAATGTGATCATTTCGGGGACAGGAAAAAAAGAACGTGTTTTTAAGTACCATTAGAACCTTAGGGTGTACGGCATGTTGCAACCTCCTTTTGCACGGTGACAGTGAAGTGCCCGGCAATTATAATTGCTGGCGTACAGATTACAGACAATATGTTATGATTGACGTACGGATGAAACGCCAGAAAACAGTTCTTTATCGCAGTGTTCTAATTACAAAGAGAAAATATGCAAATATAGACGCTCCCGTTGATAGATAAAATTTTAAAGAGATTCTTACTAATTCTGCTTAGAGGAATTTTATTTTTCCATTAAAAATTTCAACTGGGAGAAGTTTTTTGATAATTTGCAACTTCTGTTATAACTTCAAAGCTATCAAAACGCAATCTGAGCTTCAGGTTACAGCCGTACGCAGTGATTATTCAAAATGTGAAAATAAATAATCTAAAATACGATCAGAGGCAGGCATGTTCTTCATTCTAATGGCGGCCGTTGTACGGTATAATTAAAAATTGTTTTCGATATCTTTGCTACGCGAAGCTAGGAAAAAGCGCTTCACTCGGACCATCCCCGCCGATTTGACTGATGTTAATGGTCTTTGCCTTCGACACTTTGACACCCTTCAATTTTTCACAACATAACTCCTTCAAATAATATATATATATATATATATATATATATATATATATATATATATATATATATATATATATCAATTAAATTACAAGTTTAAAGACGAATACGCATTTCGATAACAGGCTCTATAATGTAGGTAGAACGGCAGGAAGAAGATGGTTTGCACGGTATGAAGAAGAACTGAACAAGGGTAAATGGGGTACGCCTCAGTTCGCAAATGCCCCAACGTTTCGACAAGGGGACTTATCTTCGTCTGGGCCCAGACGAAGACAAAGTCCACTTGTCGGAACGTTCACTCATCTGCGAACTGAGGTGTACCCCATTAACCCCTGTTCAGCTTTTCATCATACGGGCCTCTATAATGTGTATGATATATACTTAGCAGCATAACCCTCTTACAAGCATAGCCACGTCATGTATCTCTTAGATTTCGGAATACCAGCTTTTAAGATATAAAATATCGGTCAGTACAATAAGAGTTATGGGCTCCTAAAAACTAAATAGAAGGCATGGGAGGTCATACGTTGCCGTATCAAGAGTAGATATAGCCTTATATTTAATCAACAAAATGCAGTAACATAAACATAAAATACTACTGTTTTCCGTTTTTGTTCACTACCTCTGTTGAGCAAAACAGGTTGCAGCATCTGAAGAATAGCGCTGAAGCGCTATTGTTGTAGTTGTAGCACTGAAGAAATAAAGACGGAAACTTCTGGCATGAGTTCCCGAGAGCACATTATTCAGCAAACATGACTGAGTAGTTCGTTGTGGTGGTGGTTAAGCACTTATTACCAATAAATGGTTACAGGGAGGTGATTCAGTTGAGGTCGTTGTGGCAGGAGAAATTGAGTATTCCATAAAATGTTTTCAAAATGTCAACCGAAACTATTTTTCTAAACATTCCTCGAAAAAAAGAGATAACTGTTTTTTCTTTGATTATTATCGTAATCGCTTGATTAGATTTTCATTTATAATACACTGCTGATTGTAGCATAAGTGTGGCGGCTCGCAATGACGGAGTATCTTTCTCTAGGGGCTGCTGAGAAGCGGGTATTGGAAGAAACCGTTTAGTCACAGTAAAGCTGATTTAAAAGTGAACATGCATCATGAAACAGAATAAAAGTTCGCACTGAAAGAGATTCCGCGCCACCTGGACATTTAATAGATTGGCCTAAGGACTGTAACCCGAGCTGTATGTTTGTCTGCAGAATGTAGGAGACTCGCGGTCGGCAATGAATGATCTAATATTTCCTCTGCGCAAAACGTGTTCAAGAAGAGAAACTCGCCCAAATAAAAGCAAAATACTTAATACGATGGGGACGTCAAAATATCAAGTCGATACGCGTGCATAGAGGAACGTGCAAAAATTATCTTACGTAGCATTTGCTCCCATTGAATAGTCTAGTGGCCTTCAGCTTGCATCTCCACCGGCAAGCAGTGGGGCTCTGTGAGGGAAAAAAATTTAGACAATAAAATCAAACAATTTATGTTTCACACCACAGAAGTGCATAAAAAAGATTACAATTTATTTTATCATAAGGAAACTGAATCGCTGCATGCTATAAAGGAAATTACTAAAGTCGTGCGCTTTTAGGTAAGCACTTGTAGCAATCATAAGAAGTAAACATGCACATGCGGTAGTGAATGACAACACTACTTCATAAGGTTTCAACTGTTCGATATGGCTTTGTGAAGAATGTCGTTAATCAACTTCTGCCACCACTATTTGTGCGCCCATGCAGAAAGCAACAGCGGCGTTTACAAATTGAATGTTTGGCATATATTGTGATTTATTTGAACGAATGGCTGAATTTTCCTACCCAGTGTGAAAACAAAATGCGGTCGGCTGAGTTTCACTTAACTGAATTGAGAAGGATCATTCATCGCATGTGTGCAATTCAGGTGTACCAACGAGCACCAGCGTTGCACGTAAAACTAAAACAAAGAAGACGTTAGAAAATGGAAATAGAAACATATCTAGGCGGAATAAATTCCGAAATTGCCACCGTAAGACAACGGAAATAGTGTTCTAAAAACAATATTATACAACAAGAGACGGAAACAGTCGCCGCAATGAATCTTTATAGGCCAATTAGACAGGGATAGCAAAGTGGCAACACGTGGTAGTGGAAGCTCCAAAGTTGCAGGGGTAGTTGTCTTAATAGCACCCTATCAAAGCATCGGCCGTTAAACCGGACTCACTGAGGGTGACCATATTAGGCTGATTTATCCATTCCGCGGTTTCGCCATTGTCGCGAAATATTGAAGCATCCAACTATGTTAACAAAATACACGTAACAGACTGATTAGTGTGCTCTGTGATCAATATTGCTTGCATTGAGCTTTCCCGGAAAGATGTAAATTAATTTTAAGGTTCCTAAGCTTACATTAATATCTAAAGAACGAACTTGAAAATGAGTTTCCTTTATTAAATTATCAATGAGTTCCTATTATTCTTCTAGATTAAATATATTATCATTTGCAACATGTGGCGATGGAGCCGCGTTGTTTTTGGTGTATGCCTTTGTCGGTGTTATCGATCGAAAGACAGCTATATGAGCCACTAGAGAGTCACAAGCCGAACAGATTTTCTGAAACGAGAAAGACGACCTACGAGCCTTGCGCCTGTTGGTCGTGGCTGTTAGTTTCTACACAGATAGAGAGATAGATGTGTATATGTATATGAACGGCAGAGAGGCTGGCCTAAATGATTAAAATCTGGCCTGCTATTTTGCACTGCGGAAGAGGAAGAGGAGAAGAAACAGGATCATGATGAATGACAATGAATGACTGTGGGAGAATGTCGCCCCTGTGTCTTCGTTCAGCGACTACTATCTCCTGAGCACCACGAGCTTATCGGCGCAACTTCTTTTTAAAGTATTTCGAGCAACCTCACCGAGTCATTGCCATTGTGGAGATATTAAAATCCACAAAGGTCTTTTGCCTTCTCCGGCTCGCCAACTAAAAGGAAAAAGATTATTCCCCAAAATCAATCATCAGTATTATATTAGCGCATTAGAAGCACGCGTGTTTATAGCAAAGTAGAGAAGAATGGCTACATACACCTTTAAGGAGCACTCGTAGATAGCCGTGTAAATACCTGAAAACTTTTTTTAGTAGGAAAATGCTCACGTAATGGCAAGATTATATCGGGTTTTATTGCGCAAGAAAATGCACACTTCACTTCACTTTATTACCTTAAAGACCCCACATTGGGGGTATTACATAAGGGGTGGGAGTACAAGCATTTATTGAATATGATCGCCTACATGATATTTATGAAGTGCATATTTAAACTGTTTACAAAACTTGATGGGCAGGTGATGGCATCAACATCGTGGGGAAGGCCATTCCAGTCTTTTGCAGTGCGAAGAAAGAATGATGAAGAAAAAGTGACGGTGCGGGCGCACTGGCATGAAACTACTAGTGGACGGCCGGTGCGATGAGATATGCGAGCTGGCGGTGTGATGTAGGGTGGTTGGCCGAGGGAGCTGTAAAAAATCTTATGGATCAGATTAAGAGAAACAATGCGACGACGATGGGCAAGAGTTGATAAACCTGATTGCCGTTTAAGTGACGATACACTGATGTCATATGAATAGGAAGAATGAATGAACCTCGTGGCGCGATTTTGGACAGATTCTAGTGAACTGATGAGATATGCTTGTTGCGGGCTCCAGATAGCAGATGCGTATTCTAGTTTAGGTCGGATGAGCGATTGGTAGGCGAGAAGTTTAATACTTTGAGGGGTGTGCCGTAAATCGCGTTTCAAAGAACCCAATGATCGGTTAGCTCATGCGACGATGTTCGTTACATGTGAGCGCCAGGAGAGATCCTGGCACAAGGTGACGCCTAAGTACTTGTATGAGCATGCAGATTCTAGTGGAGTGTTAGCAACCGACTAAGTGAAAATGTGGGGGTTACGCCAGCGATGAAAAGATACGAGTTTACATTTATTAGGATTAAGCGACATTAGCCAGTCATCGCACCAGGCATGTATTGCGTTAATGTCGTTTTGGAGCTGTGATTGGTCAGAGGTGTTGGAAATTGTGCGGTAAATAACGCAATCATCTGCAAACAGACGAACAATGCAAACCAGGTTTGAGGGTAAGTCGTTTATGTAGATTAAGAATAGGAGGGGAGCTAATACAGAACCTTGGGGTACGCCTGATGTTACTGGCAGAGGATTAGAACTGTGTCCATTAACGAGAACAAACTGGGAGCGGTTAGAAATGAATTCTTCGATCCGTAATAAGACGTTAGGATGCAGATTTAGCATGGTTAGTTTCAGCAGTAAACACCTGTGGGGAACTTTGTCAAATGCTTTAGCGAAGTCTAGAAAAATAGCGTCAGTTTGTAAGTTTAGGTCGAGGCTGGAGTGAACGTCATGAAGAAAGATGGCCATTTGAGTTTCACATGACAGACCCTTGCAAAACCCGTGCTGTGAGGGATGAAAGAAGTTGTTACTGTCAAGAAAGTTCATGATTTGAGTATAGATGACGTGTTCCATGATTTTGCAATGTATACTGGTTAATGATATGGGACGGTAATTTAAAGGAGTATCTTTCTTGCCTGATTTTAGACGGGAATGACCTTCCCCACTTTCCAGTCATCCGGAATGCATCCTGTAGAAAGCGACTGAGAAAACAATAACAATAAGTATATTGCAGAAATGCTGTTAGTATTGCGAAGTATTTTGGAGTTAATTTCGCCGGCGCCGGCCGATGATGAAGTTTTAAGGTGTTCGATTAGCGAGGAAATGCCAGCTTCAGAAAACACGACAGCAGGCATGTTGGACTGTATATTGGCGGTGGAAGGCGCAGTTGGTGGATGAATTTCATTAGTGAATACAGATGAAAAGGCATTATTAAAAATATCAGCGCATTCTTTGTCATCTGCGTCTTCGCCAGACTCTTTAGTAAGAGTGATGGTATGTGCTGGGTGCTCACTTATTACCTGCCAGAACTTTCTGGGATTGGAAGTCAACAATTTCGGGAGGTCGTTGTGAAGGAAAGAGTATTTCGCGTTGCGGATTGCGGAGAGGTACGTGCGTTCGGCTGCATAGTATTTTTCCCACGCGAAAGCGTCGTATTTCTTTAATTTTGCCGCACGGAAAAGGCGTTTCTTTTTGTTGTCGAGCCTTTTTATTGTTTTGGTATACCATGGTTTTTGGCGGTCGGAGTGAAAGCTTATTTTAGGGATGTATCTGTCTGTTAGTTCGATAATCTTGCTCTTAAAGAGGGACCAGTTATCATTTACTGAGCGATCGTGAAAAGATACTTCAAATGTTGTGAGATATTGGCTTAATTCGAGATTAAAGGCTTCCTAGTTTCCATTGTCGTATAGCCGAATAGTTTTGTTTTGATTTTGGCGTCGTGATGGGTGGAACTCAAATGTGGCGTGAATAACTTTATGGTCTCTGATTTCGCGTAGATAAGTGATAGATGAGAGGGCTTCCGGGTGGGTAGTTAGGATTAAGTCGAGGATGTTTGCACACCCTTCTGCAACTCGGGTCGGTTCGGATATCACTTGTGTTAAGTTGAAGTTTAGGCAGACCTCAATGAAGTCATTCGCTTCCCTGTTGCCGACTGCTTTCTGTGTCTGCCAGTTGATTCCTGGAAAATTGAAGTCTCCAAAAAGGATGATATGTGCTTTTGCGTATTTCCTCGATAGCTGACTGATCACGTCGTTAAGTATTCGGGAAAAATCAGAGTTGGTATTTGGCGCTCTGTAACAAGCGCCTAGCAGTATGGTTTGGGGCGCGGCGCGACAATGTAGCCATACTATCTCGAGGTCTGATGGAATATTTATAACTGTGCACGAGAACTGATTGTGAACTGCGATGAGTACACCTCCGCCTCGACCGGATGTGCGATCTTTGCGAAAAAGGTTAAAGTTCGGTAAGTCAGCAAGAATTTCAGTATCAGTGACGTCATTAGGAAGCCATGTTTCGGTAAGAATCAGCAAGTTACTAGAAGATGAACGCACAAGATTGGAGATGATTTCGCGTTTCGGAAGAAAACTGCGTATGTTAGTGAAAATCACCGAAAGGGAGAGATTAGACTGGGGGGTGGTAGATACGTGAGCGGCTGGAAGCTTGCGGCGCCGCAACCGCTATGGTATCTCTTTTACAGATTGCGATGGTTCGTCCAAAATATATCGAAGGGCACCGATGAACAGGGTCTTGTACCGCAAAGAAAAACGGTTAGTCTTGCTTTTGGCAAAGATAACTAGGTGCTTGCGCGCATTACGAACGCGACGTGAAAAATCTTCGCCGACGGAGTAGTCTGTGTCCTTGAATTTGCGGCCATTAGCTAGGATTTCTTCTTTCGTTTTGAAGAGCGCGAATTTGGCAATTAGCGGATGGCAGCGGCCAGGTTCATGGCGCCCAAGACGGTGAGTGCGGTCTATTGTTTTAGGGTCGAGGGTGATGCCTAAAAATTCGGAGCAATGGCGAATTAGTAGTTTTTCAGAATCGGCCCACGTTTCAGATGGATCAGGGTCAGGAATATTGTAGAAAATCAGGTTATTTCGGCGTGACTGGTTTTCTGCTTCGTCCATACGATCCTCGAGATCACAGAGCTGTCGAGTCGCCTGAGCGGTGTGAGTGCTTATGCCTTCTATCTCTGTGCGTAGCGTCTGTATGGTTTTGTAGTGGCCTTCAAGTGCGCTAATGCGCCTGCTTAGATCAGAAATCAGGTTTCCTGTTGTTAGTAACTGGGCTTTGAGGTCTGAAACTTCCGTGATTAGTGTCGACTGGCCACCGGACAAATTTTGAAGTTCCGCAAGTACAGTCTCGAGTTGACATCAGCACACTCAGTGGCAATCGCAAAGCAACACTGTGGGCTCGACAGCTGTAACAGGAAATAATCACTAGAATTCTTAGCATAAAGACAATATGGCTTCCTTACCTGCATGGCGAGGCAGAACGGGTTGAGTGACTGCATCGTGGCACAGTCACCGAGCCCACAGAGCGACGCCGGCGGCCGCGGCTGCTTAAAAGCTGAGGCTGAGGCTGATGCGGCCATTCCCCTTTGTATCGGGGGATCACAAAGTTCTGGATCAGGCCAGGAGAAACGGGTAGAAAAATTGAGGAGTGAGAGAAAACTCTATGCTAAATGTTCAGTCAAATAGTCCGAAGAAGTAAGAAAGAGAGAGAAAGAAGAAATTTAACAGGCTTCTCCGTTGCGCCACCAGTCCTCGAGGCGGCGCTTTGTCGTCTCCACTGCCAGTTGACAGCCGTGTGGTGCGGACGCGTGTTCCATCGCTCCTCCGATTGCACGTGGCTACCGGAAACGGACGGACTGGCGACAGCGGGAGCTTCCGAAGCGTCAAATAGATGAGTTCTTTCTTTTATTACTTTATTTCGTTTTCAGCTAGTTAGGCTAGGTGCAGCTTAAAGAATAGATTTTAGCTCTTGGTCCTAGCGGCCTGGTTTTTAGTGCCGGCAGCTAGGTTTTCTTGGCGTTCAATATTTAGCTATCTTGTTTAGATAAATAATTTTTTTCTAGGCTATTGGCATTCGCAGAATTGGTTTTTAACGCGGGTTTGCTACTCGTTTCTTGTGTCTTCTTTTGGCAATTTCTATATTCTGAGAATTCGTAATAGATATAGTTCAGTCGATGAGCGCTTAAGATGTGATATCAAAAGAAGGTAAAGTGTACTCAATGTGAGGCGCAGGTTAATCTAAAGGAAACGCGTTTTGACTCTGTAGGTGAAGCGGAAGGCAGCGACTTTTTGTGTCGGTGTTGCGTACTGAGTGTGCGTCTGGATAGATTTGATCAAGAAAGGGGCAGTTTAGTATCTCGTGTGGATGATTTAGAAAATGAAGTACGTTTGTTAAGAGCGGAAAACCAGAAACTGCTTGGACAGCTTACTCAAATTGAAAAAAAGGGGCCGACTTTATCCTTGGAACCAATGAGGACGAACATTCCAATGCGGGCCACGTGGCTGGGGCCAGCGCTGGCATGGAAGGCATAAGCAAAGTAGGTCAGGCGGATCCGAACCGTCAGAGTTATTTAGAAGCAGCTAAGACGCCGGAAAAAAAGGAAGAAGTAAGGCAGAATGAAAATCCCAGAGATAAGGACACAGATAACCGAAAGTAGGAGCTAACAGTTGGGAAAGGGAGAGAGAAGGTCCAGGTGCATATCGCCGGAGATTCTAACATGGACAGGTGCAAGCGAGATATCTTGAAACGTGTAAGGGGTGATAATAGAGTGTTGGTTGTAGCATTCCCAGGGAGAACAATGAGGACAGTGCTAACAGAGAGTAAAAAGAGGCTGTTGAAGAATTCCGCAGAGCGCAGTGTGGTAATAGTAGCCGCGGGGCTAAACGATGTCCTAAGTTATGGCGCTGCAGGAGTGGTGGAAAGTTTGGCTAAGGGAGTCGACGAGATTAGGGAGATAGCACAGTAGGCGCAGATAGTTGTATGCACAGTACCAGAGGTGCTAGGATTGAACGGAAAGATGGAAAAGGACGTGGTGACAGTTAATCAGGACATAAGAAAGTTAAGCCTGGAGAAGCGTTTCGAAGTGGTTGAGGTAAACAGGGAGGTACATAAAGCAGGTTTTGGTAGGGCTTTTCAGCGAGATGGCATTCATTTTAACAGAAGGGTGGGAGCAGAGATCGGCTGGCGCCTGGCAGGCTGGGCTGTAGCCTTTTTAGGGGGTCCGCGAGGACTCCGTGCACAGAGGTAGCTGGAAGTGAAGCAGAAGAAAGTGTAATAATGGAGGCTGAGTCCCCAAAAATGGCGAAGAGTAGGTCGAGAAAGAAAAGTATAAAAAAGAAATTTAACACTAGGATCAGCTACATAAACATGCAAGGAGGTAGAAAAAGACCGAAATGGCTAGAGATAGAACAGCAGTTGAAGGATGACAAAATAGGTGTGTACGCTCTTTGCGAGACTCATCTCAGGGATCTAGAAGATCCGTCGTTTATAGAAGGCTACGTCTGGAAAGGGTGCAACAGAACGAGAACGGAAAAAAAGGGTGGAGGGGTAGGTATGTTGATACACCAGGGAACAAATTGGCAAAGAATTAAATCATCTTGTAAAGAACATATCTGGGTTTCAGGAAAAATTGCCGGCATAAGGACATGGCTAGGGGTAGTTTATTTAGGAACAGGACATCAATGCAGGCAAGAAAACAGGGATCTTGTTGAATGTCTCAGTTACGATATAAGCCAGTTTGGAAACGGGGCCAGTATTATTCTACTGGGGGACATGAACGGCCACATCGACGATCTGGATGGATACACGGATTGTAACGGCAAGCTAATGCTAGATTTCTGTGAGCGACACGATCTAGTCATAGTAAATAGAGAAACAAAATGTGAAGGCCAAATCACGTGGGAATTCCGCAACAGGCAGACGACCATTGACTATTGTCTAATGTCACAGGAAATTTATAGCAAGGTAAAAAAAATGGAAATAGACGAAGAAGGGGAGTGTAGTCTGGGAAGTGATCATAAAAGTATTAGTCTGCAGATGGGGCCCTTGATGAAAAGAGAAATGGAACTTAGACAAAACGTAAACACAAAATTAAACGACGATCAAATAGCGCAGATAGCAGCAGACATAGAGGAAGCAATAGAGAAAAGCCCCATGGAAGACTGGAATTATGAACAGGTAGAACTACTCATAAGAAGGAAAATTCAGGAGGTTAAAGTAGCAAACCGCTGGAATGGAAAGAGGAAGCCACAGAGCTGGTGGAATAAGGAAATTAGGGAAGCTATTGAACAACGACGGGCTGTTTCAAGGGAACACCGAATGGCAAAGAAGGCACAGGTATCTCAGGAGGAAATCGACCAAAAATGGGAATCATATCGACAAAAGAAATTTCAAGTGCAGGCCCTCGTCCAAAGTAAAATAAGACAGTCCACCGATCGCTGGATGGCTGATATACACGATGCCTCTAGAGGCGGAGCAAGAAAATTCTGGAATCATATAAGCTGGCTAGGGAAGAAGAATCAAAGAAAGCAGGATCGGATTCAAGATAACGAGGGAAATTGTTTAAAGGAAGATAACGCAGTGAACTACATTACATCAGTTATAGCCGAGTCATTTAAGAGCGATGATAGGGTAATCTCCGCAAATCAGGAAGCAACACAAGGTAGCAGAATACAAAGCAGCTTAGAACTGACCAATCTAAACTGGAAAATGGGCGAAAAAAATATTCCTAAAAACACATCTACAGGAATAGATGAAATTTCGATCAAGCTGATTAATGAACTCGGTCCAAAAAGTAAGGAAACGTTGTTAAAAGCTCTGGAAACAGTCATCACGAATAAGCAAATTCCGGACAGCTGGCGGCAGAGTAAAATGAATTTGATTTATAAAGGGAAAGGAGACAGGATGCACATAAAATCCTACAGGTCGATTACCACAACATCTGTTATGTACAGGTTAGCCATGCAGGCGGTGAAATTAAAGGTGCAAGCATGGGTAGAAAGTAACAAGATACTCGGAGAACTTTAGAACGGCTTTATAAATGGTAGGCGCTTAGATGATAGCCTGTTCGTGCTTACCCAATGCATCGAAATATCTAGAGTGGAAAATAGACCTTTGTATTTGGCCTTCCTGGACATAAACGGGGCGTACGACAACGTAAGCAGGGAACTCCTGTGGAACATATTAAAAGAAGAAGGTATCGGTTATGAGATAATAGAGTTCCTACAGGAAATATACCGGGATAACAAAGTAGAAATTACGTGGGAAGGGATAAGAAGTACGGAGGATGTCAAAGTATGCAAAGGATTAAGACAAGGCTGTCCTTTATCACCGGTGCTGTTCATGCTTTATACGATAAACCTACAAGACAGTAACCTAGGTTTTAACCTGTCATATAGATTAGGTGGAAAGGCGGTAGAGCAGCGCCTCCCCGGTTTGATGTATGCAGACGATATTGTGCTGCTAGCTGAGAGTCTGGAAGAATTGCAAACTCTCGTTAAGTATTGCGGAGACGAATGGGACGCTCTAGGCTTCAGTTTCAGCCCAGTTAAGTCGGGTCTGATGATTTTCAACGGCTCAACTGATCAGGGTCCCAAAATACAAGGCCTTGAAATACCTAGAGTAGCAGAATATAAATATCTGGGGATATGGGTAAACGAAGGATTGGCATACATTGGAAAGCATGAGCAATCACTTAAGGCCAAAGGGCGGAGGAATGCCGGGATAATGAAGCATAAGGCATTGTGGGGATAGAATAGGTATGAGGTTTTGAGGGGTATTTGGAAAGGAATTATGGTGCCCGGACTCACTTTCGGAAATGCTGTTTTGTGCCTAAAATCAGAGGTACAGTCTACATTAGAAACAAATCAGAGATCCGTTGGACGATTAGCACTAGGTGCCCACGGCAAAACTACAAATGAGGCGGTACAGTGAGATATGGTCCGGGCATCTTTCGAAGTACGGGAAGCTCAGAGTATAATATTATATAAGGAACGCCTGAGGAAATTGGACAGTAACAGATGGGCAGATAAAGTATTTAAATACATGTACCTAAAAAGCGTTGACTCACAATGGAGGGAAAGAACTAGGAAACTAACTAGTAAGTATGCTAGTAACAAGGACGGAGAAATAAAGAGCATTA
This sequence comes from Amblyomma maculatum, assembly GCF_055883805.1. Lineage (NCBI taxonomy): Eukaryota > Metazoa > Arthropoda > Arachnida > Ixodida > Ixodidae > Amblyomma > Amblyomma maculatum. The sequence continues at coordinate 20,978,323 of NC_139350.1, read as the reverse complement.
AGCAACAGGTTAAAAACACAGAAGGTAAAAATTGGATAAATTCGATGGAAAAGAAACAGTGTGGAATTATACCGAAAGTGGAAAATGCAGATCAGGAAGGAAGATTTCTTTGATAACTCAAGAGGCAGTGCCCTACTTTTTGAAGCTAGATCAGGGTGCCTTAGAACACGCAGCTACAAAAAGAAATTTAACAATGGAGATGACGCATGTGCTGTATGTGGAGACTCCAGTGAAACAATTGAACATATAATACTCGAATGTAATGGTATCCATCCGGAAGTTGGTGCAGGCGTAATCACTGTTCCTGAAGCTCTAGGCTTTAGAGATAACAGTGGCCGGGTGAATAAACCGGCGGTGGAAACTAGCAAAAAACGACTACGAGATTGGTGGCTTAAAAGCAGAGAAGTGACATAATGTTAGTAATCTAGGAACAAAATTTAATAAATAGAATGGTGGTTTAGTTAACCATTCTAAATCAATAATTAAGATATAGGGAGAAAAATGAGCATGATAGCTACTGCTACCACCCCGTTTCAAAGGGGACGCTCCTATATTCCATCCATCCATCCATCCATGCCCTCATGATCACCCTAGTCTGTTCGGGTAGTGACGTCGACTGTAGACCGAGTGCTGTCAAAAGCGCCTCCGTTGGTGTTGTCGCTGTTGTAGTGGGGGCGGGTCGCAGTTCTGGGCACTCGATCACTAGATGTTGGATGGTCTCGTGTTGTAGCTGGGGCGGGAGACGATGTCGATGGCGATGGTGTTTCCAGTTGACTGTCGAGGGTCCAGTGCACTGGTGAGGTCAGCGCACGATAGGCGGAAGCGGTGACGAGGCAAGGATGGTTGTAAACGGGCGTCCTTTCCAGCCAGATGTCCGGTGGACAGGCAGCCAGAGAGGCGGGGGAAAGCACGGTGAACCAAAGGGGAGCAACCACCTGCATGGCGAGGCACAACGGGTTGAGTGACTCCATCGTGGCACAGCCACCGAGCCCACACAATCTTAAAGAGAAATAGTAGCTCATGAAATGTGGGGAGAACATTTCAATGTTTCTCAATTAGTGGTGGGACAAAAAACTTGAAACTTCGCCATATACTTTTCTATAAGCTGGCGTTAAGCCCACCGAGATTTATTAGGGACAATTGAGCAGATTTCAAGTAAGAATAAATATTGTAAAGCGACTCATTGTGAAATGTGCCTTAACAAAAGGAGTTGTTGCCCCCAAAACAGTAAGAATTCACAGAAATCTTCTATACTATTCTTATTATTCACTAGACTGAAATAATTCCGCAAGCTCGGCTCTTTCATGACAACATAAAATGCAATGTATATATATATATATATATATATATATATATATATATATATATATATATATATATATATTGTGAGCACTGTGTGGCGCTTCATCTTCCACACGGCTGAACGTGCTGCTTCATCTTCATCCTGCTCCCTCTTGTAGATACCCATCGTCATCGCGGAGTATGTTTGGCTGCAGTGTGCGACCAAGGCTTCAGGTCTACAATAAAGCCTGATCCCCCAAGTCCGACCTTCGCGTTACCTTAAAAAAATATATATATACATATATATATATATATATATATATATATATAAGGTAGAACGAAAGGAAGAAGGTGGTTTGCACGGTATAAAAAATTATATATATGTATATAATTTATATATACATATATACACATAAATATATATATATATATATATATATATATATTTATTCTCCATAACGTTCGATACAGTAGGTGCTCCGGTTGACGATATACCAATTATCCTTCGCGTCCGCCTTTTACAATCGACTTAAGACGTTCAAATTCAGTAAATTTCTTTCCGCATTATTATGCAATTAGGGTTAAAAAAAAGCTTTGGTAACATTGATATTTCTGACATAGTTGTAACTTTATAACCGCACAACACATCCTGTGCCATCGTAATAACTTGAACGTGACTAAAATTGGAGCTATTTGCGTGACATTCTAAGTTTTATCGGGAAAGAAATGCTACGCACATGTACGGCATTTCGCGTAGCGGCGGCCGGTAGCCACGTTTGACCTTTAGAATGACCTCTGACGTCATACCAAAAGTGAGAGATGGGCTACCAAGTCGAGTCGTCGCTTAGCGGCGGCCGGTAGCCACGTGTGAAGACGGCGTATTGCGTTCCTTCTGTTGGAGGCGCTGCGCTCGTTTTGATATCACAATAGAAAGGTAGGTGGCGGAGTCGGGGGTATATACTCGCGTTCACCATCTGCCATTGCTTTCACAACTTGCCGGACCTAACTAAAGCTAAGCCCCGGCCAATTTTCTTGATGAATTAACTTCATTAGGAGTGGCGAAAACAATTGAGGACCTTTCGCTTCCATATCTGACAAATATATCTGATCGGCAAAATTTTATTTTTATATTTTTAACGCATATATTTTTCATTAAGTATTAGACGCACTGAAATGTGTATAGCACAATTTACACTTTTACATTACTCTTCCTAATATGGTTGTTTTTCTGTTCGTATAGATTAATATGAATGTTCGGCTTGTTTGCTGGCTATATTCGCTATAATATGACACAAGATTGCGGTGCAAATTCTCTAAACAATTGCAAGCAATGCTTCCTGCTCGCTTACATTTTCCTTTATTTCAATTTTGGCATTGGATGATGGCATTTTGAAAATTACACATTTAAGCTCGCTGCAGTTTCATCTCTTTATCTTTCTCTCTTCCCATCTTACCAAAAGTGGCCTGAGGGGAATCATACACTAGAGAGCTTCTTACTGCGATGCGTTTACGCTTCCATGCCATATAGCGCAAGTATATAAAATCAGATCGGAATAAAACGAATTCGCCGCCAGATATCTGCGAGGAATTTTCCATTGTATATTCTGCACAGATTTCCAAAGTGTAGTTAAGGGCTCTTTAGGGACATTTCTCGCAGAAAATGATTACCAGGACGAATTCTGAAGAAAGTCAGTGTTTAACTCAGCAAAAATTTATCACTTAATGCTTATATTTGGCGGAGAAGCCAGTGTCAAGATATTATGGCAAATAAGCACTAGAAAAGGATTCGTTTATATGCTCAGTGCGCATGATGGACTTTCATACTGCGTATTTAACAACCAATACAAGGGGGCTTCTCACTACTTACGCTCTAAATTGAGGTCGAATGTAGGTACTGAAAAAAGAAAATGACGATACGATAAAGACATTGGAATATACGAATTTAGAAAAACGCTCGAGTTACTTTGCAGCAAATGTGTGCTCAATATTCCAGGTTAAAACCGCGTTTGAAGCAAGTAAGATTGCTTCCCTCGTTTTCATAATTGTAAATGCCCCGTAATTCTCCTCAGCAGAACAAGACTCAAGAGCTCCTTAACGTACACCTTTATAAACAAGTAATAAGGGCAGGAGCATTGCATATGACAGTAATTCAGTGTCCATTCAAAATGTGTCCTTGCTGAGGGGCCCAATATATACCGTTGGTTCAGCAAGGAAGCGGCAATATTCAGGCACAATATTAGAACACATTATCTCTTACAAATCTAAAACGTTATGGCCACAATTAATGGTACGAACATGTTGTGTTCATCTTGAAATACCGATGAAACATGATATCCCAAAGAGGTTATTGTAGGCATTGATCTCTCTTAAGTGAGGTAAGACGAAAGCCTTTCCTGCAACTCTGCACTAATTTGCCGCTTTTTCGCTCCTTTTTCTCTTGTTTTGTCCTTTTTGTTTCTTGTCTACGCTTTGTACATTTTTCTCTTTTAGATATTTTTCTCTACCATTTAATGTCTGTACTCTGTTTTCTTTTACTTCTCTCTTCCTCCTTTGCTCTTGACTGATTGGTTTCGATATTTTGTAAAGAAATGACGAGGCCTGTCAAAAGCTTTGCAAGGTTTAGCAAGAATTTGGCCAGTTTCCAAGTCCTAGGGTGTTTTTTGAAATCTGCGCGTTATATCGACGTCCTTCGCTTTTGACCTGGAATTGACTTTTCTGGCTCTGGTTAAGAAACTGAATAACGCACGACAAAAAATTTTGCAAGCAAACACATTTATTCATGTCTACCTTATATAATCACTTTTTTTGCGCATAAATCAACTGATTCCTAGACAATAATGTTAGCAGCCTTCGGTCAAATGCAAAATCCTGTCCACACTCGTGACATCATAAAGGCTTTCACATTAATACCGCTTGGTGCTTGTCGACGTTAAAACTTATTCATATAATTTTGTTAAGAAAGTAATCCGAGGCAGTACGAAGCTTTTTGGATGAAAAAGAAATATGAAAGAAGCAAAACTCTTTACAGGTGGAAGGAATCGGGGTACTTGAGATACTTTCGTATAGTTTTGGCAGTGGAATCGTGGGAGATGGCTTTTTAGTATAAAATATTCAGGTTTCTCATACATCGAAAATTCGCCGTGCTGTCCTTGTAAAGAATAAATCCCGGTCTCGGCGGCCGCCTTTTACTGTATGGCTGCAAAAAGGCAACCGTGCACTCTCCCACCTTAGGTCAAGTAAGAAGACTTCAGCTGGTCGAAATTGCCGAAGCTGTTCTTTACGGTGCCTCTCTCAGCCTGATAGGCTTTGGGACGTCATTTTAAAAATACATTCCCATGCTTACAAATGATTGCTCTTTAATGGAAAACCCTTTCAAAAAAACTACAAATGAATATTTGTTTTAATTGTACATAGATGTATAACTTATAAGCTGTCATCAAATCAGTACACATATAAAAAGAGGGCAAAATTGCATCAATAATTAGACTTACAAGTAGTCTTGGCGTTGATTACCGTGCAAGTCAGGAAAAGGTACATAACCCATCGCATAGCCACGGAAAGCTACGAGAAATATGTTCCCACAAGATACACTGCTAAACACCATCAATTTTAACGCTAAACAAAATGAGTCCTTAATTTATTATCAAACTAGGATCTAGCTCTGCAAAGCGGTCTTCTCCAACGCCTATTTAAACAGCACTCAAACAATGCTGACACACGGCAAGCTGCAGGCCATGTCTTCTGCATCTGTACAGTATGTTTCTGTGCGTTTAAAAAACTACAGATTTATTCTGGAGTGTCATGCACGCAGACTGGAATTGCCGAGATAGCTCTAGGCGCTTAAGTCGGAAATGAAAAACGTTTTCAATGAAACAAATTGATATTATATATGAATTTAAAATAAATGCTTGTCTTCAGATTTTGTTTTCGCTTGTAAAAAGCAAACTAATAAGGGAAGGATTATATAAAGAGCAGCTGGCACGCTCGAGGACGAAGATAACCACACTACACTATGTTCTATGAAAGAAGGTAAAGCAAAAATATTTGTACAGCTTGTGTTTCAGTGAAGTAAGAAGCTTATCTAATACTATTTCAGGGACTCTCAAAACTGAGTCTAAGCGTTTTGCAAAAAAAAAAAATATTATTTTGTGGCCTAGCTTCGCGCCATGGGCACAAATACTATTTATAAATTTGATCCAATTGATACCTTCTATTGTTACGAAAGAAAGTAAATTATCTGCACACGTAAATATTCCGCAAAGTAAAACAAACTAAACACAGGAATACAGCGTAAAAACAAGGCAATGTGCTCAGGAGATTCACACTGATGAAGAAACTGTTTACCTTTGTGGTCTTTCTCTAAAGAATATGCTGCAGTCTGCGGGAGGTTTTTCTAATATAGAATGTCTATATTACGAATTATTGCTCCTTTAAGACGGCGTATGTATATATTAGGTTTCAATGGAAGTTTCTTTGAAAACATAACAAGCATTTTTATCCAACAGAATAATTTGCGTCACTAGGACTGCGACTACTCTAACGCAATCACACCTGGGCCGGCTTGCACGATAAAGTTGGAGCTAAGTCCAGACTTAAACGGTCCAGACTTAAACGAGCCGAAAGCTTCGGTTCGGCTCGTGTTTACCAGAGTGACTTCCCTGGACGCCCTCAGCAACCACTTGGGGCATTTTTGCTAGTAACACAATCTTAAGCCGCAAAACGCAATGGCACGGATTTTGCACAGTGCAAGATTGACCGAATGTTTACATCTTACCGCGAGGACAGGTCCAGCGCATCCCTGTATTTTCCTAATTTCTCGACTTAGATACCGGGCGTCCTTGCGTTTTAACTAAGCCGGCCTACAGTCGTAATCGTACAAGCGACTTATTCAAGTCAGGACTGAAGCCCAGTCTTGACTTCAGTCTTAAGCGGTCATGCTAGCGGCCTATCCTTTAGACTCCAGTTAAGTCTGGACTTAGCTAAGACAGTCTTAAGATCGTTTCGTGCAAGCGGGCCCTGGTCTCCTCGAGAACCGGTCCAACTGGAGCGTTTCTCGACAAGTCCTTTCTGTAACAGCACGCGTCTGTGTAAAATTCGGGGATATATATTGCAGGCAGTTCGAACATAAGTCCTCTGTAAAAACTGCGCCACACCTCAAGACAGCGTGTACGTATAAAAATATTTCGGGTTTGGGAGTACGTACATTCATTCTCATCCTTTCAAAGCACGGGCGCTAGAATTCTATGACGGCTTGCTTTTATGCATAAGCATGGCTTCAAGAAAGAACAGCATCTTTTTTGCAGAAGAACTGTCTTCTCAATGGAAAGCACATTCAAAATTGTTTATTACCCAAGCTTTATGTAAGTCCTCTCTGTGCATCAAGCCTTTATTTATTGCTCGATTTATAGTGTTCGCTGCTACTATCATTGTCCAAAGTGAGAATAACGTGTGCTATTTGTGCAATTAAAAAAATGCTATTCGAGCAGTCCAACCTCTTGTGTCCCCGCAGTAAATACTTGAATGTTAATTTCTAGTTAGCTTCCTGGTATTTAAACCGTGTGAAAAAGCCACGACATCCTCAGTTTTGTTTTATTCCCAGCCTGTTTTCAGCTGCACATTCTTAAACGCAGTTGCGCTGATTCAGCTGTCTGTTATCGGCCTCCTGTACGTGACACTCAGGTCGCAGTGCGCTACTGCTTCACATAATAATTATGTTTCCGTTTTTCCATATTAGAACGTTGGACAGGCATATTCTTGAAACAATAATAAAATTTTGATTGGCGTAAACAAAACAGCGACACGTCCGCGACAGTTGTCATCATACGCTGTGGCATACCGCCCCTTAGCGTCTGGACGTTAACAGTTGTAGTCAAGAGGAGCTGTTTTCCTAAAGTGAAATGCTATATATGCATTTAGCCCCCCCCCCCCCCCCCCTGCCAGTGGGCTGCAGGCCATAACATACCACCGGAGGGGAGAAGAACTAGTAGGCGAACCGAACAAACAACAAGACCGTGAAACAATTTTTCACGAGCCACCCTTCGTATTCAGATGATGCGATAAATCTTCAACAAAGCATTTGACAAAAAGCACCTCCTTTCCAACCATGCCATTTTCGTGGCCCTAAGCCATATTTTATGTGGCAGTATACCTTAATCGGTTCTGGTTCCTACCCTGCAGCAAGGCATGCGCCAACAAATCATACCCTACAATCAGCACAGTTTATGCTGCGCAAAACTAAAGAAGAGCTACAATATCTCACTTGTAAAAGCGTCGAAAGCACCTTCTGTTGATAAACGGGCCGAATTAGAAATGGGTGGACCTTATGTGCGGTGCCTTTTTCCTACATTTCATTGCATGCTAGCATCTGATTTCGACATCGAGTTTGAGTGTTTATTGTGCAGCGCCTCTACATATTCCATACTAATGTTATGTTTTTAATAGGGATTAGAGCATTTTCTAAATATTTAAACATTCATTATTCGAAGGCTGGGTAGAAGTGACATGTTTACAAATATACTTTTTTCTTAATTTTTGTTGACCACAGTGAAAGGAAGATTCCTTAATTCCTCTTAATTTATTCTCCTAAAAAGGTTTCCTTCTGGGTGAAACCCTTTGGGTACCCTGTAGTGTATCCTTGAACTATTACAATTGACGAAAAATAAGAAGCAAGATGTTTTGTATTACCCCGAAAGAAAGGGTGACCAGACATTTATAGTCAAAATTATGTTTTCGTTTTTCTTCAATTGCTGACTGTTCTGAACGTTTCTTACTAATAAAATATGAAATCTATGTACTAGATAATTTCCTAGATAATGTAATTGTAAAACTCGCTGAAAAACAAGAAATAGCTGAGACGCAAGCCACCAGAATACTGAATTACGAAAGAACTATGATTGCGAAATCTTTCGCGAATTTTATTTTTTCTCTTTTTTTTATTAATGATCACAAGGCCCCCTGAATGTCTTCGCAGTGTTTTTTTACAAGAAATATTGGGGCGTAATGTTGCAAAGATTACAGAAGTTTGGATGCAAAATAAAAGGTTTAGGCAGATATTCTGAGACGCTCCATACTCCAACATCTGCCTTGGCACTTTTACACTTTATTTAATATGAGGGACACAAACTTCAATCAATAAAGTCAGTTCATTCACAGAAGTTTAGACATACACGCAAACCATCTGGGCTCTTAGCCTTCTCGGCTAGACACGGGTCATGCAGGGGGTGCAAGAAACAATGGCAGAAAAAGATTACTTTTGTAAATCAATTTCGTTTTTTGTGAAATTATAAACCTAACAATAATTAGCCTTACACAATCCACGGGTTATATTCCGGCTTCATTTTAATCTAGCCACCAAATTTGCTTGCGGAGAAATAAAAATTACATTCCATTAACAAGGTTCGCATTCCTCATAATTCAGAAAACTTGAAGCTGAATTTAAAACAGCTCTTAGAGTGCTCCAAAAATACTGGGTACGACCGGTTAAAAGAAAGTTCTGAAAGCGTTTTGCATCCCTAGGATTTTGTTTCATTCTTGTGAGTTGAGCAGATTAGAAATAATCGCTAGTAGGATTAGCTGGGGTTCACCATAAACAATATCATAATTTTCCAGGTAGGTAGCCCTCTCTTGCTAGAACGATTCCATTCCCGAATCCTACTGAAAACAACAGAGGCTACCCACTGCACGAATAAAGCTCAAAATTTACAAATACGACAAAGAAAGGTAGTATTCCTAATGATTTCTGGCAGATATTGGTGAACCGATTACTGTGGTTAAAAAATTGTAAGCTGCTCAACTGAGGTGTAAGAGAGGTTGGTATCAACCTCTGTCACAGGGCTCCAACTTTTACACACAAAGACCCGAACATAATGGTTCGGTTTGTTCATAGGTCCAAGATTGATTGATTAATTTACAGGAAGGGAAAGGCGCGGTAATTGCCTCACTTGTTTAGTGTGGACACCTCAACCGCGCCGTAAGGGAAGGGAGGAAGGTCCAAGAGGAATGCCTTATTCTGCAAAGTAAGAAATGTTAGAATGCTAAAGAGCTAGGCTATCGTAAATCAGATGACATATACGTTTGTGAACATCTGAGTAGACATGCAAAACAGCTGCTGATTGCAGCGAAAGCAAAGAAACGGGAAGTACAGTGGAAATTTGTATAGACAAATGGTGACAAGGTCTTCGCAAGGATAGACGCGCAGTCGACTGTCCTCAAGATCACTTGCAAAGATGATCTAAACGAAATGGCTGCCGAAGGAGCCTAATATTTCAGGTAACCAGTGATCGAAATCCAGATAACAGAACATTAAATATGTTTGAGCACAATGTATGTGATGATCGTGACTCTTCCGGTTTTAGTAAGTTATCTGATGATGCACACAAGGAATCAGACGTTTTCCTCCTTATCACTCGAATATATAAAACAAACATGATATCTTTCGTGACTAATTTTAATCGTTAATAGCTCGCTGCAACATTTTATTATATTAAGAAACATGGCTTACATTAGCTGATGTCAATTCTTAATTCGAGAACTGTGCTTTCAACGAGTTAGTGCGGTCTAGCGGAAGAAGACGCGGTGAAGCTAACTACGCTGTACACCTGGCAAAGCACAAAGTAGATTCCAGATTTTTCTCTAATAGCCATCAAGAATGCATAATGGTGCTCCTAGGAGCATCTACCGTTGTATTATATTAAGGCGAAAGCCGCTAATGCCTCCTCGTTGTCAGCAGGAGCTGTCGGCAGAGGCTGCCGCGCGTTTGAAGGAGATAGAGAAACGAAACAAACCTTGCCTCCTCCAGGAATCGAACCTCCATCCCTTGCATCCCCAGCCGAGCGCTTTACCAACTGCACCACGCCCCTGTTTTCTTTATCATCTCTTAAAATTAGAATTACAGTGCGGCAAAGTCCAAGAATAATAACACAAATAGCTCAAGCAAAAAGTAAGGCTTCACAAAGTTTCAAAAACGACTTAGGTTAGCCAGCTCGCTCAAAACTGGCTTCACGCTCCGGATTATGAAACGTTCATTATAATTCGGGATTCCGCGAGTGGCAGAAACGAATTATTGAACGCCATTGAACTTTGATGCGTTCAGTGCAATGCTGGTTGTGTTGTTGTTGCGACTGTAGGAAGAAGGAAATGAAATGAATGGGCTACTGGCTCTGTTGCTGAGTCACATTCACTGCCTCGGCAAAGAGCAAGCATTCACCACATTAAATTTAGTGTTTTAGCTTCATTCAGATTAGCGAATGCATTAATATTTTAAAGCAGCAACATTGCAGATCAGACTGAATTTGTGACGTCGGCAGCCTATAACGATTGTGGCATCATTGTAACTCGTTACCAATGTTGCCACAATCGTTACCAACTAGCCCGACAGATCGTGTTATTCATTGTAACTTCTCGTTTGAGTGCAGCAAGCAAAAGTTGAATTGCGTTAAATAATATATTGCTTCAATCGGTGTATGTCCTGCCGCTAAAACAAGCGTTAACACAATTTGAAAGTTTCTCCATCGTGTGCATTTAGTGCTGCTCCCAATCATTGAGGAATAGGACATGGGAAACGCTCTAAACAGTAGGGGGACACTGCTGCTTGGGCGAAGCACTGGATGTACGAGAACAAAAAAACGATAAAAGGGATGTGATGTCTAGACTGCAATGAGGCATTTCGACGTTCATCCGGGTGTGGGTAATGCAATACAATCTTGATTATGACCTTGATAATTTCAGTAAACATGAACATCGTACTTGATCATTCGTAGGCACATCCTACCGTGGTAGTGCTGTTGTTAGTGTCCTCTACTGCTGTTCCCATGGATGAGGAATTGATCCCCGACCGCGTTAACAGCTTTTCGATTGAGGCGAAGATCAAAGCGGCCTTGTGTGTTACGATGTCAATGCATATTAAAGAACCATAGGCAATCGAAATTTGCGAAGCCGTGAACTACGGCGTATCTGATAGCCTGAGTCGCACGCTTCTTACCAATTTAGTGCCGTTACCTTCATAGGTGCTTAAATCGAGCTATTGAGCCCAATGAAAGATATAAGCCTCTTGCGGAGAGCGATTGGTTTACTAGTTTCACTCCAGAGCACAACTACACGAAATTCGTGTCGATAGTTCACGATTACAACTGCTCTCATTACGAGATCTTAGGAATTTGTTTCCTCCTACCCCTGCTGCACCTATATGTCCCAGGGCTCCACCGATGCGGGTCTTCCTCCGCAGCATCTCAACCTGCATTACTATTTCTACACTTGTCGGATTTTCAACAAAATGTAATGAGCCGATCTGTCATCGATTACTTTGAAGCCGGTGACAAAGCACCACTTGGGCGCCGCTTCTATCATTCGTGCTGTGCTCATTTTCTTCATGGCCCGTGCAATTACACACGTCTTTTTTAAACCGTGCATGATAGCTGACTGCACTTTGTGTAGGTTGAGTGTAATGTGTGACAAATATAATGTTCAAAAAGAATATAAAAGAAAATGATAAAGTTAAATATCTTACCTTCGACGTTAGGCTTATAGTTAAGCCTGCCAAAGAGGAGACCTCAGTTTTACAAGTACGTAAATGGATACGGTGGTTCCTGTTATCGAGTTCCAAGACACGCCTTTGAAACCTTTTAAATGCTCATATTCCTACCATCCACGCTACACCATTATTAAAGGATACCAGGTCAATAACATGTGCTATTTTTGCTGTCCTTATGAGCGTGAAAGCATGCTCACTACCGCAGAGAACTTGGTGACAAGGTCAATGCCATGTAGTGGGCCACGTCATGACTAAAGAATGTGTCGTTACAGCCTCATGTACTGTATGCTCGGATCGACGTCGAGTCACGTGCTCCTCGCTTGATACTTTGCTCACACCTACGCTCGCAGCAGCAGTTCCGAGCCCTGCATCACGCACCCTTACAGTCGTGACGTTCGGTGCTGGGTTAAAGATTACGCACCGGCATTCGCGCAGGCATCTGTCGCAGAGGCGTGACTCAGTTTTGGCTTGCAGAGGCCCCCACAGTCTTATATGAGCTCTGTGTCTGATATCCTCTATATAAAGTGTGAGAAACCCAGCGGGAACCAGGCACACTCAATTAGCGCGGAGACAGCACCAATGGAATCGACAGGAAAATAATGATTTTTATTATGCAGCTAGTTCTTTTCACCGCTGGTGACACCGTGCTACGACTGCTCGTCCGCGCAATTGGAAGGCCAGCCACGCTCCTGAAGTGTGATAAGCTCCTGCAACATCTTGAGCTCATCTGGAGGAAGGTCTCGTTCATGAACGAACCTCTGTCTCAGGCGCGTTTCCACCCTCCTCAGCATAAATGCAGCCGCGTGTTGTATGCTCTTTCCCGCTGCAAGCAGTGTCTTAAAAACACACTCGACCTGCAAAGAAGAGTACGCGATAAGATATTACGAGTCACTACTTATGTTGGGAGTGCCTATGTTACTGGTCGGAATAATAAAGCACGAAACCAGAATACATTTTTATTCTACATGTTTGATGCAAAGCCTACCACAGCATACAGATAGCATTATTTAGCGACCATGGAAGAACAAAATGCAGAGAAGGAAGAAAATGTTAAGGATCACATGAATTCAAAATCGCATGAAACGAAAAAAAAACACGAAAGGGGAAAACAACAACCAGCGATCAGCAACCAGCGTTCAACCATCCAGCGCTCAAGAACTCATTTCTCGCAGAAAAGTTTATGGCATGTAGTGCGTAGATAAGTTTTCGACAAGCAGTAGGTGTCCAAAGGAAACAAGAAAAACATTGCTTTTATTTCTTTGTAGTAATGTAGTCAGCTAAGAATTTTTTCTTCGTCGAGGTTCCTAAAGCCTGTTCCCACAGTGGAAGAGGATACTGCGCAAGCGTCAGCGCTCGAATCATACTAATTTGGGATCGTTGTGTAAGGTTAAGAAATGGACTCAAGGAGAATATATAACAAGTGATAAAATTCGGATACTGTGGTTATCAGCTTGTATATTTCAGTGGCCCGGACTGTTCAATCAGGAAGGGATGGAACAAACAGCTGTTTTTCAGCCGCTACCGGAAGCTGAGCCCTGATTATCGCATAAGAAAGCAAACATTTATCCCTAATGTGATCCGAAACCCTGAGATTATTTTCATCGTCTAGACGTTTGCAGCGAAAATGGGCTTAATAATTTGTATCGGGCAAACACCTAACATTTGCATCTATTTTTGAAGAAGTTAAAATGTTATCCACTTCTCAAAATCAAGACCTCAGTAGAGCTTTAGATAGCTGTAAATTTTTCTGTAATTACTATCAACATCCGGTTTCATTGCTTTAGTTAGGACTATGACTCCAGTGTCTGCAGCAAGCATTACGCATATTTATTATTAAAAGCTAGAGAGAAATGTCGGCATCAATTTTTCCCCTAACTGAGAAGCAATAGAGGAGTGCTTCCTTTTTATTTTTACTGCATAATTCCTATTGAACTACCGGACCGATGGTGTGAAATTTTCATATAAAGGATAAACCTCAGGAGCCCGGACGCCTCTGGCAATAAACCTCGCCAAATCGCTTTCAGTATTTATATGAAAAAAGAATAGATAAAACTAAATAGTTAATTTTGCTGATGATTGTCATTCTTAACCAGTGCTTATTTTTTGTATTTGTGTACTGTCTTTTTGCTTTTATTTTTTTTTGCCACCATTTAGGTTTAGTTCTGCCCTGTATTAGTACTGTGGCACTACTGTCTGCTCCATGCAACCCACGTAGAAAGATGAGGTTTATTTCCTCCCTTTAAAGGTGAGATGTTTTAAAAGTGGATAAGCATAAACATACAATATGTAGCATTCGTCCTGCGTAAGTTCTCAGAAACTTTTCCAGTCAAATTGCCACCAAGATGTGATGAGCTGCTTTGGACAGCAGAGTTGTCCCGGACATATTGACACTCAACCAACGTGACCAAAAAGAAAAGTTTGGCAGATATGTTGTTGTAATACTACGCCATCTTTCGTTATCTCTCGCTGATTTGAAGATTAATACTCGTGACCGCAAAACTCTTCTGCACGCACTAACCATGGCGTAGCGGTCTGCTCCCGATGAGGGCAGCATCCTCAAGCAGCAGCTGCACAAAAGCACCGCGACTGCCTGTGGAAACCGCAGGAACTCTATCTCGGGGGTCATGCCCCTTGTGGTCATCGCTACGAGACATTTGGCAATGAAGACAAGGCAATGTTCCTCAATGCGTGATACCCTTCGTTCGCATCCGATGGTGGTGCACTGGTAAAGAGCTCTCTCAAGGTCCTGGAACTCACGCCACAGGTAAGCCAGAAACCATCCTTCTCTCTCTTTCTGTGAAAGAAAAGGCTCAAAATTAAAGAAAATGTAAAAGAGCACTTTTTGTCATCGAGAAAAAACTACTATTTAATAGTGTCTGCATATCAAATGGCAATCGTGGTAGGGTATATAGCAGGGTTGACCAGAAGCGAACTTCTGGGTATAAACAGGAGTCTATAAACACACTGACGGTGCTGTATTTTAAGCAATCGCCTCACACAAGCGACCAATCAAAATAATTTTTTTTGTGAATTCATCACAGATGCTGCTTGAGTTCTTCGTTATCACCAGGAACCTCGTCACTATGTGGTAACGAATTCGGACGCCACCATACTGTAGCGTGTGCAACAGCAGCCGCTGGGCGGCTGCTCATCGAGAGTCTCGTGCGCGGACTTAAACAAGTGGCCCCGTGGCGTTCGATTAGAAGAGGCTGAAGTTGGCAGCTATCTCTCGGCGCTCT
Source organism: Amblyomma maculatum (assembly GCF_055883805.1). NCBI lineage: Eukaryota > Metazoa > Arthropoda > Arachnida > Ixodida > Ixodidae > Amblyomma > Amblyomma maculatum. The sequence goes on along the minus strand of NC_139350.1, from coordinate 20,963,275 downwards.
GGACCTGCTCTCCTGTGCCTGCTAGATCAACCCCCCATTAAAACCCAACCTTCTGGTTACGGGCCTAAACGGCTACGTGACAATATAATGGTTCATCGCCAATCCAAAACCAAAACTCGCTAATAAGTCGGCTAGCTATCAACGATCGATGCATCGAAACGCACGCAAATAAAACCCGGTTTTGACGGTGCAATAAATGTAGACCATTGACACTGGGGGGTATCAAACATGCTTCTATCCTACCATGGCTTAAAGAGGTTTCTAGTCACTGACCTCGCTCAACACAAATGACGTCTCTGGAGCGCTTTGGCTTCCTTGTTCACCATGAGCAACCGCCTGAACGTCCCCGACTTTCTGTAGCGGTTAGCATCGATCCCAGATATTTCGCATAGATAGGGCGTAATGCGGCATCATTCTTCTTTATTGCGTTTAGATTATTCTCGGTGATTAGTGATTCGAGATTTTCGAGGGCTGATACAATCTTTGCCATTGAAACTATATCGCCTTCGCCCCAGTTAATTTCGTGGCCAGTCGCCTGCATACGCTCGGCGACTGCGTTCGTTGTAACTTTTCCTTTTTGTACATCGTACTGATCATCTTTCAGTGACCAGTGAACTTAAGCCATGACTTCTGACTATACTGTGTGTCATCGAACCCTCGACTACATATGTCCTAGCATATTCTGCTCAACGTACTAATACGCTTTTCGATGGAGGCGAAAAGCAAGGCGCCCGTGTGCTGTGCGATGTCAGTGAACGTTAAAGAACCCCAGGTGGTTAAATTTTCCGGCGTCCTTCACTACGGCGTCTCTCATAGCCTGAGCCGCTTTGGGACGTTAAACCCCACAAACCAAACCAAGCCTAGTACTCCATGTCTTAAAAATTATAGATGCACAAACTCCTAATTTCTTCCAGTGAAGCCGCGACGACATATTGTTAAATTTGGTATTCACTATTCACTGTTTTTCTTTTCTTAATTTTAATTTTTCTATTTATTTTTTGTTAGCTACGACTGACTATCCCATCAGCCGAGTGAATCGCGCACTAGCTAGGGATGTGAAGGCAGAAAAAAAGAATTCACTGAAAATTCGTATATAGTGCTACTATCCTCATATTCAGAAAGAAAAACAAATAACATTTTTCTCATGCGACAGTTTCACTTTTGTGATTGTTTTCTGTTTAGGTTTATTGCTTTTTTTTATGCTCGACATGCTGTGGCTCAAGGTAAAAGCAGAGAGTAATTGTCATTCCCGATTTTTACATTCTGATGAGGTTTTACAGCACAAAAAAACACTACAGGGCACTTTGGATCACTGAAGTGCGATGACGTGAAAGACGTTATAGTGTGGTGGATCGTAGAACTCTACAACAGCACCTCTATCTTCCTCTCTTCTTTCCTCTCATATTCCTCCCTTCCTTTACATTAAAGATCCCCAGGTGGTCGAAATTACTCCGTAGCCCTCCACTACGGCTCCTCTTTCTCTTTCCACTTTCATTCCTTCCTTCTTCCCTTCCCTTACGGCGCGGTTGCGGTGTCCACAGAAAACAAAGTAGACAGTTACCGCGCCTTTCCCTTCCTATAAATAAATCGGTTTTTTTACATGGCGATACATGTGTCCGCGTAAATTTGTGACAAATACTGCGCTTTTCTTCCATTTAAATTCATTTGATACGCCGCTGATGCCTTCTGTAATAACGCCTAATCCTAGACATCTGCTTCTGTTTGTGCTGCGGCGTTTGAGTAAGCGCCAAATGAAAGGACGCATGGATAAGATGCCCGGTGGGATCAGCTTCGGATATGCAAGAGCCTGGCGACGATCATTGTCCCCAAAGTCTGGTTGCGCGTGAAACGCCCAGACCGGGTTGATGAACGTATTAGTTTGTAGCCGCCTCCGCGCGACAGCTTCTCTTTTATTTAGTCTAACATCTCGCGGGGGTACCAGTCTACGTCCCAATTTTTAATGGTCGATGATTTCCCCGTAATTTTGCAGACGCTCGTCGTATGCCCAGTGTTCGGGGGCTCCACGGCTACCCGGAAGTAGAGAGCTCGGGCTAACTCGTGAGCCGCCTCGTTACCAGGGACGGCAGCGTGAGCGGGTGTCCAAATTAACTGAATTTTCCTATTTATCGTTCTTTGGGTGAGGATTTTGGCCGCCTCCGGCGATATCCTCCCCTTCCCAAAATTTTGAATGGCAGTTTTGCTGTCGCTAATTATGAACTTGGCTTCTGTTTCTACGCAAGCTAGCGCTATCGCTACCTCCTCCGCAGTCTCTATGCTGCGGCCTCTGATGGCTGCCGCGGATACCGGTGCCCCTCGGCCATCGACTACCGAAGCTACCGCCGCACCTGTTCTGCCACTTGCCGCATCAACATAGACTACTTCCTTTGCTCCCATGTTCTTGAACCGTCGCTCTAGAGCTTCAGCTCGTTTGGCCCTTCTTTTGACATTAAATTCTGGATGCATATTCCTAGGGAAGGTGGGGACTACCAAGGCATTCCTGATTTCACTATTAATTGTGACTTTTTTTTTAACTCCTCTGTCTGGGTTGAGGCTTACTTTTGCAAGGATTACCCTGCTCGGTCGTGCTTAGTCTCTCTAATTGGGAGACTCGCACTGCCTACGCCAATTCTGCCCACGTGTTATGCACTCCGAGTTCGAGCAGTCGTTCGCTCGAGGTACCCATGGGCAGTCCTAGCGCCTTCTTAACGCATCTTCGAATCAGGCAGTCTAACTAACCAGGGCATGACGCAGTTTTCTCGGTGGAGACACGATTTGTTTATTTTAAGTTCACGTCCGATCATGGTCGATGACTTCACCAGATCATTACGTCCCGTTCTCTGTGGAACTTCGCGTAGAAGGGTGACGCTTCTCGCAAACGGACGACTGTATGAGCCAATAAAGCCTTTCGCCCTAATATATCTCAGGCTATGACGGACATCGTACAGAGGATTTAATTACATGGGGTTACTAACTTGCACTGAGATCCGATAGCGCAAACGCTACTTGCGGCCCGCCTTCATCGAAACATGGCTGCCCGGCTGGGTCAAACCGTTTTCAGCGCCCCACTGCAGAGCCGCTAAAGCATCACCTGATTAGGCAGTGTCTCTCACACTTTCTTCCTGTGAAAACGTGTGCGGTAGGCACGTAACGTTGAAGCGACAGATTCGATATTGGACCTTACACCTTAAGTTAAAGAGGAATGGCTGAGTCTACTGCCGCGCGAGGCACAAGACACAATACCACAACTGCATTCAGAGCGAAACTTACTATTCTAAATTCACGCCAACTGTGGCAAGACCCTGCCTGTTTTGTAGTTTCTCTTCAGGAATGCTGTACAATTATTATACACACTAAGGGGAACACAATAACGGCTATGGAAAAACTTCACCTTACATGAACTTAGTTTTTTATTCATTGTGCTTTAAAAGAACAACAAATGGAGCAATTACAGTTTATGAAATCAATTATTCGTGTAAAGTCCTCCCGCGGTTGAACGTTTCGAGGCTCTTCCTCTGTTAATATGGCCACTTGTGGGAAATATTGAATGCTATTCTAATACTCCGACATTGCGCACCGGCTTTCTTATGCGACGCTTCTGACAAGGCATATGTTGTGTAAGACAACCGGGCTTTAAAACAACAACATTTGCGCCAGGAAAACAAAGGCCAAGCATCCGGGTTGTTTTGCCGCACATTCATAAACTAAAACGAGGCGGTACTTAGCAGAGAACACCACTAACGATTAAAAAGAAAAATCAAAGGAGCTCCAGAGCTCCAAATTGTAACACCATAGTTGCAAATACAAACTGGCGTTGGATTAGTTCAAGCTACTGGACAACTTCTGAAACTGGAGTTTTGCTCGACTCGAAATAAACAGCATTGAAACATCATTCAGAGACATTACATTTTCATATCTGGTTATTTTGGTAGAATGAGTGATTTATTGCTCGTGACGAGGCATTCGTGAATTTATCCTGGCTGTACCAAAGTCATTATTAGTTCGAAGGACACCTGTAGTCATTCTAGCGCCATTATGAAAACTCCGCAACGAAAGTGCTGCTCGATCTCACTAAAAACACTTTCTCTGAAGTGCGCACTGCTATAAGTTACCCACCGGATGAAATGTAATTGGATCTAAGAATTTGCGTTGGGAAGTGAGCTGGGAACGGCCTAGCTATCCCTTCTGTCGATTATGCCGCCACTACAACTGTAACATAGCTCGAGCTGTCATCTACGCGCCGTCATCTCCATCACCTTCCACCAGTGCGCAAATGCTTTCAAACGTCCTGCTCGGTATAACTCGGTCAAAACCTTGTCAGTTTTTTTACTCATCAGCCAAATGATGAAACCTTTGTCACACAGGGATTAATCTAGCTGACGAAATGCGCAAATTGACTGATGCGACCTGAAGCGATAAGGTGGGGATGTTAACCAAGGACATAAAAGCAGGCTGTGGTACAGTTGCAAACGACTTACCCATATTATAGATTCGATATGCGACTCATGGGCTAAGCTTGCTAATGAATGATCTGAAAATTAAAGCTAAAGACATTAATGGCGGTTCTCTTTCTCTACGAGTGGATTAACACGTTCTCTTGATCTAAGTTGATGTTTTTATATATTCAGGTTTTGATAAGGAACTTGTAGTAAAAGCGCAAATTTTTATCCCTACAATTTAAGCTGTAAATTTGCATGTATTATTTAAAAAGTGCGCTTTTTGTTTTCATTAGGGCTGTGGTACATTTAGTGTACGGTGAGCCGTGAGGCGGCCTCGTGATCTGAAAAACATGCTTCATTCCTATCCCGTCCAAATGATCTCCCGAACAATATCAGCTGAATTTTCTAGCGAGCTCAAATCCTTTCCTTCCGTCACGGGAAAGGTAGTGACGAACTTGGCATAAGTTTGAATGTTTTGCCCTCTGGTAGGATAAAACCACAGCTTAAATTGCCCAACACAACCACGAGTCTTGTGTGAAGCGTTTGCGAACCCGGGGAAAAAGATGCCGCCGCCTCAGTGGAGTGGACTGAAACCGGAGAATTATATTTGGGAAGCGAATAAGTATCCTCAGAGCTACCTATGCAGCCGATCATCCGGCGTGTTAAATTTCCACACGCTCTCACGCTGCCGATTCAGGTCGTAATCTCCATCTATTCCGAATGACGTTAAGTGGAGTAAAATATGCGAAAGCTTTCGGGGAAAACATTGGCACTTCTTAATTGGTCTGCTAAATTAAATCTCAAATGTTGCTTATGTTCAATGGCCAGGAAAAACTTTAGATTATAGCATCGGTTTGTGACTGCTTTTCTGTTGATGCAATGAGACTCCTTCTTTATCAGTCTCTGATTCTCCAACACATATTTACTTGAATAACACTAAGCCAGCTATGTATTTACTAGCATGATTTTATTTTTGTACGAAATAATTTGTTGTCGCCTTTCTACTAGAACGCAGTTTTCTTGAAACCTTACGATATTAAAAAGCGATCGGTTTCCTTATACTTTCGTTCTTTGCACACATCTGTCGTGCATCAAAAACAGACGCCGCCTCTCACGGCGGTGAGGTCCAGGTGGAGCCTAATGGCAAAGCCTGCGTCTAGTGCGGGACATGCTAACGAACAAGAATTCGAACAAATTATTCTGCAACCCTCCGCTACGTTGTTTCTCACTGCCAATATGAATTCGGCGATTCAACTAAATATATCCATTGGAAATACAAATAAGCGTGATTATTTTTAGTAAACGATTTTGCACTGTTCGTTTATCCAAAGCATCGGACGAATGTGCACCTTGTTAAAGCCCTTCCGCGTGTCTTACATACACTAATGCGCGTAGAACAGATGCTGTGCGCTTCGTTTAATAATCGTGAATTTCCAGTGCAGCTACATCAACCCCTACACAAAGTGGCTGCATTCACTCTAAGTCAAAGAGTCCTCTTATGAGATATGTGTTTTTGTTTTGACGAAGAAAACTGTCCCTGCGGATAACAGCAAGTACAGAACTGTCGGCGTTCTCGTGTTAAATGAGTAAGATTAGTCACAAGCGCTCGGCATCCATGGCTCCTTACCCAGATGACAGAGCATACGAAACTGATGGCTTTCTGGTGGGTCCTGGGGTCGGCCTTGATCTTCGTCCACAGAACGCGTACCAGTAGCTCTGTCTCATGTTCCGTCAATAAATTTGGGTCTGCGGAAAGCAATGAACGTGCTGTGATAATGGAATGTGCTTGAATTTTCGTCTGCGAAGAAACTGACTACGTTCAAAGTTCTGGGCAGTGAACCTTGTTCTACTAGAACCTCTTCTGCCAACTGTGGTCATTACTTATCTCCTCTTGGGGATTAGTAAACCAGATAATGCTCGACTAACTAGCTAACAAGTTAAACGCATAAGGATACATGACGACAATGACAGATTTCAGTGCAGCACACTGTTACGAACCAGTGTAGGTGGCAATATTTAAAAAAAATTGTATATTTGATGCTCCCAAACGTTTGCGAATGTACTGCTTGTTGTGAGTTTTCTGGTAAGAGAAGCCGAAAAATCGACGTTTCCACAATTTCTCTCCCGAATTTTCATAACTAGAGCCCAAGAGCGTAGACAAGACTAAATATACATGACACGTACTGCGTTGTTTTGTGTCATTACAGCCATCTATGCTTTGTCAAGTTGGAGCTAGGTAACACATCATCAAATTGGCCAAAACTTTGTACTGATTTGAAAGTCAAGCAAATAAACATTTAATTGTGCGACAAGTAAATACAAAGTCCAAGTAGACACAGTTCATGAACCCAATCACTGACATAAAAGCGGTCAAATATCCCCACTTCGAGATGCCTAATAACAAATTAGTAAAACCTTGGCTCCCCTAAACAGCTGCTTTGACAAAAACATCTTTGTACTTTGTGTCTGCGGTATCTTTAAAAAGATCATATGGCTAGAGGAGCAAATAGCCACGAGCAACTGTCCGACAGGTTCGCTTGTGTTAGATATGATTATATACTTCGCTCTTTCAATAGAAGCGTGCAACACATTGTAATGAATATTTTATTAACCAGGGCGTATTCCACTACGTCGGTGCTCTGGGTGTATGTGTGTGGAGGGAAGAGGACCTAGATTTCATGCCACGTTTTCTTTTTTAGCAGCAGGGTGCTGTTAAGGGCGTGTATCCCGCAGTGGCTGCTGACTGAAGACTACTACTTCACTTCAACTCGTATAATTTCCGCTGTGCTGTACACGATAGCCATGTCCCTTCGCGTTTTATAGAGCCCTGTGCCAATGGTGTTTATATCCGGACAAACAATACGTACGGACGCCCAGAAGAGTGCGGCAAGTACAGAAAAAGGTAAAGCAGAGCAAACAGGCCTCTGCAGGTCTTGTATAGCAATTACAATAGGCGATTGAATAAACGCCGCGTTTTAGGTGGGGGGACATTGAATAACACCGCAAACCTAAAGGTATAAAAGCAATTTGCGGCAGAAGAGAGTCAATGAATTATAGTGCACTCAAGTGGTGCAAATAATAAATACAAAATTATTCAAATTACAAATATCAGGTGTAAAAAACCGCAGTTCGCAGAAAGAATTGAGGGCAACATTCATGTAATAGGGCTAAGCAAAATGAATGAAACATTAAAGCATTATCCTCACGAGCGTTCTCTGGCTATTATATAGCCATTCTATAGATAATTGTTCGGAACTTCGACAGCTATGATGCGTCATTTGCTCACAGCATCACTAACGGACCTTCATTTTTCGTCCGGTTTCTCTTTTGTATCAAACGTTTGACACAACAATTCCGTGTGCAAAGGTTGCGGGTGTGTCATACCCCTGTACGTCCTAGCTGGCATGCATCTGCTAGTCCTGCTTCTTATTGGGATTCGAACCGTCGACATTTGTACCTCCAACTGAACGCCTCAATCATTTTACTATACCACGTGACCCAGCGCCGCAGCCATTGTCAGAGAAATAGGAGTAAACGGTGCCCTCAAACGAGGACGACGAGGATGGAGAGGGAACTGTCAGAGAAGTAAAAATAGCACACCGGCACATCGCGTTACCGGTCGCGTGGCGGCGCGCCACCGTCACAAGCGCGGAAAACGTGTGTCCAGCGCATTGCGGCAGAGAACTTGCTTCGTGCGCTTATGTGTTTCCAATGTCTAAGCGTATTTCATTTGATTTAATTTATATCACATAACCTACAAGGCAAGGGGCGTGGAAAAAGCTGTACAGTGCAGCTTTTGGCAAACAGGCGTACAATAAATAAGCAGAATCTAACCAGCAATGGAAGTCATTTGCAGAACGTATTCGTAAAAGGTTTTCTACTCAATAGAGAAACAAATAAAGAAAGAGAGCCGTGAAAAATTTACTAAATTACATATAAGGTATTATACAATGCAAGCAAGTAAAAGTCACCTACAAGATGTATAATAGAATCAATGAAACAGAAGTTTGAAAACATCTATATGCACTACAAGCAGACAGAAGGTATCTGCAAGAAAATTATTTTTTGTGCGTCTCAACGGTAACCGGGATATGTCAAATTCTTTTACGTAAAGCGTGTTCAGAATTCATGGTAATGTGTTTTTCATGTCTTGGAAACCAATCATTGATTCTGCTAGTCGAGGTGTACCATAGTTCAGGCTTGCGACATTCTCTGCATGTTTTGTGTGTGATTAGCAAGTTTACTAAAGTTAGCAAGATTTTTAAGGATTCTTCTACGCACCATTCCATTAGTTTTACCTCATATAACTCAAATATTTGAGCCATATTATATGTTTCGTACAAGTAACCTGTGCGAGCTCCAAACTCCATATTGTAAATTGTCTGCAATGCACTTTTCTGCACACAAAAATAATTTGTTTATTAATTACAGTGGTTGTTTCTGACACCAAATGGGCATAGTTTAAATGTAACAAAAAAGATGTGTACAACAATGATTTTATTCAAGTAGGGACAAATTAACGACGTCCACTTATGATCATTAGGTTTTTAAATGAATTGTTGATTACAGCATTTATATCACTATACCAACTGAGGAAAAAATTAAAGGGATCCCCTAATATCTACATAGTTTGGACTATCTCTTATTTCTCGCTGCCCTGCTGAATGTGTGGTGCGAACACCACGTCTTTGATCTGCGCTTTAAATAAAATGGCCTTGGATTTCATTGTATATATATATATATATATATATATATATATATATATATATATATATATATATAAATGAGTAATAATAGAGCAGGACAGCAGAGCATTCAGTGACGCATCTACTTGCTGTGCTACCTTCTCCGTAGTGATGAGAACAGCAGAGGCGCATCATCAGCATATAGTATAAAGTGGCCATCGTTGGAAGAATCCAGAGTGTTATTAATATAAAAATTAAAAGAAATGGTCCCAAGATGCTTCCCTATGGAAAGCATATATCTATCAGGATTATCTCTTCAAGTTAAGATCTAAGGTGTGTTAACTAAGATACTGTGTGCGGTATGCAAGGTAAGAATGAACGGGTTCCGGAAACCGTACTTCTCCAGCTTAGTTAGAAGCCCGCCGTGATTTATGCAGTCAAAAGCCTATGTAAAGTCGATACATACACCCAGAAAACTTCTCTCTTTTCAAAACTCTTCAAAATATGTTTTTAGTTGTAGTTTAGGCAGACTCTGTAGATTTAATCTTTCTGAAACCGAATTAGGTTATGTGCATCGCCAGAAGAAGACATTATTTCATGAATTACTTTTCAAAGCACCTTTGAAAATACTGGTAAAAAGGACACTGGTCTGCAATAAGATAAAAATTTCATGTCAATGTTTTTAAAAAGACCAATGACTACCTCTTTGCATATATATATATATATATATATATATATATATATATATTTGTTTTTTTTTACTTAATACAAGGGCTAAAATATCAATCACCAGCTTTACAGGCGTTGTCTGTACATCATCGGCATCACACCATCTGCTATTTTTCACAGTCATAAAAAATTGAGACTGCTTCATATCATGTAGTTGGGCTCATGTGCATTGACAGTCAATTATGAGAAAGGTCGTACATTCCTGAGCAAATGAATTACATAGCGCATTTCGCTCTACAGAAGAGGCATTGAAGGCCTCGCACATAATAGTTTCTACTGCGCTTCTACTACCAAAAACTATCTCACTGGGCGAATTATGGCTTTTGCGCAATATTAGCGCATTCAGTTTTTCCCATGTCTTGCTCGAGCCCCACAGCGAGATTCAAACGCTGAATAATAATAACGATTCCCGACTTCTGATGATTTCTTATTCAATTTGTTTCTATAAATTTTAAATCTCGAGAGTAAGAAGGGAAAATGTTTAAGCGTGATGGTTCATCGTTAACAAAGTAAAGCGCAAAAAACGACAAGAGCTTGTCCCGTCCTCTTCTCCTTTTTTTTGCCGTTGTTTGTACTTTGCTTTGTTCTCGAGAATAAGTCTAGCGCACGTGTTTCAATAAAGGACTTGAACATTTTATTCTTTGTTTTGAACTTGCGCAGTTGTTGTGGCGTGATTCACTCTTTTCGAGCTTCTTTGCTTTGGCTTCCTTGAATGGCTTCCTTGAATGACGCAAGACTTTGGCGATGTTTTGAAACATACATGGGCATTGCGGTACATTAACACTTGCTTTGACCGTGAATAAAATTGGCAGGTGGTCACTAATCTCGTAGCAGAAAACTGCCGAAAGGATTCGGTCACTGTCAATATTTGTAGTTAATAGATCAATTAGAGATTGGGAACTGTGTGTGTCTCTAGTAAGCTTGTCAATTACATTTCTGCATTCGTTAGCAGAAATGACAGAAAGAAAAGTTTTGAATGCTACGTCATCCACCAGCAGGTTTATGTTGAAATCACTGTCTAAACCGAAATCATACTTATTTTGTAACCCATCTACGAGAACCAGTCGAAGAAAGCAACAAATTGGTCGAGATAGCCATCAGGGTGACACTAAAAGGCAGCAAGCATAGAACTACCAGATATCAGACACACCATTCACAGTCCGGAGTTACTAAAGAAAATATGGTGTAAAGGTCAAACTACAGATTTTGGCTCATTCAAAATTAGTTATGGTTTAGCTCTGCTTAATCCTAGTTGAATTGCTAAAGCAACGGCGGGAGCTTCTTTTGCTTGCCACATTATTCCCCTATCATGCCTTGTCTGTGTAAGGAGCTACATTATTGGGGACACTTAAGCTTGCCCTTTAAGGGTATCACGCGAGAGCATACGCTACCAGCCCACATATAAAGTCACGCTTCAACCAAGCCGTATAGACTTGCCTGCGTGTCGTAGGGGTAACGAGAATGCAAACGGTTCTGGCAGGCTGATTCTGACATCACCTTCTTATATAAATGGAGCCACCCGGGGTGGCAGCTCCTGCCCGTGGCATAGAGGTAACGTGAATTGAAATGCCATGACAGGCTGATTCCACCGAGGCGAAGCGCGCTATCACCTCCTCTCCTCTGCCTGCGGAGCACACTTCTGGCTGGAGCGAGCTGCAGCGGCGCCGACGACGTCGACACCCACCTGGCGGAGCTCGTCTGAAACGGTTGCTAGGCAACGGCGGTTAAAGGCCATTCGTACCGACCGGCTACCGGCGACGCGACGAGGCGAAAGCTGACGTAATGTTGCTTTCGCAAAAACGCAAACACCACCGCCACGCTACTAAGCGAGGTTTACAAAGTAAGTGTTTAAATTTGTATCTGAACCAAACCTTGGTCATATGCATACCATATTTCTGTGAGTACAAACACTTTCATCATTTTAGCTGTGCAAACATTTGGTCTAGAGCAGCAGCTTTATTCATAGCAGATCTAACATTGGGTGAACAAAACCAAGATAGCTTCCAGTAAAAGCAGGATGATTTTCGATCTCGCCGACTGTTAGGTATCTTCCTGTGGCCATAGAGCCTGGGCTGTTACTGAAACATTGTCACGCCCAGGCATCACCTGATAAGGGCGTGCCACTCGCTCCTCCTCTCGTTTGATAACATGCAGCTATTCCCGATCTTGACGCCTCCCGTATACTCGACCATCTCTGTACCACGCGTACTGGTAATCATGCTCAGTTGCCACATTTTGGCTGCTGACAGCAGCTCCTCATTGTACCTCCCCTTATTCTCGACCACAAATAGCTTCAATTCCGCACCATTCAGAAAGGGCCAATGCTTTTCAAAAAGTAGAACATCAGCTAGCCCACATTCTTGTTTTATTACGCCGGAAAAAACTAATTACCAGCAGGTATGTGCTTCGTATGTGCTTCGGCTGCGCCGCCTGTCTTTACGGAGGCTCTGTAAGCAACGCGCAAGATGTGCGGAAAGTCATGGATCTGTGTTTAAGAACATGCTGCCAATCACCGTGCTGCCAATGCCCCATAAATGGCGCTTTACTCGATGCCGAATGGTTTATTTGTGGGGTTTAACGTCGCAAAGCGACCCAGGTAATGCGAGACGCCGTAGTGGACTCCTGACATTTCGACCGCTTGGGATTCTTTAACATGCATTGACATCCCGCAGTATACGGGCTTCTTGCTTTTCGCCCCATCGAAAAGCGGCCGCTAAGGCCAGGATTCTGTCCCGCATTCTTGGGCATGGTAGTCTAGCGCCGTGACCGGTACTCAATGCCAGGTTTTGAAAATGATTATTGCAGTGTTTAAAGAAAATAGTGTTCGCCACATGTATTTGACTTAATAAAAAAATGATGAATAAAGAAGTATCAGGCGTACACAAAGTCACGGTTCAAATATGCTGTAATCTCAAATACCCTAATCACATAAAAACCCACGGGCTAACGCTCTTGCAGCTCAATAACTGTGAGACGGTGGTGACAACTCTTTTTATATGCGTCCTCTTCGATCTCTTCAATTCCATGTGTGAAGGTGTATTGTGTAGCAATCCGCTTTTGATCGACAGCATGAATCCTAAGCTCTTAGGGAAAGCACTGCAAATGATGCAAATGAGCGTGAGCCAATGCGGCGCGTTTTTAGTGCGCTAGACATCACGAAAAGAACCATCTTGCAAGAGAAGTATCTGTAAAGAAACTGTAAAGAAACTATGTTGCTCATATTGTTACGAGGCGGCAAGCGATGAGAACAGGAGAACAGAAGACAGAGAAGATGCTAGATGGTCGTCAGATGACGTTTAATGAATCTGTGTGCGGGCGTAGCGTGCTCGCTACTGCCCGCGCCACTGCCCTCTTCTTCCTCCTACGTCCGTAACATGACCCGGGGCCACCGAGCGATCGTACCGATCGTAGACGAGGAAGTTTACCGATGATGATTCCTTGACGTGATGATGGGCGTGTCTGGATGCATGAAGCAGAGGAAGAAGAAAGAATAGAACGGCTTGCCGGTACGATGTCTGATGCGTGGATGATCCGCCTCTCCTGGAGCTGTCAACCATTCGTCACCAGAGTCCATGGGACCGATGGTTCGAGGTCACGTCGGGCAGCTTCGGCGGGGGTTGCGCGTTCGAGTCCATCGGTTCCTTCGGGTCATTCGGGTCCTTCGTCTTGGTTCTGATTGGTCTGTCTGTTCTCCTTGTCTTCAGGCCCGGGCTGGGGGCTGGGCGGTGGTACTTGGTCAGGTCTGGGCTTGAAGGCCTGGGGCAAAGCTGCTCGGCGATGTCTCTGGGCCCTCGGGCAATGGTCCCGGCTTACAGATGACGTCAATGCTCCAAGGCGAGGATGGGGATGACGTACGCCGCACCTCCAACCATATGTTACGTGGCGGCAAGCGATTAAAATAGGAGAACAGAGGGCAGAGAGAAGATGCTCGATGGTCGTGAGATCACTTTTAATGAATCTGTGTGCGGGCCTAGCGCGCACGCTCCTGCCAGCACCACTTCCCTCTTCTCCCTCTTTCGTCCGTAACATATTTTGAAAAGTAAACACTCGTAACTGCCATTCTCGATTTTTTGTTTTTATTTTTGAAAATTACACAGAAGTTCGGTCTAATGCACACGCTAAGGCCAAAACAGACGGTGTGTTGTGAAAACGGTTACACTAGTACAACCTGCGTGCCAACACCAATAATGTCTCAAATAGCCAAAATTTAGCGAGCTTATATATTCCTTTGCGATAACTTATCTGACTTAGCCGAAAGCTCTGCTCTCGCGCAGGCACTGCTTAACGCTTTGCCAAAAAGCTCGTGTAAAAACTGCAGGTAGTTAGTAGGCTTGTAGGCAGTAGCAATATCATGGACTTTAATAAAGCAGCAGCTGTTGAGGACAGAATTAAGCAGATCGAATGGGTCAGGTGACTAATGATGTAAATGTGCACCGGACAGAATCTCTTCTGCTAATCTACCCATCCAAATCAGCCATTGCTGATAGAACGCGCCACACCCTCGGTCCACTCTCCCCTAAAGATCAGTCGTTGTCTTCAAACCTGTATTTGTCCTCAGTCATAAATTCTCTTTCTCTGCCCTGTAAAGGGAGAAAACATGGCCCTCTCCGTTTTGGCACCAGCTAACCGAAGCTTCAGGTGGACATGCGGATGGATTTTTTAACTGAAGCGATCTATTGCAGCACTAGCATATCGCAGTCTGAAAAATATCCACCATTCTCGCGTAAGGAGGGAAGTTATGTGGCTTGTACTTTATATTATCCAAAGCTACTCGAGCGGCTAGAATGCGGCGTAATGACGGATCAGCAATAATACTGCCGCAAAACCTTCAAAAGGAGAAAGTAATCGCGTACGATAGCAGGTCCCTCACAAAAGCCGAAGTCAATTACTCGACGAACGAGAAGGAGCGCCTTGCGATCATCTGAGCCACTTCTAAGTTTCGTCCATACCTATACGACTGACCATTCAAGGTGGTAAGCGACTATCACGTGCTCTGCTGGCTGGGTAATTTGAAAGGTCCCTCCGGCCGCCTTGCCAGATGGAGCCTACGCCTTCAAGAATTTGACTTGACTGTAGTCTATAAGTCGTGCCGGAAGCATTATCCCGCGCTCCCGTCGACGCTCCGCCGAAGGACGATGACGACGAAGGACGATGACAACAGCGATCAGACCCTGAGCTGAAAGCGCTAGCCAATTACTTAGAAGGAAAGACCGCTTCCTCTCCTGGTGCATTCAGGCGACATTTATCATCGTTCGCGTTAAGCAACGGCCTCCTCGTGAAGAACTTCGCACCCAACAGGACCGCATAGCTTCTTGTAGTGCCTAAAAATCACCGGCAAGAAATTCTGCAGGCGTTGCATTGCACGATGAGCCCACAGCATACCATCTCGGATTTGCGCGCACGTTGCGTCGAATCCAGGAGAAGTACTACTGGTTGAGACTGCCTGCTGAAGTTGCCCACTACGTGAAGACGTGTCGTGAGTGCCAACGACGCAAGACGCCGCCGATCAGACCAGCAGGACTACTAAACCAGATTCCGCCCCCAATCCGGCCCTTTCAACAAATTGGGATGGATCTCCTCGGCCTCTTTCCCCTTCGCCTATGGGTAAAAAGTGGATCATCGTGGCCGCTGACTACCTTACCCGTTACGCCGAAGCAAGAGCACTACCAAATGGTACCGCGGCAGAAGTCGCCAAATTTTTTGTCGAACAAATTAACTTGCGACATGGTGCCCCAGAAGTGCTCATCACGGACAGGGGAACGGCGTTTACGCCAGAGTTGACGCAAGCCATCCTGGAATACAGTCATACAAGCCATCGACGAATAACTGCGTACCATCCCCAGACCAATGGCATTACAGATCGCCTGAATAAAACAATCACGGACATGATCGCCATGTACGTCGACGCAGAACACAAGACATGGGACGCCATCTTGCCGTACGTGATCTTCGCGTATAACACGGCAGTCCAAGAGACGACCAGAGCGACCCCGTTCAAGCTTGTGTACAGCAGGGAGCTCACGATGACGCTCGACGCAATGCTGCCGCACGTAACCAATGAGGACAACCTTGACATCGCCGCCTACCTGCAGCGTTCAGAGGAAGCCCGACGACTCGCACGGCTGCGTATTAAAGACCAACAGCACACCGACAGCCGACGATACAACTTACGACGACGAAACGCAGAGTACAATCCACGAGACCAAGTGTGGGTTTGGACTCCAATTCGCCGCCGTGAACTAAGTGAAAAGCTGCTGCGTCGATACTTTGAGCCATACAAAATCCTTCGCCGCATCGGACAACTGGACTAAGAAGTTATTTCCGAAGGTACGATAGCATCACAACGGCGACGCGCGCGCCCAGAAATCGCACATGCTGTTCGTCTGAAGGCTTATTACGCGCGTTAAAAAATCCGCGGTGTTTAAACTTTGTAATGCGTCTATTTATCTACGTTTTTATTTTAGAACATTGAGGCGATGTTTTTTTAAGGGGCAAGTAATGCCGCGAAACCTTCAAACTGTATTTGTTGTTTTTTACTAGCCGCCGCATGCGGCCTTATCACTGTGATTCTGGCACGCGTATCAATCCTCTATCCCGCGTTTGTTCATGCTCGTCGCGATACGACGCGTTATAATTTCTTTGTCGCGAACGATGCGCCGAGATCTGTCTCGAAGTTTCCGACCACTTGCGTATGTTTCTACAATGTTCCAGGTTGTGATAGTAGCAGTTTGCGACGTTATCTAGGTTGTTCTGAGAAGCTTTTAAAGCCTTTAAATTCAGCGTTGACGAGTGTGACGGGCTTTCTTTGTTCGACGAGCGACGAGCACGTTTGTTGCTATCGCCTCCGCCGAGTTGCTCAGTTTTTTTGCGGGCGCACGTCAGCCCAATAAAGAGTTTCTTCAGTGCAATGACCGACTCTTCATTTGTGTCATCAACCCTGGTCACCATCAAGTGACCATATCGGCCTGTGGGCGTGCCATACGACGCACTAAGACAACGCAATCCAAAAGCGACTTTACCTTTAGCCTGCATCGAAACGTGGCCGCTGCTGTCATTATTTCGACCCACCGTTTTTCGTTTCGAGCCGAAAGCAATAATGCCGCAAAGTTTCCGATAGGTGGGGAGAGAATATAGAAGCTCGGAGAACATTGAAGTATTATAGTGGATCTTAGTATACCCCAGTGAGCGGGGCGTTTTCCGGGGCGAAGCAAGGGTGATTGGATTGACTACCACGGTAAGACCTGGCGTCAATACGTATGACAAAAAAACACTAATAAAAATTGGCTCTTTTGTCTCTAATTCTAACTTTCTTCTCAGTTAGCAACCACTGCTGGTTTGAGCGAATAAATTTTATCAGTTCATAAAATCTGTGGGCACGAGCGTAATATTTTCTAGCCCTTATCGCCACTTCTACAAGCCTACCTCCTGTCTTCCAAGAAAAAATGCGAATAAATTCAGAAGTTCTCAGCATAAGAGCTACACTTCTTTTCCAAAGGCCTCACCTCGAATGGCTTTTCCTACGACGCTGTCAGAATTTATGCCGTAATCCAGCTGGATGCCGTGGTTCCCCTCTTGACATTTTGCAAGGCTTGCGCTTGGGGAAGGCCTCTCTTGAATGGGGACCTCTGTGGGCGAGACCGGCCGATAGTCTTCGCAAGGTGTAAACTTTACAGCACCCCATGTCGATGACTGTAGCACATTCTGCGCATAAGAATCAGTGCGCAATGATTAAGTTGCTAAACCTCACTTTGATATTCGTAATCAATAATAAAATGCAGTTGAACGTCGTCAAACCGGTCAATGATAACTTACTGTAGCTCAGTTTGCCCAGCATTCGACATTTACACTTGCGTAAAAAAATGCTTACCAGAGCTGTGAAATTTATTGATTGAATTCAATAAATGCACGGAAGCTTGGTTGCTAATTACTAGAAAAGCAAGACGGAGGAGCAGATTTTTTCCACAGTGTAAGCTGACACCGGAAGGCGCGAGACGAAGTTTCACGTGCTTAAAAAACAGAAGCATCAATTTTTATATTTTGCCTCCCCAAGCAGCTGTTCTGGTGTAATAATCAAAATGGCATATCTATGTCGCCAGTTAACCACTTCAAGAAAAAAACAATTTTGGAACAAAACGGTCACCAGTCCATTAATTTCTTTAGAATTGACCGACCATATCCCCTCTGCCTGTAAACGTTTTAAACCAGTGTGATATTGATTGAAAAGACGCAAAGTCTCTCCTGTTCATTAAGTATCAATCCAAACTTTTCTGATTACGCAGTTTTGTCTTCTATGCCACTCCTTTTTGTACGCCACAGATTGTGCGTAGTGGGGGTTTGAAACCGAGCTGAGCTATTAAATGTATCTACTTTGCTACTGCTAAGATTGCCAGCTTATCTGTCACACAGACACAGGATGACTAGCAGAGCAGGGTATCCTTTGAGAGCATATTTGCCGACTCTTATGTGACACGTGCTAGTGATTTCTCTTCACGCATCATGTGAAAGAATCATTTCTAATCTCTAATCTCATTTATTCCCTTGCCAAAGGTACGTCGTAATTACGATTTTAAAACAGTACTCGCCATTTGGAGACTATTGCAAAACAAGTTTTCTTGATGCCTACAGGTTTAGTTCCCGCCAGTACTCCAGTCCCCTTGTTGTTCTTGGTCATGACAGAGTGCATACTTTGCAGCAGACCGCAAAACGTTTCGGTCTAACTCTGGACAGGAGAAGCATGTGATAGGCATGATGAGCATTTTATTAGATACGTCTAGTGTAGCTCTGAGGAAGCTCCTAATTTTGTTTTATATACGCCCCCAGGGCCAGCTGTGGAGGCCTAGTCCCCACTTTCTAACCTCTGCCACTGAACCATTACAGTAGTCTGGCCGTTCGCATTTCCGCATGATTTAATCTCCAGTGAATGACCTCGCATGACTAATTTTAGGTTTAGTACTTAGCAGCAAGTGATTTAAGGTTACAAAGTCTCGTGCCAATGTACCGGTAAAAGAAAGAAGTGATCCAGCAGTTCGGATATAGGGTTCTTACGATGCTTACAGGCGGAAAAGGGGTGGCGTATAAATTTAGTGGTTTTCACTCTCAAGCGCGACTCGCCACGAGAGAAGTCATACTGAAAGCCTTGGGAAATTTCAACCCCTGAAGTTCTTTGTTATCAGTCCACATTGCACGATACACGGCAACCATGTTTCTCGCTTTCGTTCAAAAGCATCAAGGCAGTTATGATGGAGCTCGCGCTTTTTGGGTACTTCAGTCCGGCTCCGTATCCCCTGAAACGCCGCCCCAAGTGGTGAAAAAATATTTTATTCATCTCGTATTTAACAGTGCATATTTGATGATATTGCAAAGCTAGGAATATTATCGTGTTGGGAGAGCGGATAGGCTAAATGATAAAGAAGATAAATTTTATTACGATCAACGCGATAAAAGACAACACGCCCAAACAAAGGGTTTGAACATAACATACCGACTCTTGTACCTTAGGCCTGGAGTTAAAAGTCAATACCTGGCTCTGGTTATTTGTCGCATCGGGGCAAAAATGGTGCGGTTAACAATAGCAAGATTAGAAACGGGCAGCAGACCTGATAATAAAAATAATTGTATGAAGATTTGCTTGCGAAAGCTGGCAAATCAAGCCGCTTCTCAACAGGGAAGTGATGATTAGGGGCACCTGTTTTGCTGTCACATTCAGGGAAACTTGTCCGTCGACCAGCATCTGCTCCACGAGGATCGGTTGTAGTGAAGCCACTCCTAAGGTAGGCGCACCAGGGCTTGGGTTCCGGCCGCGTCCTCGGCCTAGTGTTCGTCTGGCTGTAGCGAAAAGACCCGTAGAATCGCCATCACCTGCGAGTTCCATGAAGAGACATTTTCTACCCCGTAGCTTCCAGAGACTCATGAAAAAATTTCATCTTTCATACTTCTGACTTTCGCTTGGTAGTTCTATTTTCTACTGCCAATTAATTGCTTGTAGACTTTGAGGCAGCAGTTCATTTTTTACGCCTGAATGACTCGACTCAAAAGTGGTCATTCGTAAATCACTGTTTTCTCCAACAGTTTGAGGTCAGGAGTGAGAATCCTCTGTACCAGTGGCTTTAAAGCGATTCTCGCTGGGAGCCTTTTGGTTACGATTCCTTTTTTAGAATTATCGCGCAAACTGCCATTTGGATCAATATCTCAAAGCCCATAAACCACCACAACCATTAACCTTACGGTGCTTACGTATGCCCGCCTATTTTGTCGGTCATTAGGCCGATTCAGATGGTTTCCACTGTGTTCGATGACATGAGAAGTCCTGTGACAGTGCTTTTCTCTGATGTACCCCGAGTCGCATTGCAGCGCCGATTACCCTGGCTCCTGGCAGCATAGTAAATATTTCGGTTTAGTATAAAACCGTTACCTAGTTTTTATACCTATCACGTTGCTGACGGCACCTCTCATCGCGCCGCATGAGGTGAAAGTGCCGAAGAGGTACTGCATCAATTGCGAATTGTCATCTCCCAGTCACCCATCAAGAGATAAAAACGCGCAAATGATAAAAAGCCCATATATTAGGTTGAAAGAAAGTATGACAGAAAGCAGAAAAAGCGAAATCTAAGCAAGCATGAAGCAGTTGCGCAACAGCGACTACAAGAAGCATATACAAGAACTCTACACGATCAATATAGATGGGGTCAAGTAGATATTAGCAATATGTGTTAGTCAAGTGGAGAAGCCGCAGACGGGCCAAGATTTGACTAGTGGGTATTATGTCGCAGTACATTGATTATAGTCTGACAAGATGCCGTCCGCTCTATTTTACCGATCTAAAGCGGATATGGCTGAAATATTGCTCAGCCGCCCTGTCCAATCTCCTAACCATCAACCGTCGCCTTCCACCCTGCTTTCGTTTTATTTCTCCGAAATTCTTTCTGATCCCCTTGAATGCAGAGCAGATTATTTCTTTCTTCGCTTTGCCACACGCCTACCAAGGACTCAGGTGTAACTAACAGATAGGGGGATCAACTTGAAGCTTCTATTGATCCACTAGCGCATCAAAATACCAAAATAACTATAGAGGTAGCTGAAGGAGGGCAATGCTATTTCATATCATTTGTGGTTTAACGTCCCACACCTGCCCACGGGGCGACGACATTGTGAATTGAAGGCTGGACAGTAGTTTTGGCCGCAAAAGCTTCTTTCATTATCATCAGCCGGACTATACCCACAGCAGGGCGAAGGCCTTTCCCAGTTACCTCCAATATCCCGACCCTGTGCTAGCTGCATCCACTTGTCCCCGGCTAACTTCTTAACCTCATCCACACACCTAATTTTCTACCACCCCCTGCTATGCTTACCTTCCCTTAGAATTCGTTTGATTACTTCAGGCCTTCGATTGTCCTCTTTTCCAACTACTTGTTCTGAAAATGCCAATTTCACCTTACTTTCGACTAGAATTCCAGTAATCTGTGGCATTTCTTTAAGCAACTCTGCACACTTCCTATTTCTTAACGTTACACCTGCCACTTTGTTCCGTAGCCATCTGCATTGTCCTCAACTCAAGTAGAAGCCTTCTCATTACCCTCCATGTTTAAGATGGAAAGGACAGTATGGGTAGGATGTAACTGCTATACTTTCCTCGTGAGTGATACCAACACGAAGCTAATCATAATGTTTCAGTTCTTTCAAAATGCACCCCATTCCATTTTTATTCTCCTAGTTATTTCCCTTTTATTGCCTGGATCCGCGGTTACTACCTGTCCTAAGTAAAAAATTAGAAGAGTTCAACGCTGCTTAACTGAATATTGAGCGAAACCAACAGCTGCGGGTGACCGAGCATTCTTCTAATTCTTTTTCTTCCCCAGCCCACCACAACACGCCCCGCTTTAACCAAGCCGTATGAATGTGCCTTAGTGGCCTAGAGGGGTAACGAAATGCCAAGGTCCTGGCAGACTGATTCTAACATAAGCGTCACACGTGTGAGAGAGAGAGAGAGAAAAACTTTATATAATGAAAAAAGAAAAATAATCTAGAGCTCCCATGGTTGGGTCCTCAGTCCAGGACTCCAGCGGCCTTTGCTGCCCTGCTGGCCCGTTCAATCAGCCAAAGCTGGTCATTCGACTCCGAACTGGACAGCGCAGCCTCCGACTGCTCCGGCGTGGCGTTGTGAATTATCGGCACTGCATCTATGTTCTGGCAGGCCCATGTGATGTGATCAATTGTCGGTTTCTGTCCACACCAGGGACACTTGTCCCTGTATACGGTCGGATGTATCTTGCTGTAAAAAGACAGGCATGGATAAGAATTTGTAGCTGCCGCCAAAACACTCATTGCTCCCTGTTTAACAACTTGTGGGGCGGAGGATACCATCTTCTGGTCCCCCGGTAGTGCACCAAAATGTCTGCGTAGGTACGAGTCACTGCCCCGGTCTCTTCGGCCTCTGGCCTCCCTGGGTTTGCATAACCTCGAGCTATGAGATCGGCCTGGATGGATGTTCCCGGGAATGTCGCCGTGCCCCGAAGCCCAAAGTACGAATTGTTTTGTGTCGCTTATCCCGCCGGCCTTTGAGATGGCGGCCGCCTTTTTGCCAATCCCTCCGTTGCTGAATCCTTGGCAAGCGGCTTGCGAATCGGTCATTACTACCAGCGAACGCCCGGACCTATTGCCCTCTGCGACCGCTAGAGCAATAGCGGGCTCCTCGGAGTCAGACACGGTGCAGTTCCGTAGCGAGGTGCTCATTTTCTCCTTTAGCTGGAAGTCTACAACCGTCATCACCACATCTCTTTCGTTAGAATACATCGCCGCGTCTACATAGACGGCGTTCTTGTTCTGATAGATCTTGGCTAAGGCTTCCGTCCTGGCCCTACGCCTACCCTGATGAACGACAGGATGCATGTTCTTGGGAATTGGCGCTACTAAAAACGTAATCCAGATCGCGTCCGGTATGTCTATTGTCCGTTCAATTTCTAGCATGTGATCACGATAGCCTAGTCTTTGGAGGAGAGCTCGTCCCCCCGTAGTGCTTTGTAGCCTCATCTTCTGAAAGACAAGCTGTGCTTCCTTGTGCTCTTCGTATGTGTTTGTTAAGCCAAGAGCCTATAAATTCGCGTTTGCCGTTCTTATTGGCAGCCCCAGCGCTGTCTTGTATGCCTTCCTGAGGATCGATTTCACTTTCTCTCTCTTCGTTTGGCTCAGGAGTTGATAGCGAAGACTGTACGTGGCTGTGCTTGCCACAAGCGCCCGCACTAACTTGAGCGTGTCTTTCTCCTTCATCCCCTTTCCTCTATAAGTCATTTGCCTAATCATTCTCTTATCTGAGCCGAAGATCCAGATAGCAATCTGATCGTGTGGACCGACCTCTGATTGGATTGAATCCACATTCCCATCACTCTCAGCAGGTGCACTGCTGGCTAGCATAACGGGGAGGTCAATATTACTGTCGTATCGGCGCCTATATACTCTGAGAAGTTCAAATTTTTCGGGCGAACACGAAAGTCCCCTAGCCCTTGCGTAGCTGTCGACACAGTCCGCCTTGAGACCTAGCGAGCTCTCCGTCGCTCAAATTGTTTTGTCATCGGCGTATATTGCGTGCCGAATGCCATCTATGGCATTCAACTTCTCCGCCAAGCCAACCATAGCGATGTTGAAGAGAAGGGGCGAAATTACAGATCCTTGAGGCGTACCCTTGTTAGGCATCTTGATCTTGTCCGATCGTAAGTCGCCGATCCCTGTAGTCGCGGTCCTATCCATAAGAAAGACCTTGACCTAACCATGAATCTTTCGTCGGCATGTAGATTGCTCAGACCCGATAGTATGGCTTCATGACTAACATTGTCGAACGCCCCCTTGAGGTCGAGAGCCATGATCACATGCTATCCATACTTTGGGACATTGCTAAGAACCTCTTCTTTGAGGAGAAGGACATCTTGCTTCGATAGCTTTGGCCGGAAACCAAACATTGCGTGTGGCAGGAGATCGTCATCTTATAGTTTTGAAGTCTGGTCATCACGATCCTTTCATACAGTTTCCCTAGACATGAGGTCAGTGAGATAGGCCGCAGATTCTCCAAAAATGGCGCCTTGCCTGGATTGGGGATGGTGATAATTTCTGCGTGCCGCTCCTCCTCCGGCAGTCTCCGCCTCCCAGTGGTCATTCAAAAATTTTGTGATGCTCGCAATCTGTTCCGCCCTTAGATTCCTTATAATGGCGCTGCCGATCGTGTCTGCTCCCACCGCTGTGTTCTTGACAGCCATTCTGGCCGCCGCATACACCTCATCCTTCGTGATTAGACGGTCGAGTTTCTCGTTTTCAATTCCCCCGATACACTTCTGTGCAGCCCGGGATGTCCATCTCCCCCACGTACCGTTTTCGGATCTTGTCTAGCAACTCTTCATCGTCTCTCAGGTACTTGTAGGCGATTCGGTGAAGCGTCTTGCTGGTTCCGGCCTCAGACTTGGCTGGGTTGATGAGATTCCTTAGCAACGCCCAAGCCTTGGCCGTCCCTAGTGTTCCTTTCAGTAAGATGCCCAATTGTTCCCAGTTTTGTCTAGAGAGCTCTTGCGCATACTGCTCTGCCTCAGCGGTGACCTGGGCAATCTTCAGTTTGAGCTTCCTGTTGCCCTTCTGTCTCCTCCACCTCTTAGTCATACTTGTACGAGCTTCCCATAACCGCTGTAGATAGTTATCAATTTCAAGAACTGCGCTCGTCCTTTTCACGGTCTTTGTGGCTCTTTCGTAATCTTCGCGGAGTCCCTTGCTCCACGCCTCAATAGCTTGAATTGGTTCCTTGTCGCAATGTACTCTAAACGCATTCCAGACAGTTATTTTCACTTCTAACTTTCGTCTGACCATCGCAGTGGCCAAAGATATCACAAGGATAAAGTGATCACTTCCAAGGCTCTAGTTCATGTTTTCCCAAGTAACGTCATTATCTTTGGCTACCTTTCTTGCATCTTTGAATAGTAGCGCAAAGTCAGCATTCCTTTGCCTGGGCGGGCTCTACACATTCAGGACGAATATGCTGTTCTTACCTCTCTTGTGCGGTATGATCTCGATTAGCACACGCTCGATATGTGTTGAACGCCGGGTGTTGAATCGCCGTCACCGTTTTGGCTACCAGGGTTCCCGCTTTCCCCTCTGTCTGACTGGAATACGCAACGTACCCAGAAAGGCTTGGAGAGCAGCCAGTTTCCTGCAGCGCTATAACATCTGGCTTGACGAGAACCCTTTTCATGTAACATTTTAAATTGACCTGCTTCCTGTGGAAGCCGCGGCAGTTCCATTGCCAGATTTCTAGTGTTTCTTTATCTCCCCTAGCATGTCTGGCCATTACGCTGGGACCTGACTATCTTGGGTCAATTTGCTGCAGCTCACTGTAATCGAAGGCCCACTGTACGCCTTCTCCTTGACTTTCTTTCTCCAAATGGTCAACTTCTTCATGAAGTCGGTCGACTGCTGTTCGACCCTCAGTTCTTTCGGCAGTGGCGAAGGTGTACCCTTTCGGCTGCTCTTTTTATCCCCGGTGTCCATGATTTCCTAGCACACGGCAGTAGCTGCCATACCTCTAAAAACTTTCATTAACTCATCGACCTTGCGAGTGAGCTCGTTACACTTATCTCGCATAACTTCAAACTCCCGAATGAGACCTGCACACTCATTACACTTATAATGCAACGTCTCCATTTTTTGTGTGTGCCGGAGTAGAAGCCTTGACCGCTATTTCTGGCCAGCTCATATTGCCAGTCTTCGTTATGTTATTTGTCTTTTCCAGGCTCGGGTTCATGTCATTCGGCTGGCGTCTGGATGCCGACACC
Organism: Amblyomma maculatum; assembly: GCF_055883805.1. Classification (NCBI taxonomy): domain Eukaryota; kingdom Metazoa; phylum Arthropoda; class Arachnida; order Ixodida; family Ixodidae; genus Amblyomma; species Amblyomma maculatum. The sequence goes on along the minus strand of NC_139350.1, from coordinate 20,937,622 downwards.
GGCAAGGAACGACTACGGCTCACCGAGGTCGCCCCTCGGAGCTGAACAACCGTCTCCTGGCTCCTTCCACGCTATTGTCCTTGTTGTTCTCTTGGTTTCTTTGGGCCTGCCGGTTGTGCATTGACTTTGAGGACAATATGGAAGGCTTGATGCCGCCTCCCTGCAGCTGAAGCTGGAGGTGTTCCGTATCCCTCATTGGGGGGAGGGGTGAGAAGGACTGCGACCGGTGCCGCAAGAAGCTCCGCGATGTCTCTCCCTCGAAGTTAAGCCACTTGATATGCCGGCCTTGGCGCGGTCCGCGTTGGGCGCTGCTGCTCCTTCCTCGCCCTCCAGTAGAGGATCCGGCATTGCTTCGTGCTGGCTGTTGGCGAAGCTTCTTGAGGCGATTTTGGCCCTCCTTTGCAACAGTAAGGTGTGCCTCACCACATAGAACGCACGTAAGCGAGCAGGTGTGTTTTGAGGTGGGTCCAGGGTCCCGTACTGCCGGCACACCCGGACATTCGGCATGGGCATATACATCCGATTGATGTCCTAGTTGTAGGCAGACGTGGTAAACCTGCCTGGTCGGTCGGTAGGGGTAGCAGGCTACCTCACCGCCATAGTAGAGAACGTATCTCGGAACGACAGGCCCCTCGAAGAGGATGACAGCAGTCTTAGATTTTCCCAGCATTCTAGACTGCAGAATAGTGACCCCTTGGGTTCGTACGCGCATGTTGGCAGCTCCTGCTAGCCCACATATAAAGCCCCTCTTTAACCAAGCCGTATAAACGTGCCTTATTGGGCTCTAGGAGTAACGTGAATGCCAAGGTCCTGGCAGGCTGATTCTGACATAACCGTCCCGTAATTAACGAAAGACTCAAGTTGGCCGCTCCAGCCAGCTTGGGGTTTTGTACGGTGGTCGTCTAAAGCTCCAATGTCAATGGTGGTCACCGCGCCGTTCCACGCTGAAGAGCCTGCTCAAATGTCTCCACATTATACTTCCTTATGCTAGCCACCTTGCGTTTATTGATTATTTTTGACATCTCTGCCAGTTCTATTTGGTGTGATGGGTTGGAGGCTTTCATATTGTGGCGTTTCTTAATCAATGCTTTCGTCTCCTTAGACAACTTACCAGTATCATCTCAAACAGTTCTACAGCCTACTTCTACCGCGCATTCTGTAATAATATTTCTGAAATTATTGTTCATTACGTCTAGGTAAAGTCAGTTTTCTCGGTTAGCAATGAATATCTATTATGCAGGGAGAGCCTGAAATATTCTATTTTCTTTTTACCGCTGATTTGTTGATGGACTTCTTTCTCACTAATCTGTTCCGTTCCTTCTTCAAATTCAGATTAATTCCATACGTTAACATCCTGCACTCACTTCATCGAACCTTTCCGCTTATCTCTACATCCTGTACAATTCCAGGATTAGAACACAGTATGGAGCAAATTTTATTCTGTCTCCCTGTTAGGGCTTTTCCATGCAGAGCCTCTTTGCGATGATGCAAAATAACACATAAAATTGTGTGTTCTCAATCAGGTTCGAAACGCAACATATACGGCCATGACTCGAACTATCATTCCTGGAACGAGAAATGAATGTCGTAAGGATAAAGAGCTGTAGGTATATTGGGAGCACGTATAAACATTAGCCGGGTTTCAACTAAGGTAAACGGAGGTAGACGTGCGAAAGCATGGTTGAATTCGGTTTAGCTGTGACTCGGTGCTTGCATTTTTTTTTGCTTTACGTTTAGACTCGGTTACCTCTGCTCACTACCAGTTCATCTGCTCACTACCACTTCGGCGATGCGAGTCCTTGGTGTCGATTTGGACAGTTCTGGTTCAGCAGCGCCATGGGTTCGATCTGCATGACAGAAAGCTGCTAGTACACTACACCTATTTCGGCGCATAGCCCAGAAAACAGGCGGCGCTTGCAGCAACATGGCTCGGACGTTAGTGCATTCTGTGTTACAGCCTCGGCTTGTCTATCAAGCCCAATTTCAAAGTCTCACATCAAGAGACTGGGATCGCTTGGAAGCAGTCAATAGAGAGGCAATGCGAGCCATCACTGGCCTCCCTGGCCTGACATCCATTCACACTCACCAAGCGGAGGCCCAGCTGAACCCCATTGATAGCTCATTGAGCAGCGTCGTGCAGCGCGCCACCTGAAGCGTGAAGCTATTCCTGCAGCGTCTGCATTAGCGCATTATTTTGATTCGTCTTGTACACTGCTTGAAGCAACGCCTTCCGAACCTCCATGGAAACGGCCAACGATGACAAACAACCGTCAGCTACGAGAAAAGGGCCGAGTTCAACATTCGGTGCAAGAAGCTGAGCCAGATCATTACACAGACACTACAGGGGCACTTCAAGCTTATGTAAACGCAAGCACTGGCTACGAGGTTTTACATACTACCCTCATTTGTCCATTGCTTCCTGAAATACGCCACACATGTTCATATAGAACAGAAGCAACGCACCTTCCTTCTCTAATAGCAGAGCTCATTGCCATTCGCGACCGTTTGTCTACATTAGCAGACAGCCTATATGCTGCACCCCCGACCATTCTGATCTTGCATACAGAATCAAGCCAAGCAGTCCAAGCATTACGGAGTATAGCTAATACCTTCGACATCATCAACGATATCTGCAGAATTGTGCAAACATATTCATGCCCTGTACGTGTGGTGTGGGCTCCCCACATTATGCTCCGTCTCACAGAAACTGATAATGTATCCTGTTCCCAGAAAGTGACATATCCTCTACCTATGTTAAAGTTTTCCGCTGGAGATGCCGTAGTTCCTGCAGAAGAATTTCTTCGCCGCTCCACGCGTGCTTTAATTCCACCGTGTGGATCAAACCTTCCCGGCGGAGGAGGTGGCGCTGAGGAGAATCCGCGTGGGTGCTGTGTTAACGCCTTCTGTAAAATCTTCCTGGACCACCCAGACTGCTCCCACGAACTGCCCTTTCTGCCCAGTCCCTGCTATGGAAGCCACACTAGACCACTTCCTAACAACTTGTCCTGGTCTTCGCGCGGCCCGAAAAACACACCTTAAAAGCCACTCTTACCACCCTACCAGACCGCCCGACACAGGGGTATGGACACATGGCCCACACCATCAAGAGCTGTTGGCATTCATTGCTGCCACAGGCCTGTATCAAAATATTTAAACCCTTATGCCGAAGGGCGAACTTGCGCAATAAAAAAAGTTTAGATTGGTTACGCTCTACGATACACATACGTTAGGCAACGTGGCCACGTACAGGCCTCTTTTCTCCGTTCCAACTCAGCTAGCCAGACATGGCGCGCGTCTTCGGGCGGGGGAGTAGCAGGATCCGGCTCACTTGCCATCATGGCGTGGTCTGACGTACCGTAGCAGTTGCGTGGTGCGCCTATGCAGGCAATTATGGCGCACATCATCATCATCATCATCATCATCATCAGCCTGATTATACCCACTGCAGGGTGAAGGCCTCTCCCATATTTCTCCACTTAACCCGGTACTGTGCTAACTGCATCCACTAGACCCCTGCGAACTTCTTAATCTCATCCGCCCACCTAACTTTCTGCCGCCCCCTGCTACGCTTTCCTTCCCTTGGAATCCACTTTGTTACCCTCAGCGACCATCGGTCATCCTCTCTTCGCACTACATGTCCTGCCCATGTCCATTTCTTCTTCTTAATTTCCACTAGAATGTCGGTAACTTGAGTTATTTCTCTGACCCACTCTGCACGCTTTCTATCTCTTAATGTTACCCCTACCATTTTTCGTTCCATAGCTCTCTGGCTTGTCCTCAACTTAAGCAGAACTCTCTTGGTTAGCCTCCACGTTTCAGCCCCATATGTGAGTACAGGCAAGATGCAACTGTTGTGTACTTTCCTCTTGAGCGATACCGGTAAGCTGCTAGTCATAATCTGCGAGTGCTTGCCAAATGCGCTCCATCCCAATCTTATTCTTCTTGTTATTTCCTTTTCATGGTCCGGATCTGCGGTTACTACCTGTCCTAAGTAGACATATTCGCCTACTACTTCCAGTATTTCGCTACCTAATGTAAACTGCTGTTCCTTCCCGAGGCTGTTGAACATTACCTTAGTCTTCTGCATATTGATTTTCAAGCCTACCTTTCTACTTTTTCTGTCTAGGTCATCAATCATTATTTGCAGTTCATCCCCCGCGTTGCTTAGCAAGGCAATGTCATCAGCAAATCGCAGATTACTGAGATATTCTCCATCTACCCTTATCCCTAACTGCTCCCATTCCAAGTCTCTGAATACTTCCTCTAAACAAGCTGTGAATAGTACTGGGGAGATTGTGTCTCCTTGCCTAACACCTTTCTTTATGGGAATTTTGTTACTTTCTTTATGCAGAACTATGGTTGCTGTGCAGCCACAATATATATCTTCCAGCACTTTCACGTACGGCTCGTCTACCCCCTGATTTCGCAATGCCTGCATCACCGCCGAGGTTTCAACTGAGTCAAATGCTTTTTCGTAATCAATGAATGCTATGTATAAGGGCTGGTTATATTCCGAGCATTTTTCTATCACCTGATTGATGGTATGGATATGATCGATAGTAGAGTACCGTTTCAGAAACCCTGCTTGATCCTTTGCTTGATTGCAGTCTAAGGTTGTCCTGATTCTAAGGCGCACAGAAAGATGCTATTTTAGTTACTTTTGGTTTTGTTTTTATTTTTTATTTCGTTCCATTATTATCATAAATTATCATTTTATTTATTTGATACTGATTGCCATAATCAATGCTTATCCCATTATATGCCGTACTAATGCTTTTATTAGTAATTGGTATAAATGAAAGGAAAGACTCAGTAGTTGCGAGCATCTTTGTGGACACTTGGTAATGTAGTAATAATTCTTTTACAGGTAGGCAAAGGTTCAGTTATCTTTTGCGCACATCCTCAAAGCCCGGATAGACCTTGTGATATAGCCCATTCGTATTAAAAGTACCGAGAGCATTGCATGCTCTTACCGTTGCCTTTGACCCTTCGGTAGCGGCTTAATCTCCTGGCAGAATGAAACTGATTAGTTGAAGTATCCGCGCCCTATGAATAATCATTTAGCCGGCTTTATTCTGAAGAAAAAAGAAACGAACGTCTTCGCCTCTAACTCAAACTATTTTTTCAGTGAGAACACATTAATGGTGTAAGGTATAAAATGTTAGCTTTTCAGGTACTGTATGGTCACAAGCCAATCAACTATCATTTCATCTGAGAGCGCAAAAGAAAAACATGTATACAAGCCTTAAACGTCCACATCATTCATATAATAACTCAAAGCCCCTACCCGGGATGGCCATCGCAACGTTGAGGTTGGGATTATTCCCATCAGGCAACTTGACGCCATCGTCTTGGACTTGCTGCTTCGCTGGTTTCGCGCTGGTTGGAGTCCTATCTTGGACTGTTACTGGCCGACCAGTCTCTTGTGGTGCAAAATGTCCGGTGTTGCCGCTGTATGAACATAGACCATCCTGCGCGAAAGCGTCGGTACGGCATAAACGAAGTCACCTCACGCGTCAAGAATGAGCAGTTCAGTGCAGTTAACATCTTTAAAGTGATCGATTCAGAAATCTTGTTTTAGGCCAGTACATTATAATATCTGGGGTTTGTAAACAAGGGTTGGAACAAAAAAGTATTTAAATAGGTTCACTCTAACGAATAGGCGGCAAACCAGGTGCTCAATTTTGATGGAGCGAGCGGCAATATATAGGGCTACAAAAAGAGCGCATATTGAGATATATTTTTTTCCGCTGCCAGCATGGAACGGTCGCCAGTAAGTACTATTTATAGTAGCGCCTTATTTTGGCCTGTATCACTTCAAAACAAATTGATCTGGCAGAAGAAATGCGATCATTTCATGTCTTCCCCGACAGCCGGCATAAGCGCATGCCGGTTACTGCGAGGGTACAATCTGTTGCATCTCTACTTTTTGCGAGTTGTAGTATGCTCACAGCCCTCTCCTCTCCAACCTGTCTTTCCGGTCTTTCCAGTTACCAATCCTTGCGCCAAGATAACTTCTGCGGTGATGTTGGTGATTGCGAGACACACAAAACTAGTACGAATGAACAGTCCAGAACACTGCAAAGAGCACTGGATGCATAGCATCACTTGTGTACAGTGGCGAAGCTGCCTTCTGTCTTGTGAGACCAATATTTATATATAATATATATAACAATAATAGCGGCCATGGTGAAGCCTAAATTACTACATTCAGCTTGCGTCTTGTACCGCAAAGCTGATGATTTGGCAACTGTATATACGAGAGTACATTTGGAAGTGCGCAGAAAGTAAACGGTCTCCGGGTTCGATTATATCACGATGAACGCGACATAAGACAACGGCACGGAGTTTCAGCGTCAGAGTTCCGGCATTCGGAACGTGGATCCGAGGTTCACAAAATATATCTGCCTGTGGTAATCTACGGTGTAAAGGCACAGGTGCCGTTCCAAAACAACACAAACAGGCTTAGCATGCAGTAAGCTTGACGCTACAGGATTTTGATACTAATGCTTCTGACCATCAAAACTACAATTCATAGCTCACAATTCTGATTTCCATAAATCGCAGGAATGACAGATCATTGGGGTACCTGTTTTGCTGCCACACTCGTGGAATAGTGTTTGTCGACCAGCATCAACCTCTTGAGCAACGGCTGTTGTGTACTCACTTCGAACACCGGCGCTGCCGCACACGAGGTCCTGCCACATCCTCGACCTCTACCTAGTGTTCGTTTGCCAACAGTGACCGGAGATGCAGCATCGCCGTCACCTGCGAGTTCCATGGATGAATATTTTCTGCCCCGTCGCCGCTTCGAGAAATTTCAGGCTAGGGCTGCTCTGTTTATCCAACATTTCTTAATGGATTTGAAGGCACCAGCTTTTTTTGTGTATGTCTGAGTGGCTGCAGTAAAAAACTATGGTAAGTAAATTGATATCAGTTTCAATTCAATCACACATTAACTACTTCCACCTCGTTTGGGGTACAACATTCAAAATAAATCTGAACACCATACTGGGTCTCCAAAAGAAGGTTATTAGATTGTTGGTGCATGCTGCACTGCCCACACGCAAACATTATTTCCGCAATATAGGTTTCATCGTGTGCATACAATGTTTGAGTATCGTTTACTTCACTGCCTTATATATTCACCTCAATGTTTAACCGTCTTCTTGAAGGATATTGCTATACTGAAGCCTTACGTAAACCTTTCTTACAGAAGAAGTAAACAAATAAGGGACGTTTCTCGAACGAGGACGTTATACGGTAACCAGAGCCTTCGTTTCACTTTACCGTGCATACTAAATCAATAGAGCATAAAGAACCTAAGCATCTTTACCGCCTCAATTAAGTACTTTTTTCATCAGTTCCGCACTGTCTTTCTGTACTTTCCGTTCCTTGCCTTGAACATTAACACAAGAACAGTAACTTCATTTTCATTACGTTTTGCCATGTTGCGTGCATTCTGTTAGTTAATTGTTGGCCGTTAACCCACTGTGGTAAGTTTTAATTTGCTGTTTCATTTGTATAATTGTGCTCTTCCAGTGCTTTGTAATTTTCATTTTATATATGTATATGTTCGCCTTGATTTCACACGTCTTGTTGCCCTGCCTTTACTGGGCCTCGGGCATCTCTCAAGCTATCGTTGTAGTGTTTTGCTCGAGCGAGGCCCATTTCCTGTGTATTACAGGAAAAAAATTTTCTTTCAACTATAAACGATTTGGGCATAGAGGCTATACATGGTGTATAGTGTATACAGGTAACGTTGCAAAGGACTTTCAACGTCGCTGAAAGCAATTCAGTTTTGAAAAGCGCTTAATATGGTTTACGTGTCTTATAGGTTCCACAAGCTGCCAGCATATAAAAATATCTAAATCTAATCTACATTAATAGCGACATTCAGGTGCCATCGTTTGCTCTGCTCTACCTCTGTCATCTCTGTCATTGTGCCCATTAGACTGCTTCTAATATGCAGCCTATTCGGATATATCTGAAGGTATAGTGGCTGGGTTCCCGTAGGAAAGAGATTGTTCCTTTGTAATCTCATGCCGAGGACAATCCAGGCGAACAGACACAGACGCAACCGTAAGCCTAGAAAGACACTCGCCTTAAAAAAAGCGCTGATGAGTGCATTCTGACAACTATGTTGTGTGCGTTTTGGTAGTGGCGCAATCTCTTTGCGTTATGAGATTGATGTGTTGCAGCACTCACGTGAAAAGAACTAGCCTTTATCTGGGTGATATCGAAGCAGTAATAACAACCAGACGTCTTCTTCTATATTTAAAAGGAATTCTCAACTACCACACAATGATGAGTTATACATAAAATGTTAGGTTTTCACACATTGGTTGCTAAGAAGCGCCGCAAATATTCCCCTGTATCAAGTGTCAATCAAGTGTCAATCATTTAATCTACGAACCGCACCTACACCATGTTTCAAAGCACGCACTATGTTCTTGCAGCCTTGTTGGTGTCGCTCTGATTAAGGGTCCTCCTTGGGCGGGGCGCGCTGTGATGGTGACCGGCAGACCACCCTCGTGGTGTGTAACGTGTCCATTTCTGCTGCTGAAAGAGAGTGGCCCATCCTGCACGGAGACATTGGTACGTCAGAGATGGGACTTATAAAGCCTCCTGCGGCGTACAGTAGTTATAAATACAACAAGTAGAGTGTGTGCATATATATATATGAAGGGCACAAAAAGAGAACTGCACAATCTGCATTGCAGTAATACGAAAGCATGGATGCTGCTTTTGGGCTTTTGGTCGCTTCTGGTTGCTTGAAGTTGCTTAAGTCCATTCTTGTTTATCCATTTTAGTCTTTGCTAATTTCAAATTGCGCGTACATCTTTTCCTATGCCATCTTTCAGATCTACATCCGGTTGCGTGACGTTACATCCTCTACGTGACAATAATTCACTTTTTGTTTCCAATTTCGCGCCAATGCCTTTCTATGCCATTTAAGGCTCTACTTTGGGTTGCATGACGTCACATTCCTGACGCCATTCTAAATGACTGACCTAACTATTTTAGTTTTTGGTACTTTCAAATTGCACGCCGATCCCTTCCTATGCATGTTTTTTGCATCGACTTCAGGTTGCATGACGTCAAATCCTTGGCATCGGCTTAATTGATTGATTAATCAGTTACGTATCTAGTATTTGATACATCTTGACGTCACGCTAATTTACTGAAGTAATTAACTTTTTTTAGCAATTGCTACATTCAAATGTGGCGCCAAGCCATTGGCTAATGGACCAGTTTCGCCTTTACTATAAAATTTTTGGCCTGTAAATATATACCTAATTAACTGACTAGCTTAAATATTTTTCCGGACACATCAGTAAGTCAACTTTTATCGATTGACACAACTGAATAACCTGCACCACATCACAATTACTCACTGCCGAGGAATGGAGACACGCGGAGATCATAATGATCCCCAAACCAGGCAAACCACCTAATCTGGATGGACCCGCATCCATTTCGCTGACCTCGTGAGCGGGAAGCTTAATGAAAGACAATGACCTGTTTCCGCACACGACGTTCGGCTGCAGGCCCTGGTTCTCTAGACAGGACGTCCTATTGCAGCTAAAGAAGGCTGTCATAAACAGAATAACGGCAAGAAATGAGACCATCATACTGACCATAGATTTGAAGGGCGCATTTGAAAACAATAGCCACGAGCGATACCCGGGGAACTCTCGGCAACAAAGTGTGGAAGATATACCTTTATGTATATCAAAGCGTTCCGAATGTACCGAGCAGCCATCATTGGGACTAATAACGTACGGTCAGGAAGGAGAAAAACCCCCAAGGGCACACCAGAAGGATCAGTTATATCTCCAATACTGTTCAACATTGCCATGACAGGGATAGCGAGACGACGCAGGAACATATAACGCATACAACATGCAATCTGCGCAAACGATGTAACAGTATGCACCCAGAAAGGGTCCAGTGGGGAAAAAAAGAACGGCTACAACTGGCTGCGCAAGAACTTGAGGATTTCGCTCGTTCTAGTGCAATCCAGTGCTTACCAAAGAAATCACAATACAAAAGATCACACTCTGGCAGGTACAAACCACTGGACATCGACATAATCATGAACGGACACCCGACTTGTCAACACACAACAAAATGAAATTAGTAGGGCTGTGGTTACAAGAAGGAGGCGAGCGTGATCAGACGATCAAATAGGTTACCACTGTGACCAACCAAATCTCTAGAATGATAAGCAGAATAACAAACTAAAGAAGGGGGATCAGTGAGCAAGACGCAATACGGATAGTGACAGACCTCGTCATCCCACGGCTCATCTACGGAAGCACATATCTTAAAACAAACAGGACGGAAAGAAACAAGATAAACGTGCTAATCAAAAAGCCATACAAACTGGCTCTACGATTGCCACCACATGCCTCTAAAAGCACCTTTGACAATCTGGGCATGCAGTATACCTTCGAAGAACATAGCGAAGCTATGCTCGACTCCCTGATCAGAAGATTTAAACAGACCAAGACATGCTGTGCGCTCCCTACGAAACTCGGATACACCCTGAAGACGACAATAGCGCGATACTACAAATATCGCATCAGACATCAGGGACACTTTCACGGTCAGACCACTGCCCAGAAATATGGACCCTGTCAATCATAACGGCAGAAGGAATGCCAGAGCCAAAACCCTTGACAAACACCTGAACACAAAACATTTTGTGATGTAGTACGTCGACGCAGCGAGGTACAAAGGAAGAAAGGCGACTGCAGCCGCGGTCACAGACTCACAAGGCGAGCTCATATACGAAACAAGTATACGAGCCAAACGCATCCGCGCAGCGGAAGAGGTGGCAATAGCCTTAGCACCCTCAGAAGCAAACAGAAGACAACACAGTTACTGGATAGTCGCGGACTTGCAAGCCGCCTGTAGAGCCTTCCAAAACAACAGGATTTATCGCATAGCAAACAAGTTTCTACACACGATTGTTTGGGTCCCCGACGCTGAGGTGGAGGGTAACATTAGAGTAGATGGCGGGGTCCGAGGTTTCACTAGCCGGGTGGCGGAGCCATCGGTAGAGCCTTTCACAACACCAGAAACATACGAGGAAACAATATGAGTGTGTAGAGAGAGGCGTAGTAAGTACGCACTTCTACATGACACACTAAGCCAAAAACAAGCTACTACACTTAGGCGCCTACAAACAAACACACATCCAAACAGAGCCCTGTACCACAAGATATGGCCAACGCAATACAAAAGCGAATGTGTCTGGTGCAGAGACACTGCTACACTATAACACACAACGTGGGGATGTAGAGCAAGCCCCATAATGCCTTAAACAGTTAGCCCTAGTCCTGAGCAGTGGAAGGACCTTCCAGCCGACTCGTACGCACAGCATCAGCTCATGCTGGTTCAATGGACTAGAGCCGCTGCTGAGGCCAATGGACTCCTGGACAGGGGACTGTCAACTTCTGCTCTTTCCTAACCCACTACCGCTAACCCCAATTTACCCCAATAAAGTTTATTATACAATCTGGAACATTGATTAGTCATCATAGGCCGGAGCGCAGATACGTCGCCAACGACTCCGAGTCCACTTAATATAATAAATATCCCTGTTATCGCCAGGTACGGACTTGTTGTTCACGCTGTATTTCTCACCTGATCCACACACCTACATACAGTTCTCATTCCCACGAGAACTTACTGACACAGCAATTGTTTCCGACATACTGATATTACTGGTACTACTACGCCGGGTGTTTCCAGACTGAACGAGCTTAATAAGCTATCGTAAAATTTTCCGACATCACTGCTGTATTTGCACTGAAGAAATGCGTAAGCCTGGGGGTTGCTGTGTTTTTCCGCGACATGTGTCAGCAGGATTCCTGGGATCTGGGCCTTTTCTTTCCTGTAAACCACTTAACGGCCTCTTGACGATTACCTAATCTACCCACATCAACCATTATGTCGCCTGCACACGTTTCCTTTACGCGCTATCGGAAGGCAACATTCTTGATTCGATATATCAACTAGTTCCCCTTTTGCAGCCCCAACAACGCCACAGCCATGCGAAACTAGCCTACATAGTCATACAATGCTTAGGCGTTAATAGATCTTCCCGTGAATAAACTTATGTAGGTACGTTATATTAGAAGCTTAATGGTTGAGATCTTGAGAGTTTAGGCTCCGAGAGGTTTACTTTAAGTCGAAAATTTTGCTGACTAATCAGGTACTTCCAAATGGGAAATTTGAGCGCAGTTCATCAGCTGTTTCACCTTTTCAATAGATTGAGGCAGTTTTCAAGCAAGACATATATGTACAAATACAGAAAATTTTTTTTATTTTTCACGCATGTTCCTTCAAGAAACACTCCTCTAACAGTTCTTGACAGTCGTGAAGGAAGCTTCGTGATCGCCCAAAGCTTTCAACAACCTCCCCCCCCCCCCCCCCCCCCTGCACCTCTTTCTCTTTTTTCAGGGCCGCCTTTCTCTTTTTCTTTACAGCTCGGTAACGGTGTCCGCGCAGAGTTTTGACAGATACTGCGTCCTTCCTTTGCTTTCAACCAATCTTCAACGCCACTGATGTCTATTGTAATGCGACTATTTCTATATGCTCTGTGGTGTGGAGTTCGAAAAAGCCAAATGAAAGGCGCCTCGCAGACGCCTGGATCTAATCCAGGCGGCACAGATAGCTTCATATATGCGTGAATATTCTGGCGACGTCATCAGCAGTCATGGCATGACCGGATGTGACGTCATTGTCACTTCCGGTTATTAGACACGGCCGGATGCGACATCATGATGACGTAACAACCTGTCATGATGTCAAGGCCGGGGACGTCACCGATTACGAAGCCGACGGCAACGACGACTCAAAACGCAGTGACGGGCGCCAAAGAGCTGCGCTCTAAAGATGCTCCGAGATAACTGCAGTTGCTGCACAGGAGAAATGCCCAACCTGGAGTGTTGCTGTGTTGCAAGCGAGATGTGTCGGGGATTCCGTCAGTGAAAGATACAGTGCCTTTAGATTCCTGTAAACCAATTATAGAACGTAAGTGAACTTCGATGCGTTCAATGGAACACTGGTTGTGTTCGATAAGCGGCCCTTGATATACCATGTGCAACCGCAATGCTCAGGTTTTCGCATTTTTGCGCTGTAGATTCTGCAGTTGCTGCAGAAACTGCATATTTTGTGTAAGGAATCTGCACATTTTGCAGCCATCACGGAATTTTTCAGACTGCAGTTGGTTGAATACCTCTCTACACACTTCTTAACTATTGCCAACCATTAGTGCACGCAAATGATGGCCTTGAGCACTCGTTCAATTTCCAACATTTCAAATTTCCTGCTACAGGAAGTTAGGACTAGGTCATGTGAAGTTGAATACCACGGCAGCTTTTCAAGGCACCCGTGTGTTGTGCTGTGCGATGTGAGTGCCCGCTTAATAACCTCAGGTGGTAGAAATTTCCAGAGTCCTCCCCTGCGTCATCTCTACTATCCTGAATCGCTTTCGGACGTTAGACCACACAAATCAAGCGAAACCTGACGCCTTGGACGTCTACATTACTCCTCCCGGCTATTTGTGTTGTGTTGTGTTGGGGTTTATGGCACATAGGCAACTAAGGCCATCATGCGCCAAACTCAGGGTAAAGTAATTCTTGTTTAAAATAACTCGGAGTTTGATTATTAGCTTTACTTCTTTTAAAAAATCAAAAATAGAAGAAATTTCGACAATGTCATTCTCTTAGACATCTATTTTTATGTGTTACTGATTAAATTAGCTGTTTTATATAGTTATTTACCCATTATGCAACTTGAACCCCTATCCTTGACGCTCTATATCATGGTACCATTCATTTTCTGATATACCACTAACACTTTTACAGCACCGACAAGCTCATGACCAAGCGAAATCCGCCTACATAGCCAAACAATGCTTACGGATTACTAATTAATTGCGAGGTTTGAATACATCTATACGATATCAAGGCGAAAGCCTAGTGGATTGCTAACTTGATCTGCTGAAGCTCTTGCGTTAGTGTTTCTGTTAACCTACTCTTAAAATTGGTGATGATCATATTCGTCATCAGCTGTCGAACTTTGTGATAATCATTCTCCTGAACGGTTGTCAAAGTTGGTGGTCGGCGTTCGCAGAACGAATAGGGCCGCTTGTTGTTTCATACAGACCTCTGCCACGACTTCTTCCACAGGCCGCTTTTGTCCTAACAGCGGTTACGATTAGGGGCATTTCCATCTGTCCTAGCCTCTTACACCATAGAGTACACACTCTTTGCTCCTCGGTCGAGACTAGAATATGGCGCACCATAACCCACTGGTATGGGGAATGAATCTCTGGGCCCGCTCGGCAACGTACACAGGATATGTCATTTTATGGTGTAGACCCCAGATTCGCGTCCAATGCGACAGAAACTTCAACGAAGATTTGCTACATTTCGGTGGAGGCGAAACGCCAAGGCGAGCGCGCGTTGTGCGATGTCAGTGCACTTTAATGATCCCCTGTTAGTCGAGATTATCACGAAGCCTCCCGTTAAACCTCCTCTTTCTTCTTTCATTCGATCTTCCTCGATTTCCTGTCTGGGTCGTTCAGGCCTCACCAAAAGTGGGGAAGATATCGAAAATTTCCTAACGTTTTATAACAAACATTTCCGTGTTCCCTGCAGAATCTGCACTGGAGAATGCGTAAGCCTATGCGTTGTTGAGTTGTCCGCGAGATGTGTCAGCGGCACTCAACGAGTAAAAAGTGGCATAGTGGAAGGCTACCGAGTAATTTAACCTGCACTGACATCTCACCGTACACGGAAACCTATCGGTTTCACTTCCATTGAGACGCAGTTGTCTGCGGCTCAGCAGAAACCTGCATACTGAATAGCAAAAGTCTGGAATATTGAGCACTGCGCCACCACGACGTGGCGTATTCTCTAAACCAATAAATCAATTTACATAGTTTACTAATTTAAAAGGTGCAAATACATCTCGCCTTCTGGGGACAAAAATAAAGGGCGTTCATAAAACCCGCGTCCTAGTTCACACAGTTGGCTTAGATTCTCTGTGCTCAACACGATTTTTAGACATTCATATTGTAGCGAAACCTACATTGGCCACAAACGGCACAGAATGGCCCTGAGCCATTGCTACAGTGCCTTTGCCTAGCAGCCAGCGTAGCTGGCAGACGCCGGCGATCGCCGCGGGGCCGCCGCCGCCGACTGGTATGACATCACACCGCTTAAATCAAATGCAGACGCAATTCACCGCAATGCAGAACGCCTTCGCCGCTAGGTTGACTACATTAGAAAAGACGATGACCCAAATGCAACAAAATGGACAAGCGCCGTAAAAATGAAGCCTCGCTGGTGCGGGAGTGGAACTGCCTCAGCTTCCAACGAAAGCGAACGCTCTTGCAACTGCACTTAGTCCAAAGCGATGCAAAACCTTTAGCTATAGCCCTTCAGGAAACAGGAAAAGGTCTACCCAAATTATTCGGGTATCAGGCGTTCCACGGTGACCGGGGGGGGGGGGGAATCTCCTGTCTCCAAGCTAGTTAAAAGAAACATAGTGGTAGCCGAGCATGAAGTCAACTCGCGTGACATCGAAGCTGTAGTAATAGAAATTATCACTAGTCGCAAGGAAGAGCCTAGTCTCTTTATTTTAAACGTGTACAGCACCCCCCCCCCCCCCCCCCAGCAGAGAAAGGTTCCTTTCTGTGGCCTCATCCGTAAAGTGATCAAAACTGCAGGAAACAATCCTCTTATAAGAGTAGGAGACTTCAATGCCGCCCACCAAGAATGCGGTTACAACAGACACGAACCCAAGGGTAGGCAACTGTGGGATGACATACATGAGCTCGGCCTCAGCCTCCTGACGGACCCTAGCTGTCCGTCCTGGATGGTAAACAGCGTCTGTGCAGACACCGCCCCGGACGTTACCCTTGGGAATAACACGAGAGAGGCGGTCTGGAAAACCACAGCTCGAAATTTCGGCAGCGACCTCTTTGTTCTGGCTCTCACCCTCAGCAACGGCGTCATAACGCGTTGCTTCAAAAGCCCCAAAATCACCAATTAGGACAGGTTTTGGTCAATCAGGGAAAACAGCGAATCGGGAGACAAAATCCAAAACAGACAAATGGGTGGAGACACCTAAGAAACAAGTCGAGAAAGCAGCCACTACCCTACAAGAGGACGATGCGCCGGTGACGGCTGACAGCCAACTCCATATGTGGGAAGCGAAATGCGGCATGGAGAGGAGTCTCTCGAGTTGGAACACGAACCTTAGGCGAATGATAGCAAGATATAACAAAGAGATGGAAGATTACGCAGTAAAACTTAGCGAACAAAACTGGTGTAGTAAGTGCGACGAGATGGAAGGGAACATGAGCATTGCCAATACGTGGAGCCTACTCAGACAACTACGTGATCCTGAGAATTCGAAAACCCAATCGGGAATAACACTGACAAAAGCCAGATACATGTTCGAGGGCATGGACGAGGAACTTATGGTAAAACTAATTGACAAGTACGTAGGCGACACACAAGCCTTACCCTAGCGGGATTACGAAGGACCCTTAAACGAGGCCCTAGACTCGCCGATGACGGAGGCGGAGGTTCGCGCCTAAATATTAAGCCTAAAAACAAAATCGACTCCCTGCCCAGACTGAATCACAAACAAGGATTTCCCAAAGTTGGACGATTACTCCTCCGCACGCTCACGAAATACATGTGCGTCGCATGGGACAGAGGCCCCTCCCACAACAGAGGAAGACGCAAATGTAATTTTGATACCGAAGCCAGGCAAACCACGAAACTAGAGAACTCAATCTTTTTAACGTCATGTATAGGGAAACTTATGGAGTGTGTAGTCCAAACGCGACTAACGCGTTTCATAGCTAAACCACCTGTGGCCGCACGAAATGGATGGGTTCCGGCCCAGCCTGTGCACACAGGACGTAATTCTCCGCTTGAGACACATCAGCGAAACAAGAGACGCGAGGATACTACTAGGTCTAGACCTGAGAAAGGCGTTCGATAACGTAAAACACGCGGTGGTTCTTTCTGGCCTCCAAGAATCGGGGGTCGGAAAAAAGACGTATGACTACGTAAAAGACTTCCTGTCGGGTAGCACGATAAAGATAAAGTTTCAGGACATTGAATCCTCCAAGTCAAACTAGGAAGCAGGGGTACGCCGCAAGGTCCGGTGCGTTCCCCGTCCTTCTTTAATGTTGCCATGCGAAACCTCCCGGCAGAACTGAAAAAGGTGGAAAACTTTAAATTCAGCATGTACGCAGACGACCTCAACCTGTGGGCCACCCAGGGTAGTTGGAGCGAGCATTGTGGAGCGCTTGCAGGCGGCGACGGAAACCGTTGTGTCCTACGCGGCTGAGAGAGGCCTCTTGTGCTCTCCACAAAATCGGGACTGTTTATCTACAACCTGAAGGAGCTCAGGTGCAAACGCCTGATAAACATCAACATAACAGTAGATGGCCAAACAGTGCCGAAAGTCGAACAAATTAGGATCCTTGGGAAGTTTCCACAAGCAGATAGGTACAACGATACAACGGTAAAGAAACTGAACGCGTACGCCACGCAAGTCACAGGTCTGTTCAGGAGAATCGCACTCAAGGGTCGAGGCCTTAAGGAACGAAGCCTCCTGAAATTAATGCAGACTTACATCACTAGCGGCATATGTTACGCCCCACCATTCCTAAACATCAGATGATACGAAAAGCAGAGAATAGCCGCACTCATCAGACGATGCGCGAAGAGGGCTCTGGGACTACCCATCTCGACCTCGACTGAACGCGTCCTCGAAATGGGAGTGCACAACAATTGAACGGAACAAGCGGAGGCTGTGCACATGGCGCAACTAGAAATATTGAGCAGCATCACCACGGGCTCAACCATCCTCGGATGGGTGGGACTGCATTCAGATAGAGGAACAAGTGACAAAGTGGACATTCCATGATAGTGTCGCGAATATAGAATATTGCCCCCCCCCCCTTATCTAAAAACATGCACCCTACGTATAACAAACAGAGGAGACAAAAGGGATCCGAGACGCTCGCAAAGAAAGCGGGGAAAAGGAATCAGGGGGAGGTCGCCTACGTGGACGCGTCTAGCGGCAAGTCGGGGGCGGTGGTGGCTGCGGTCGTCAACGGCCACGCCGTACCCACCGCCGCTGCGTCCGCTAGAAGCCGAAATGTAGACACGGCTGAAGAAGTTGCGATAGTACTCGTTGCGTTGGAACAGAAGCTAGCATAGTTATTAGTGACAGCAAAACGGCTCTCAGGAATTTTGGAAAAGGGAGGTTCTCGAAGGAGGCAGTCAAAATTTCAGAGAACGGATAACTTGAAAGAAGGATTCGAAATATTTGGACGCCCGCGCACGGGATCCGTCCCCGGCGACGAAGCGACGCACGAGCTAGCCCGAGCTCTCTGCCTCGGGGCAGGCGTAGAGCCGCCTGACTGCGATGGTATGGATGAGAGGTTACAAACGTATAAGGAAATCTTAGAACACTACAGACTTAGCAGGGGTCCCTGCCACCACCGGGCCGAACGCTAAATAATAAGGAGGCCGTCGCTTGGCGGCGCCTGCAAGCTGGGAATTTTCCAAGTCCCGTCTGACTTCCACACGCAAGTGGAGGAATAGGCGGAAAGCCAAACCAGTGGAAAAAAGGGGTACTCTGGATTATATCTTCTGCTAACGCCTTGATTCCCCTTGCACTAAGGAAAACATAAATAGTAGAGCAGCCTGGGAACTGCTACTGTGGAGCGAGTCCCCTACCTACCAGCAGCAAGCTATCCGCATGGCGGCTGAAGCCGCGAAGAGACACTGTCGCTTCGCCTGTCTTTAGTCGCGGAGGCCCCGGCCTCCGTCCCATAGTCCTCCGTGCCGGCAGTTCACCAGCTGTGTCGCATGCCTGAACTAGTTCTAATTTGGGACGCCATCACAAGGTGACGTCAGCGGCCATGACGTCATGACCGAATGTAACACCATCACGACGTCACATCTGGCCATGTCTAATATCGCAAGTGATGTCACATCCGGCCAAGACAGCACGACTCGGGATGACGTCACCAGGCGATCGACTGTCACGAAATCGGCGCACATTTTCATCAAGCCGGTACGGCGCCAGGCCCGCGCGGCGTCGCGTGCCGAGAGAAAAGCCTCCTTCCCCGCGCGGGAGAGCGCGTAGCTTTGTACGCGTTGCCGTCACCCTCTTTCCCATTGCCCGGGGAGGACGGTGGTTCATCGGCCTGGAATACGCCAGAAAATTCCAGAATCTTCTATGGGACCTAGTCAATGACCATGCGCGGCTCCACAGGAGGAGAAGGGAGCGCTATAACCAGCGAAGCTAAGTATGTGTGCGCGCTAGCTTTGGCGTGTTTTAACAGGCAGACGCGGCGCGCTCTATTTAAAGACACCGCGCCGCTTGTTAGTCAGTCAGTCAGTCAGTTCGTCAGTGTTTTGCGACGTGCTCGCCTGTGCTTCGGCTGGACTCCCGGGGATCACCCGCTGCTGGCAAGCCCACGGACCTGCAAGGGAGCGGCGCTCGTCTCGTATGGCGGCCACATCGTGACTCTTGAGGCGTCGAACTGCAACAGTGTCCGGTGAACAATTTGGTGTTTGTTTATGTAACTCTCTCGTATTTGATCTGTTGGAAAGCCTCTGTGTAATTGAATCATTCTGTAGTTGCATGCTTAGCGTTTGTATTCTGTGAACCTCTCGTCTGTGTATTTCAAGTGATCTTGTGTATTCCTTTGTATCGTCTCTTGCTGTACATAAATTGTGTTTTGTTTGTCGCTTCTGACTCCGATCCTTTCTCTGGTTTGAACCGGCGACAGCTGGACACCAAACGACCACCCCCTTCTGTCACTACAATGTAGTTGAATTCCGGCTGAGCTTGCCACGAAGGTCGAGGGCATCTCCTTTGCGACCGGAACAGCTACCCCCACTCACTCTAAGGGTGTCTGGGAGTGTGCGCACCGTTAAGGGCGCATCGTTAATAATACCCCCTAATTATTAACGGGTGACATCGACGCATATATGAAGCTGACCCCGCCGGGCGTTCCATCCAGCGTCCGTGCGGCTCCTTTCATTTAGAACTTCCTTGCGTCAACACAAAGCCAGAGCACTGGATGAAACCTACCATACCGAAGAAAACACAACATCCCTGGACGCGGCAAGGCAAGATGCAAGATAAGTGTAGATTGCGGCGTGCTACCACGCCGCAATCTACACTTATCTCCGCCGCCACGGTCCGTGCCTCCTCCCCCACCGCAGCGGAAGAAACAGCTATAGCGCTGGCCATCGCTGACCCGCGTACGCGTACAGTCTTTAGTGATTCAAAAAGAGCAATTCTAAATTTCTCGGCAGGCTATATCTGCATTCCTGCTGCACGCATATTGCGCGGCTGCACTCCCAACCACAAAATTAACCTAGTCTGGGTACCCGCCCACGCGGGCAACTCTGGAAACGATGGGGCCGACCAACTTGCCCGAGGATTAACAATCCGCGTGGTCAGTCTGACGCATCTAGACGCACTCGCTGAAGCCCCCGAGACTTTCGGCGAAATTACCAATTTACACAAAGAGACGCGACGCCTTTTCAAGCCTCCCCACCCCGACCTCGACCGAGCACAAGCCACCCTGCTGCGCAGATTACAGACACCCTCATTTCTTGGTCACTCCAGGCTATCACTAATTATTAACGGGGAATACGACCCCGCATGTCCAAATTGTAAAAACGGAGAACCCGCCACTCAGGCGCACATCCTCTGGGGATGCATAAATAACCCGCCTCCAAGGGCCCTCCTGCCAGCTCCCTCTGCGGAAAGCTGGCACCAACTACTTACCAATCCAGACAGGAACACACAACTTTCACTCATTTCGTGGGCCCTGGATGTCGCCCCCACCTGGCGGCCACACAGGACCCACCTGCCCTAATTCACGACATCTGCGGCAAATAAAGTTGTTTCTCTCTCTCTCTCTCTAACTCCGCACCACAGAGTATATAGAAAAAAATTAGAGGGTTTATTAAATGTTTCTTAAGAGGAGAATGATTAATGTCTACCCTCCTTCTCCTATCATATGCCTATCATTGTTTGCCTTTATCGGCGTTCGTTTCAGTGCTACATATAATTATATTTGGTTTACATCATAGGAAATGCGCAGTATCTGTCACACTTTCTCTGAAAAGTAGCCTTTTGGAAGGTACACCATCGCTCCGGTCGCGTGGCGTTCCTTGGCGCACGTTCAAGTGAGGGATTACAGATGACAGGAACGCTAGACAAGGTCAGTCGTCTGGTTGGTCGTTTAAATTTCTCTGCTGGTGATGGCACTGGTCTGTCGACCACTTAGATGTGCCGCTTACGAGGACAGCTTTAGCCGGCGGCAGTATGAGCCAATAAATCCCCAGGTGATCGAAATTACTCCGTAGCCCTCCACTGCGGCTCATCTTTCTGTCTTTCTACTTCAACTCCCACCTTTATCCCATCCCTTACGGCGCGGTTGAGGTGCCCACAGAAAACAAGTGAAACAGTTACCGTGCCTTTCCCTTCCTATAAAATAATCAGGCAGTGGAGGTGGCTCAGCTACAGAGCCAGTAGCAAGCCCGTGCGTTTTCTTTTCCTTTTTCCTAAAGCCACAACAACCACTTCGCCACACACGCTTTCGCCTCATCGCGCTTCAACATTCCAGTTCCCCTACAATTTTAAGGCCGCCGCTTCGAAATGCTAGTCTAACCTATCATGGCAAATAAGGCAACAACTGAATTCAGAATTAAGGATGTCGCAATGTAACAGGACAAAATGTGAGAAGTTTCAGCGTTCTTTAACAGGATTTAACATCTCTACACGACTAATGCTATAGGGACGCCATTGTGAACGCCTTTAGCAATATCCACCACCTGTAGTTCAACGTGC
This sequence comes from Amblyomma maculatum, assembly GCF_055883805.1. Lineage (NCBI taxonomy): Eukaryota > Metazoa > Arthropoda > Arachnida > Ixodida > Ixodidae > Amblyomma > Amblyomma maculatum. Next base: position 20,915,692 of record NC_139350.1, on the reverse strand, counting down.
AATCGTATCGCACAGTACATTTGTTCACTGATTTTCACCTACAGCGCAAAGCAATTGTGCGCATATTTGGGTTGAGTAATGGAGTGGCCTAGCTAATAATCTACTATGCTTGAGCCTGAAGTAGTATATGTTCATATGTCATGTAGCACAAATTAGATTAATTTTTAGGTGGAGATACTGTACTACGGGAAGCGCACAGCAGCTAAATGGTGTCAATATTCCAAGTTACTGTGAGGACGGGACTTCGCGTCCCAGTCCTGGCATGTGTAGATTCAGTGAGGAGTAACAAAAAAAAATTACGAGGAACTTCAGCAACTAAAGTAGTGAAAGGCGAATTCTTTTTTCATGTCAGATGAAGGGAAGGCGCAGTATCTGTCACACGTGTTGCTGTGGACACCTGAACCGCAGCCTAAGGGAAGGGTGAAAGGCTGTGTTCTCTTCTTGTCTAGCGTTCCTGCCATCTGCAATCCCACACTTGAACGCGCGCCAAGGAACACCACGCGACAGGGGCTATGGCGTACCATACAAACGCACACTTGTCGGAGAAAGTGTGACAGATACTGCGCCTTTCCTCCAGAAATATAATTTTATCTAGCGTCTCTGCCATCTGCAATCCCACATTTGAAAGCACGCCAAGGAACGCCACGCGACAGCCGCTGCAAATATTTGTTGCCAGTTAAGCTCCCGCCGCAAGCGGCGTGGACCTACCTGTCCTAGCTCTGTAGGGCCAGGAACAGCCACCTTTCACAGAGCGTGCATTAAAATGTGGCATTGCAGATGGGAGTGACACATCTCGCCTCAGCCAATCCGAACGCATCCCGCCTCGGCCAATAAGAACGCCTCAAAAGCGGGACACACTTTGTCCACGACTGCATGAACCTTTAAAAGGCCATCGCCTTAATAATGCGAGGGAGTTTAGCGTCTAAAGTAGTGAAAGGCAAAATACTGAGGTCTCATCTTCTCTAGCGTTCCTGCCGTCTACAATCGCACACTTGAACGAGAGCCAAGAACGGCACGCGACAGCATCGATGGCGTACCATTCAAACGCACGCTTATCGGAGAGTGTGTGGCAGATACGGCGCCTTTCCTCCAGGAGTCTCATCTCGTCTAGCGTTCCTGCCATCTGCAATGCTACACTTGAACCAGCTAAGGAACGCCACGCGACAGCCGCCGCAAAAGCGGGACGTACTTTCTCCACGACAGTATGAGCCATTAAAGGTTTTCGCATTAATAACCTACTCTGGCTGTCTGCGGCATACAGCCAAAGGTAACGGGATGCCACAAAAAGAAAGGTCTCTGTGGTCAGCATATCTCAGACAACGCAGCGTTGGTTTATAACTGCACTCCTGGAAGTGGTCTATGATAGCTCTCAAATGTGGTTTGGTTAGTTCTCAGAATGGAGTGAAGGTTGAGATACCTGTGTTGCTGTCAGGGTCTGAGAAAGTTGAACACTGGGTGGTCGCTCGAGGGGCGGCTGCGGTGATTCCATTCCGAAGACTCGTGCATTGAGGCTTGGAAGCTGAACACGTCCTCGGCCTCGGTCTAGTGTTCGCTTGGCCACAGCTGAAGGAGCCGGAGTATCACCGCCAAGTGCACGTTCCATGGTGTAATATTGTCTGCCTAGTGGCGGCAAGAGACGCTTCGAAATATCCCGTGGTACGGACGCTTCTTATCTAACTCTTCTTCTTCTGCTTCGGTGCATATATGCCGATTTTCAGTTGTTGTTGTTGTTGTTGTTGTTGTTGTCCAAATAATTTATGGCACATACCCACAGAGGGCGATCGGCCAAGAATTGGGTAGCAAAGAATTTTTTTTTAATATACTTGCATTAAAAAAAATGATTTGAGGGGTAGAGTAAAGGAAACAAAACGTGAAATAAGTGAAATATAAAATGAAAAGTGGTAACACTCACGGGAGATTGACACTACAATTGTAGAACAAGTGATGTTTAAATATTTAGCAAGGCAAACGATTTGAGTCCAGTCCGATTTGAGTCCGATTTTCAGAAATTCTTCTACCAAATAATATCTTCTTCTTTGTTTGAGTTGTTGAACATCCTTTACGACTAGAAATGTTTGTGGCTATGACTGGAGGTAACCGGACGTAGGCAGCCCAGTTTCCATAGGTAGTCCGTCATTTCAAACTGCTCTGTCCTGACCACTGGCAAAATAAAAATACTTGGCAAAATAAAATTAGAATTTAGACGGTCTCTAAAGAAGAAAAGGGCGAACGTCTACCACCCTCTTCTACCATTTACCTCTCATAGTTTGCCTCTTGTATGTATGTATGTATGTATGTATGTATGTATGTATGTATGTATGTATGTATGTATGTATGTATGTATGTATGTATGTATGTATGTATGTATGTATGTATGTATGTATGTATGTATGTATGTATGTATGTATGTATGTATGTATGTATGTATGTATGTATGTATGTATGTATGTATGTATGTATGTATGTATGTATGTATGTATGTATGTATGTATGTATGTATGTATGTATGTATGTCTTATTATGGAGCTGGCAAACGACGGTTTAAAGCATCGTGATGCTGGCCAAGTGTCGACCCGGGGTTATGCCTAACTCTGCACTATCTCATTTGGCCCGTTTGTGGTAGGTTGTGAGGCTTCTGCTTTTCGAGCGCACCCCGGGCCTACTGGACGGCCAATAGTTGAATGTCCTTGTCTGTATTTTGCACAGCACTTTGAAGTTCCGGCGGGTATGTCCTGGATGGAGCTTCGGTCGGGAACCTGGTACAGTCCCACATGATGTGCCATTGGTCCGCCCGACCCACTTGACATACATTGCACATACCACTCGTGTAAATGTTTGGGTGGAGGACGTGTAGCACTGCCAGGGCTAGGAGTGACCCTGTTTGCATTTGCATTAGGATAACCGCTTCCTCCCGAATAAGTGCCGGGTGAGGCGGCGGCATTGTCCATCGAGCTGGGCGGAAAAATTTATTAACTTCCTCGTAACTGGTCATTCGGTCTTTTGTATCCAACCACCACTCAGAACGGTCCCTCTCGGAGGCGCGGAAGGTAAACGCTCGCGCCGCCGAATGGGCCGTCTCGTTGTGATTCGGTAAGGATGCACAATCTCCCGCGTGCGCCGGGAACCACTTGATGTGGATAGTGTTGCCGCGGTGTTGGAGCTGGAGCTTACTGATGATGGCGGCTGCCGACGCGCACACTCGCCCATTGTCAAAGTTGCGCACAGCATTCCTCGAGTCGCTGAGCATGGTGCGACACTCGGCCTCTGAGATCACCAGGGCGATGGCAACCTCCTCGGAGTCTGTGGCGTCCGTGCACCGCGCGCTCGCTGCTGGTGTCTTGATGCCGGTAGCCGCCGCAATGGCCACTGCCACGAATTCTTCTCGCTTGTATTCTGCAGCGTCCACGAACCGGACATGTGGGTCCTGGGCGTGTTGCTCGACGAGGGCTTTGGCCCGCGCCTGCCGCGGTTCTTGGTTGTACTCGGGGTGCATGTTTTTCGCGATGGGGTCTACGTGGATGTGGGCCCACGTCTCATCGCTTATCTCACACGATTGCCGACTGGGAGCTCGGGGATTGTAACCCAGAGACGTCGATATCCTGCGTCCTGTCTTGGTGGTAGAGAGATGCTCCATTTGCTCAGTGAGCTGCGCCTCGGCTATTTCTTCTAAGGTGTTATGCACGCCGAGCTGCAGAAGCCGACCCGTACTCGTGGTTTCCATTAACCCCAGCGCCGTCTTGTAGGCCCGTCTGATCAGCGAGTTTATCTTTGTCCTGTCAGTTACCTGCCAGTTGAGGTAGGCCGCAACCTAGGCGATGTGACTGATCACGAACGACTGGACGAGGTGCAGAAGGCTGTCTTCACGCATGCCTGCCCGTCGCGTCGAGACTCGGTGTGTGAGCCGGATAGCGTCCATTCCCTTGGTGGTAATCTTGTCGATGGTCTCGTCATTGCGGCCGTTCTTGTTTAGTAGCAGGCCCAGCACCCTGATCCTGAGAACTTCGGGGATGCGCCGCCCCGATGCAGTCACTCACGACCCTTATGTGATCGCAGTCCCGAGGGGGAGCGCGTTTTCATCCTGGTTTTAAAAGTGTGAGGATGAACAGCTCAGATTTGGCGGCCGAGCACACTAGGCCTGTGCCCTCAAGGTGTTGCTGGATGGCAGTAACAGCCTCTTGGAGCTGCTGCTCAATGCTGGCGTCGGCGCCGCCGGCCGCCCACAGGGTAATGTCGTCGGCGTAGATCGTATGCCAGACGCCGGTCCATTCTACTGCCCTCGCTACCCCGATCATGACAAGGTTGAAGAGCAACGGCGAGATGACTGAACCTTGCGGGGTACTCGTGCTGCCGAGTTTGTGTTCGGGGAACATAAGGTCTCCGGCGTGCACGTCCACTGTGCGGTTGGTCAAGATGTCTTGTATGTAATTGTAGCTCGATACCCACATGTTGAGTCTCGAAACTTGTGCTAAGATTGTCACAGAAGCCAGTGAAACTGGTTAAGCAGGTTTACATAGAACTAAGTAAAAGCACCTGCAAGATCAGGCACGGAACCAACTGGCGGGCGAGCACCGAGAGCGAAGACGACGAGCGCGTGCCAGTCTCCCGAGCTCTCCACATGGCGGCGCCAGTACGATAACATTGCGGCATTGCCCCTCCCGATGGAAAATGCATCGTCCCGATGCCGAGTGGCGAGGTCGTGGATAACGTAGTCGGCAAGGATGCGCGTTCACATCAAGTAGTCAAAGGAAGCAAAGAAAAAAAAACACATGCTGCATGACCGAGCGAGAGTAGAAGGGCTTCATCCTGGCGGCATGTACGACTTCCGATTGCGCTTGCTGTCGGGATGAGTTAACAGTTCCTTGCGGGTCACTTCGTGGGTGACGTCACTGAGTTTGCGTTGTACTTCGTACGGGCCGAAGTAGCGGCGCAGAAGCTTCTCGGAGCGACCCCGCTGGCGAACAGGTGTCCACACCCAAACCTGATCGCCAGGGTTGCAAATTACCTCCCTGTGACGAAGGTTATACCGTCGAGCATCTTTAACTTGCTGTGTCCGGACTCTCAGTCTAGCCAGCTGGCGAGCGGCCTCGGCATGCTGGACGAATTGGCCGGCACAGGCAATCGATGGGTGGGCAACATCGGGCAGTAGCATTGCATCCAGCATGGTGACAGCTTCGCGACCGTACACCAAACGAAACGGTGTAAAGCGGGTCGTTTCCTGGACTGCGGTGTTATAAGCAAATGTTGCATACGGTAGTATCTGGTCCCAGTTTTTACGATCATTGTTGACGTACATAGAAAGCATATCGGCGATGGTCTTATAGAGTCGCTCAGTAAGGCCATTCGTCTGAGGGTGGTAAGTTGTTGTCCTGCGATGACAAGTGCCACTCAGCCGCATCACTTCCTGGATTAGAGCTGAAGTAAATGCCGTGCCTCTGTCAGTTAAAACGATCGCAGGGGCACCGTGACGAAGGACTAGATTAAAGATGAAAACGTTCCCAATATCAGTAGACGTGCCGCTGGGAAGGGCTGTCATCTCACAATAGCAGGTTAGATAATCTGTCTCGACTATAATGTACCTGTTGCCCAATGATGACGTAGGAAATGGCCCGAACAAGTCCATACCGACTTGATGAAAAGGTACTCGCGAAGGAACAATAGGCTGCAGCAGGCCGGCCGGCTTGACAGGTGGTAACTTCCGACGTTGGCAACCACGGCACGTCCTAACAGAGCGCTGAACCAAAGCGGCAAGCTTGGGCCAGTAGTACTTTTGTCGTACACTTGCCAAGGTGCGCGAAAAACCGAGATGTCCGGCAGAAAACTCGTCGTGGCATGCCTGCAAAACGTCGGTACGGAGCGGCGTTGGGACAACCAGCAGATACTGAATGTCTGTGGAAGCGTAGTTTTTCTTGTAGAGGACGCCGTCACGCAAGCAGAACGACGATAGGCCACGCGTGAAAAGGCGAGGCGGCGATGAGGTGATTCCTTCGAGGTAATCGATAAGGGGCCGCAGTTCGGTGTCGTCTCGCTGCTGTTGAGCGAGATCTGGCATCGAGCGAGCGCCGAGAACGACGGAGTCATCTGTTTCACTTGAAGAACACGGGATAGGGTCTCGGGATAGGCAGTCAGCGTCACTGTGTTTCTTGCCAAACTTGTACCCAATAGTGACGTCGAACTCCTGTAAGCGGAGACTCCAGCGGGCTAACCTGCCTGAAGGATCTTTCAGGTTCGCTAACCAACAAAGTGAGTGGTGGTCGCTGACCACTCTAAACGGCCGACCATACAAATACGGCCGAAATTTTGTTACAGCCCACACAACTGCAAGAAACTACTTTTCGGTAGTAGAATACTTCGCTTCGGAACGAGACTGAGTGCGGCTGGCGTAAGCAATCACCCGCTCAACGCATTCTTGCCACTGATCGAGAGCTGCACCGAGGCCAACGTTACTGGCGTCGGTATGCAATTCTGTGTCGGCCTACTCGTCGAAGTGGCCAAGTACGGGCGTTGTTTGAAGGCGCTTGCGAAGCTTCTCGAAGGCCCTTTGCTGCTCGTCGGCCCAGATGAAAGGCTGGTCGTCCTTTGTTAGACGAGTCAATGGTTCCGCTATTCGGGAGAAGTCGTGCACAAATCTCCTGTAATATGCACAGAGGCCCCAAAACTGACGCACGGAACTTTTATCAGCGTGGTCGGGAAAGCAGCTACGGAGGCCGTCTTCTCTGGATCAGGACTTATTCCCTCAGCACTCACGACGTGACCCAGGAACTTGAGCTGTTGGAATGCAAAGTGGCATTTTTCTGGTTTTAGTGAGATTCCGGCCCCGCGGATGGCATTTAGCACGGCCGTCAATCGTTTGAGGTTCTCTTCGTAGGTCGCAGAGGAAATGACAACGTCGTCAAGGTAGACGAGGCACATCTGCCATTTCAGGCCGGCTAGGACATTGTCCATCATTCTTTGAAAGGTTGCGGGAACGAAACAGAAACCGAAGGGAAGCACCTTAAATTCGTACATTCCGTCAGGAGTAATGAATGCGGTTTTCTCTTGATCACGTTCATCGACTTCGATCTGCCAGTACCCACTGCGTAGATCGAGCGATGAAAAGTATCGGGCGTGGCGAAGTCGGTCGAACGAGTAATCGATTCGAGGCAATGGGTAGACGTCCTTTTTCGTAATTTTGTTAAGCCTCCTATAGTCGACGCAGAATCTGAGTGCTCCGTCCTTTTTAGCGACCAGCACAACTGGTGCGGCCCATGGGCTTGTGGACGGCTGGATCTCATCATCGCGGAGCATTTCATCAACTTGCGTCCGAATAGCCTCTCGTTCTTTCGGCGATACTCGGTAGGGAAGTTGGCGGATAGGGCGCTCGGTGGGATCAACTATAATTCGATGTTTGGTTACTGACATCTGTTTCACTTTGGAAGTGACGGCAAAGCAGTCACGGTAAGTGTCCAGAATTGCTTGAAGGCGGCGTTTCTGGGTAAGAGACAAAGCTGGATTCACGTCAGTTTGAACAGTATGTACAGTGCTCTCGGGAGGGTTCTCGTTGGCCAGCGAAAGGGCGCAATGGGCGGATGGCGCACTGACTTCGTCAAAATAAGCAATAACTGTACCTTGCGGTAAATGGCGATATTCGGCACTAAAGTTCGTAAAAAGTAGTTCAGTTCGTTTATTTCTCTAGGCAAAGATCCCCCGAGCGACGCAGACTTGTAGGCTCAACAATACATTCAGGTTCGTTTCCGCGAGGCCTTGCAAGGCGCCGGGGTTGTCACACTGCACTGTAACAAGCTGGTGCGTGGAGGCAGAGTGACATGGTCGTCGCACACTCGGAAAACTGGCCTGTCTGTGTAGTCGTGGCTGTGCTGTCTGTACTCGTCGGACATTGCACGGTGAGTGGAAAATGTCACCATGAAGTCACGGAGGTCGATGATTGCGTCGCTTTCTCTAATAAAATCAAGGCCGAGAATCAGGACCTTGGAGCACTCTGCTAGCACAACAAAGCAACACGAGAAAGTTGCGTGGTGAATCTCGACGCGAGCGGTGCACACTCCGAGCGGATACCACATGCCCTCCGGCTGTCCTTATCGGGGCTCCGTGCCAAGGAGTCAGGACTTTACGCAGAATGGTAGCAAGGCCATGACTAATAACGCAAAAATCAGCGCCGGTATCTACAAGGGTAGTAGTGTTGTGGTTATCAACGACGATCGGTATCTCGGCGGAATGTAGCTCACCGTCGACAAAGTGCGGCGTGTCAGGGATCGTCGGGCTGACGGGTCGTTCGTTGCGTTGAATTACGGCGTCGAAAGTAAGCTTCTGTGATCGTCGGGAGGTCGTCGGACTCGTTGGTCGTGCGATGCGTCGATTGGGGGCGTCGGAGGAAAGCTTCTGCGATCGTCGAAAAGTGGTCGGACTGTTGGCCGGCGCGAAGGGTCGGAGGTCGGTCTGTGTGATCGAATCGGTGAGCGGAAGATGTTGGTCGTAGTGTCCATCGACGGCGGCCCTACCCCCGAGGGTCGCCATCTTCAGTTTTCCCGGTGCGGGCATGGGGACTGCCTGAGGGAAGAACGGCGGCTGGTTGAAAACTGTCTCGGCGGTGGTGATCTGGACTGGCGTCGCTGGAGGGACGCAGGTGGGACCTGGTCGCTGAGGTATTAGTCGATGTCCCGAGGTCGTTTGCCATAGCGCGGCCGAGGGGCATCCGGGGAAAATCCGCGCAAGCCCATCCGACGGTACGGGCAGTGGCGCAGAACGTGACCGGCTTCGTCGCAGTGAAAGCACAAAGGCAGATTGTTCGGCGTGCGCCACGCGTGTGCTTTGCGAACGGGTGGTCGAGCTTGAGGCACACCAGTCGAAACTCTATATTGGGGTGGAGGACGAGCAGGAGGAGCAGGGTTGCAGGGTGCCAATGGTTCAGACGCAGGGGTACGCAACACGTCGCTGTACGTCATGATCTGTGGCGCAGGCGGCTGGGGCGACGGTACTGATGGTACTGCTTGGCGGAGCTCTTCGCGCACAATATCCGAGATGCCCCCAACACGCGGATGTTGTTCGAGAGAGGGCAGCTTTTGCAGCTCTTCGAGCACGATGCTTCGGGTAAGTTCGCGAAGGGCTTCCTTTTCGTTTCCGGCCATTGGCAAGCGGAAATCTGCGGCAGCGATGTTCGCAGAGCGATCAAAAAGTACAAATCGCTGATTCAAGGCACGCTCGATGCTTGTTGCTTCTTTCGTAAAATCAGCAACAGTATGTGGAGGCTCACGTACAAGGCCAACGAACAGCTGCTCCTTGACGCCTTGCATAAGGTAGCGCACCTTCTTTACCTCCGACATGGACGGATCCGCCCGGTTGAAAAGGCGAGTCATTTCTTCCACAAACATGGCGACGCTTTCATTAGGCCGCTGTGCTCGGGACTGTAGAGCGAGTTCGGCCATCTCTTTTCAAGCATCGTTGCCGAATGTTGCGAGCAGTTGCCGCCGGAAATACTGCCAGGTAGAAATGGTAGCCTCATGGTTTTCGAACCACATCTTCGCGGCGTCTTCTAGTGCCAAATATACATTCTGCAATTTTCGCTCCTCGTCCCATGCATTAAACACAGTGACCCGGTCGTAGCTGGTCAGCCAGTCCTCAAAGTCTTCGAACTTGTCGCCATGAAACGGCGTGGGCGTACATGGAGTATGGCAGATCAGCTACTGGGCACTCATGGGAAGCTGAGTGGTCTGAATTGCCGCTGTAGTCATCATGGTTCGCGGTGGGGAAACAAGAGGACCACACTCGGGTGCTAAGCCTCTCAAGCGACGGCTCGCCTTGTGCACAGGTGTCGTGTCCACGGTGTGTAGATGGGCGTAGGGGCCAGCCAGAGGCTCTTCGTACATGGGATCTCCCCAGCACCTCCACCAAAAATGTCACAGAAGCCAGTGAAACTGGTTCAGCAGGTTTACTTAGAGCTACGTAAAAGCACCGGCAAGATCAGGCACGGAACCGACTGGCGGGCGAGCACCGAAAGCGAAGAAGACGAGCGCGTGGCAGTCTCTCGAGCTCGCACATGGCGGCGCCAGTACGATAACATTGCGGCAATATGGCTGAGTGTTTGACTTTCTCGTATGCGCTTTGTATATCAAGTCCCACAATTACTTTGCTGTCTTGTATCTTGTTGTCGCGTATTTCTTGTTTGATTTGTAGCATGGCGTCTTGTGTGCTTAGTCCGCGCCTGAAGCCGATCATCGTATTCGGATATAGGTCTTCCTCTTCCAGGTACTCTCGGCAACGGTTGGCAAGCACGCGCTCTAGCACCTTGCCCAGGCAGGACGTGAGCGAGATGGAATGCAAGTTGCCGATGACCGATGGCATGCCCTGTTTCAGGATTAGGATTGTTCTTGCCGTTTTCCACTGTCGGGGGAGCTTGCCCGAACGTCAGCATTCGTTGTAGTAACGGGTTAGGGCCTCGATCGATGCATAGTCGAGGTTGCGTGGCATCTTGTTGGTAATAAGATCGGGGCCGGCTGCTCAGCGGGTGTTGAGCTCGTGCAGCGCTACCCATACCTCTTAAATGGTAATGTTTCGGTGGAGTTACGCGTTGGGCAGCCCCCCGTATGGCGGGTGGGTTTCCGTTGGCGAGTATGGCAGATACTTGGCTTCCAGGTTCTTGATAACGATGTCTTTTACTTGTTGCAGTGTGGTGGCGTGTATTAGGCAGGGCAAGCGATCGTGCTGGTGTGACTCGGTCTTAGTTTTGTTTAGGAGGTGCCGAAATAGATTCCATGTGCAACTGTTCGTTGCAGTGCTACATAATATTGTAATAATTGGTTCACAGGAAAGGAAAGGCAAATATCTGTTACACTTGTTTCTATGGACACCGTAGGGAAGGGCGGTAGGTGTGAATTAAGGGGAAAGAGAGAAAGAGGAGCCGTTGTGGAGGGTTGCGTACAATAACTAGTTTAGAGCAGAGAAAAGGCGCGGAATCTGTCACACGTTTTTTGGCAAGTGTCGGCTTGGACAGTACACCATCGCTCTAGTCCCGTGGCGCTCTTTGGCATGCGTTTAACTATGGGAATGCACATGGCAGTAACTCTAGACAAGTTGGAAGTTAGCGCCTGTGTGGCGGTGTGTGTCCATCGTCCTGGGGGGTAAAGGGTGGCTGTACCTGGCCCTGATGGGGCTGGGACAGGTAGGTCACCCCCGCTTGCGGCGGGGGCTACCTTGCCACCGAAGTTTTATGTTGTAGGCCGTCATTGCACCCACCACCGCTTCTGTGGTGAACGGCGGCTGTTGCGGCGCGCGCGCCTTTCTCTCCCTCTCCTTTTTTTTCTTTATTTTCTCTTCTGTCCGCACGAGGCAGCTGAGGTGGCTCAGCTACAGAGCCAGTAGTAGGCCCGTGCATTTTCTATTCCTTCTTCCTACAGCGACAACAACAACAACGTCGTCCTGGTGTTGCGCTTCTCATATGGCATGGATCAGTAGCGACGTGCCCAAATTTCTACTCTGGTGAATCATATTTCTAGTTCTTCGGGCAACTGTTTACATGTCTTCTGAAACCCATATGCGACCGTATCCTTAATTGCTGCTACAGTTTGCCGAGCATGGTCGGTTGCTTTCTGCATCCGCTCCGCTATTCGACCTGACGACGTGAGAGGTCTTTATTGGATTGAGTCCTTCCGCAGGGCACTGCCGAAGGGTTTGCAAGATAATTAGAATTCCACCGCTACGCATTCATTTCGGGAGTGATTTTAGCCATGCACCTGCAACGTGCTCTGGCACAAAATTCCACAAAGCGCCAGCTTCGCGAGCATTTGCTGTTAGCAGCGCGTCAAACGAAGCTCTCTAGCAAGTCGTTTTGAAGAATCTTCGCTCCCGGTGCTCCCCTAAGTGCCCTAGCAAGGTGAACAAAGTATTCGTCCCTGACGGTGTCACGATTTCGCAGGACGTCACGGAGGCATGGGCCCTTGGTTTCAAGTTTGCAAGGCAATCTCCGAAAGCAGAACAGTCATTTTGTGTCCTCCCAATTGAAAAAGAGGGAGGTTTTGCTGCGTTTTCCATAATGCAATCGATGAGAATGTCCACCATGATTCGACAGAGGTTTTAAGGCTCGTAGGAAGGTCTCTCTTCCCAAGCGCAATGCACAAGCCGTGCAGCTATGTGACAAGCTCAACCTTGAAAGAGTGACAAAGAGCATTACAAATAACAAGTGCCTCTTCCTAGAATTCTGTTTTTCAGCGCAGACTCATAAAGTCGATGCACCCCTTAGAGTTATAATTTCTGAACAGGACACTTGGCAGAAGTCAATCGCTCTGTTTCTGTAAGAAGCATTTATTTTTTGCCTGTCAATGACCCGTGTCTTGTAAGAAATTCGAAAGTTGTTAATGCTGTAAAATTGTTTTCCGACAAGAGCCTTTACGGCTTCTTCATTGATGTTGAAGACTTATATAACTCCTTGCCTTATGATAACCTGCTTACCATAGTTGAAGATTCGATCCTTCATTACGGTGCGGTGACACTTCAAAACGAATCACGGCTGCCTGTGATAGTCTTTTAGAATTGCAGTTTTATCTGCGCTCCACTTTCATAAATTGGCAAGACGCTCAAAAACTCATTCAAGAAGAGGAAATATGCATTGGGCCATGCCTGGCCCCGTACTTAGTAACCTATACCTTGCGCACCTTAACAGGATCCTCCAAGGGCGACTTGCAAACTCTTGTGTGGTTAGAATCTTCAGATTTGTGGATGATTTTTTCTTCCTTGTTAACTGCACACCATAGAACCTCGAGGCCGTCACGTCAGACATTTTGACCATTGTAAAAGGGTGTTTCCACCCGCTACTATTGACTAGCGAAATGCCTACTGACTCATGGATAAGATTTCTTGATGTTTAGCTTAAATTGACGAACGGCCACAATTGCTTGGGCTATTCACCTCGCGCCAACAAAACACTTCTACCATATACGTCAGCACATTCTAAATTCGTGAAGCAAGGCATTATTAACCTGTGCACGAAAAACGCATTTGAAAAATCCTTCCCCCCCCCCCCCCCATTGCACATCTAGCTTTCATGAACAACTCGCAAGGTTCCTTGAAGCAGGTTACCCTAAGAATGTGGAGGGTTCAATTGCCGAGAAACTTCTGAAAAATGAAAAATTCGGAAAAACGTGACGCTACTCAAGAAACGAAGAGCAAGCTGGCTGTCATTCCTTACATGCATTGTCTCACGCACAATCGCAAGAAAATAGGAAAAAGGACGAACGTTCGCGGGGCGTTCTAAGCCACAGAGAAACTCAGTGCGTTATGCTTAAAGATGCCCGCTCTCCGCACATCTCTCCCAAAAGCAGCAGTGTACCACGCGCCAAAGGAAAAGATTTCTCAAATGTACTGAGGGCATTCTGTACAATATTCCGCTCTCTTGAGGCAATCTTGGACAATTGGATAATCTGGTATGTGCCTGAACGAAAGGCTTTGGAGCACAAAAACAACATGAAGACATATACCGGCAGTAATCTAGCTTTGCATTGCAATGATTGCAAGAGCGTACCTTTTCAAATAAATGCTCAGTCGTTGCCAAAAGTAGAGATAAGCTAACTCGCGCAATTGTGGAAGCTGCACAGATTGCTGCCTTGCAAGAAAACTGTGTTAGTACCCATTCTATTTCGTTGTCTAAACAAGAGTTGCCCTTCTTGGGTTAAAAACGTCCGCACTCTCCCATTTCTTCGCAAATGTTTTACAATTTATCATTATTTTTTTCTTAGGTCAGCGCATGCGCCACTTTTGCTCAGGTTTCGTTCTTTATGGTGGTTTTTGGCTTTCTTCGCCAGTCGGAAGTTAGTATCTGTGTTGTGGTGTGTCTTGTCTCCTTTTTCTGTCCGTCGTCCTGGTGTTGCGCTTCTCGTAAGGTATGGTGTAGGCTTGTTATGTGGACCCCTTCATGGATCACTGCCTTGTCGTGGCGGAGGGGCTTGCGAAACTCGATGAAGTCGTGAGCTCTGCTGTGTAGGGCCACCCAAGATAGACAGGTCACGGCCGAGAGTTCTGACAAAATGTGATTCACTGGAGAAGGTAATGGCAACCCACTCCAGTATTTCCTGCCAAGAAAACCCTATGGCCAGTCACAATACCATTAATGATATGGCGCCGGAAGATGAGCCCCCCAGGTTGGAAGGCGCCCCACATGCTACTGGGGATGAACAAAGGGCGATTCCTAGTAGCTCCAGGACGAATGAAGCGGCTGGGCTAAAGCCAAAAGGACGCTCAGTTGTGGATGTGTCGGGAAGCGACCGGAAAGTCCGATGTTGCAAGGAGATATACCACATAGCAACATGGAATGTAAGATCTATGATGCAAGGTAAACTGGATATCGTCAAGCGAGAAATGGACAGATTGAACATTGATATCTTGGGTATCAGCGAGCTCAAGTGGACCGGAATGGGAGAATTTAACTCCGGCGACCATTATGCCTTTTGTTGTGGGCACGAATCCAAGAGAAGGAATGGGGTCGCTCTCATAGTAAACAGAAGAATGAGGAAAGCAGTGCTAGGATACAACCCCAAAAACGATCGAATGATTTCACTTCGAATCCAAGGTCACCCTTTCAACATAACAGTTATCCATGTATATGCACCGACCACTACTGCTGAAGAAGCTGACGTTGAGAGATTTTATGCGGATCTACAATGCCTTTTATACCGCACCCCATCATCAGACGTCGTTTTTCTAATAGGAGACTGGAATGCTAAGGTAGGGAGTGAAGAAATATCCGGAATTATAGGCAAGTTCGGTCTTGGTGAGCCAAATGAAGCTGGGCCGAGGCTAGTAGAGTTTTGTCAAGAAAACAACCTGACCATAGCGAATACTCATTTTCAACAGCACAAGAGGCGCCTGTACACATGGACTTCACCGGACGGTCTGTACAGGAATCAGATCGATTATATTATTTGCCGGCAGAGATGGAGAAGCGCTATAAGGCAGTAAAAACAAGGCCTGGGGCCGATTGTGGCACAGATCATCAGCTTCTTGTTGCCAAAATTAAGCTTCGATTGAGGAAAACGCAGAAAACTAGAAGACCTTTCAGGTATGAGATGGATCAAATTCCATTAGAATATGCTGTGGAAGTGAGGAATCGATTTCAAGAATTAGATCTAGAAGACAAAGAGCCCGAAGAGACGTGGACTGATGTTCGTGATATAATACAAGAAGTTGCTACTAAGGTAGTTCCAAAGCAAAAGAAATGCAAGAAAGCAAACTGGTTATCTGAAGAGGCTTTGCAAATAGCTGAGGAAAGCAGGATGGCAAAAGTTATCGGGGAAAGAGAAAGATACAAGGTTCTCAATGCGGATTTTCAGAAAATAGCAAGGAGAGATAAGAATGCCTTCCTGAACATACAGTGCCAAGCAGTTGAGGACAACCGCCAATTAAGGAACACAAGAGCTCTGTATAAGACAATCAAAGATATCAAAGGAAGCTTCTGTGCTAAGCTGGGCGTGATAAAGGACAAACGAGGCAAGGACCTCACTGAAGCCTCAGAGATAAAGAAGAGGTGGCAGGAATACACAGAAGAACTGTACAAGAAGGACCCGAATGTGCAAACCCAACATAAGACGGTTGTGATCACTGATCTCGAGCCGGGCATCCTGAAGAGTGAAGTTGAATGGGCCTTAGCCAGCCTTGCTAAGAACAAAGCTAGCGGAATTGATAGCATTCCAGCTGAGCTGCTTCAAAACCTCAACCATGACGCTGTTAACATTCTGCATACATTATGTCAGAAGATTTGGACAACCGTGCAGTGGCCACAGGATTGGAGGAGGTCAGTTTACATCCCCATTCCAAAGAAAGGCAGTGCCAAAGATTGTTCCAACTACCGCACGATCGCGCTTATTTCGCATGCTAGCAAGGTGATGTTGAAAATCCTCCAAGGTAGGCTGCAGCAGTATGTGGATCGGGAGCTTCCGGACGTGCAAGCTGGGTTTCGCAAGGGCAGAGGAACTAGAGACCAAATTGCCAACCTTCGCTGGATCATGGGAAAAGCAAGAGAGTTCCAGAAACCCATCTACTTCTGCTTTATTGATTATGCAAAAGCGTTTGACTGCGTAGATCACAGTAGATTGTGGCAAGCTCTCCAAGAGATGGGAGTTCCAATTCACCTCGTCTGTCTCCTCAGGAACCTGTATGAAGGGCAAGAGGCCACAGTCAGAACTGGGCATGGTGTTACTGATTGGTTTCCGATTGAGAAAGGAGTGAGGCAAGGCTGCATACTGTCGCCCTGCCCATTTAACCTATATGCAGAGTGCATCATGAGGAAGGCCGGTCTGGACGAGTCTTCAGCTGGAGTGAAGATTGCTGGAAAACGTATCAACAACCTTAGATATGCGGATGATACCACCTTAATGGCAGAAAGTGAAGTGGAACTCAAGAGTCTTCTGATGCGCGTACAAGAAGAGAGTGAGAAGTTTGGGCTTAAACTGAACATTAAAAAGACAAAGATCATGGCGTCTTTTACTATTAGGTCCTGGAGCATCAAGGGACAAGAAGTGGAAGCTGTGAGAGATTTTCGCTTCTTGGGCTCCAAGATTACCTCGGAAGGAGACTGCAGCCATGAAATTAGGCGACGCCTGCTTCTGGGAAAGAGAGCAATGGTTAGCCTTGACCGCCTAGTAAAGAGCTTAGACATTAGTCTGCCGACCAAGATCCGTATAACTCGTGCTATGGTCTTTCCAGTTGTGATGTATGGATGCGAGAGTTGGACTGTGCAAAAGGCTGACCGCCGAAGAATTGACGCGTTTGAATTGTAGTGCTGGCGAAGACTCTTGAGAGTTCCTTGGACTGCCAGAAGATCAAATCAGTCGATATTGTCGACCATAAACGCTGACTGCTCATTGGAGGATCAAATTCTAAAGTTGAAACTCAGCTACTTTGGTCATCTGATGAGAAGAGAGGAGTCGCTGGAGAAAGATTTGATGTTGGGAAAGGTTGAGGGTCGCCGGAGAAGGGATAGGCAGCGAACACGATGGTTAGATGGCATCCTCGACGCACTGCAGATGAAGTTATGTGATGTTAGGAAGATAGTGAGAGACCGGAAAGCGTGGCGTGACATGGTCCATAGGGTCACGAAGAGTCGGACACGACTGAACGACTGAACTGAACTGTTATGTGGAGGTCTTCAAAGCAAAAGAGGGGAAACTTCCTCGGCTTTCATTATGGTAGCGATATGAAGAAAGGACTTCGCCATAAAAGAAAGGCTTGAGGATACAGTAAGTGGTGGTTTAGCGCTGGCGTGTTCGCGTGAGGGGGGAATGTTGGCAAAAACTTCCTGCACCGGGCGCCGCAGGCCCTAGTTCGCGCCCCTGGCTATACATGTAGTGCTTTCATACTATACAGAAGAATGAATACACAGGTAATAGGGACAGCAAACATGGGCACTCTCTGCGCTTTTGCCCTCATATTTATTGTTCTCTCCGCGTTGTAAACCATCAACAGGTAGTGAGACTTATATGCAATAGGTACCTTGAACACATGATTGTTGTTTTCAAAGTAACGTCGGCAGGCTATCCGCGTTGTTCAAGTATTGCCGATGAAGCAACAGAACTTTACAAAAAACAATGGCTGTGAGCCATCGCATGCATTTATTTTTCCTTTTAGAAAATGTTTCAAGTTACAACAATGTCTATGTCGGTTTGTGTAAACGAAGCTAGCTTCTTTTTTAAAACATTATTTTTACAGAGTGCTAAAAGGAAGTGTAAAGAAAGAAAGAAAGAAATATTGAATAGTAACAAGTTGCCTATTTTATCTATGATGATTTTGTGCCGCACATGACATAAAAAATCTTTCCGGCGGTTAACGGCTATACAATGAATTGACCAGTCATCAGTGCTGCATGAGAGACCACTGAAGAACCGATACATCCTACAAGTTAATAAAAATAAGAAAGCATGGCCATGAAGCTGAAGGCCCGTGACCTACCAGGCAAAATGCGGTGGCTCTAAGAAGGACCTTTATAGTGCCGGTAGTAAAGATAGCAGTCATCTGCTTTGTTCCTCTTCACTTGGGCACCACTGAAGTATACGGCGTCCACACCTACTTTAGTTTTTTCGCGCTGCCAGAGCACTTCTCAGAGCTTCGACAGACTTTCAAGATGTGCATTTATTGAAAAACACAAGGTTGCGGCCGATTAAGCTTTCCACTGAATCTGAATGGAAAACAAATGAAAAAAGCACACAGCCAATTAACGTTATTTTTCGGCCTGAGTAGCCACTTCATTCGGCTACTCCAGTACTAGTCGTTGCTCTTTTAAATTTTAAATACCTAATTTCTAGAATATGGTCTACATCCTAATGGCCAGTTTTATGTTATCCAGTTGATTTTCTAGTCAGAATTTATATTTTCAAGTAAAGACCTCATTCCAAATGGGCATCTTTTTATTTTCCACTTTGCTTTCGCATTATAATTTTCGTCCCAATTTATTTTCCATATACACGTCTTCTGGTTTTTGATGACATCCCAGCTGGAATGAGTACTCCGTCCCAACTGCGTAGTATTCCCCGTTTGTAAACAAGCAATTTACTTCATTATGGACCGCTAAGTTGTGGTCATCTTACTTGTTAGAATTTTTGCTACTAATAAATGTGCAGCCTGAATGGACAATTGTTATGAATGATGAAACTGAAATTCGAATTACATTTAATGGCGCATCGCGTGCGTCTGTGTGTGTTGGCTAAGAAATTGAAGCAAGCTGATGATCATAGAATACTTCTTAGGCGCGTATAATGTCCTGGTAAAATTAGACATAAACATGAGATTTCAACAGTCTTGACTGTTAAACATTTTGAAACTAATTTCAAAGTCTAATTTGAAGCCAGTAATTTCAATTCGATTCAGTTCTTTGTTTTCCAGCATATTATATAGTCTTGAGGGCTAAATAAAATGTTCCAGCCAGCGCCTCACCTAGGTCTTGGAGTCATTTTCAAGGGAATAGCAGACGTCAGCTGAGAATAGAGTAAAATAAAAGTTGCATTATGTAGAAAAAGGTTCATGAACTAGAGATCAGCTGGAACATGTGTTGCCGACAATGTATATTTCTAATTTTACAACTGGAAAACGTGTATTCTTTGATGTTTTGGCGATTTCAAGGATACCTGTTTAAGTGTTTGCAGTGAGATCGGTGATTTGTGTTTTATTGACCATAGAATATACTCAAAGTGAATATGTGGAACAAATCAAAGTTAAGAAATTTGTTGATTAAAAATGGGAGAAGCTTTATATGCAGCAGTGTCATCGCGCTAAGAAATATTTGACTGTTCTGCTAAGAAAAATAATAAACATTCAAGTGGTACTCGTAGTATTTGGTAAAATTTAGTTGTTATATTCTCCAAGGAGGTGTCTTGTCAACTGGCAGTCAATAGGTGTTTATGTATGGAATGCACATTTACTACAGAACCATTACTTTATATTTACCCGTGCGGTACTTGCCCACGCGAAACTACAAAACCTTATGTGCGGGGCATTGTATAATTAAAGCTTAACCTTTTGGGCACAGGCCGTACAACAAGATAATGCTCAACCCCTGAAGAAATCTGTTTGGTAATGTTGTTTGCACGAACTTCGCGACTTAATGAAAAAATTTCACGCTAAGCATTGTGTGGGTTTCCACAACGTCAATACTTTATCGCAGATCGTTAGCTCTCTCTTATAAACTGTTCCTTATTTCTGGTTCGAAAAAAAAAACCTTTTTTTTTCTGCTTTTGTGTGCCTAATTTTAGGCAATTTGAGAGAAGGAGAACGAGTCTCATTAAGATCAATTCAAGTAATAAACACACTTCTATCATTAGCATACATGAGGAACATTTGTAAATATGAATTTTGTCATTTATGTACAAATTCATCAAAACGGGGCCTCATGCACTCTCTTGAGGTACTCCACAAAATATAAGGATGAATATTTTTGTTACTCATTGTCTTATTCTTTGAATATACCTTCCAATACAAAACAGTGATCTTTAGATTCTTTAAATATATTGGCATCTGCTCAGTTTTTTCAATACTTTTGCGAGTGAGTGGGATTTAAGAAAAGAGCTATAAAAGTTGAGCTTATGTTATTAGCATGCGTCGCATGGTCTTCATTGGATGTGAAGCATCTTTGTCCAACTTTTCCAAATGTATGCTATTCCCCTAATTTTGACTTGCTTATAAAAATATTTGGCACAGAGCTAAACAGGGGTAGAACTGTTGCCGGTTAAGTAGGCTCCAAATTGTTTATAGTGGGCCATTATTCAAGTCGAAAATCACATTTCTAGTTTTGTTTTTAATCATTTGTTTTGTTTTTGTTTTTAATCATTGAACAATGCCACACCGCCGCGGTGCGTTCTGTCGCTAGGTGGTTACGCCAGCGCGTCTCTTTAGCCACAGTTAAAGGTACGCCAATGGCAATGTAATAGTTAATTGAAAATCAGCCAAAAATTATACTGAAAATCTGGCAACCACTCACCTCGTGTATAGTTGCAATACAAAGGCGCACAGCACTTCAACCTTGTCTAGGAGGCCTAGCGCATCGGATAATTTATTTCAAATAAAACAGCGCTGGAGACAGATCAGGCGCGCTCACTTCCGTTGTTCTTCACGTGCTATCAAAGTGATGCTTGGGCAGTGACAATATCTCTATAATTATGATGCATTTATTAACAAAATACATGGCGGAAAAAGCCGCGCTATCTACAGATATGCCTATCGCGGAGCCTAGTTTCTTGTCACTGCAGCACTGAAAAGATCGCCGCCAACGTGCTGGCTGCTGCAGCTGCGGAATGCACGAGGTAAGTGGAAAATAAGCGGTAGGGAAAATATATGAAGCGATATTCGAGACGATTAAGGTAGTGTTATGAAAGATACTGATGCTTCCGTTAGTGAGCATTACAAAACAATGCGTGACCGCACTGAGAGTGTTCGCTTAACCGTTTCAAAGGCACAGCCATCGTCGTGGTAGCAAGCGTGACGACGCTCACCACATGTTTTGAAGCTGCTGCACGAATTCTTGAGAAGAATGATGATGATGATGATGATGATTATGATGGACGAATTGTTTTTCATGGCGCAAGGGCATTTTAGGCCTAAGGGCGCCAAACACAAGACGAAGGGTCAACTGAAAATAAAATGTCCTGGTTGTGATGTTTATTGATGTACGTAAACCAATAATGTGTAGTGCCTAACAGTTTGTTCTTCGAGGTGAATAATCTAAAAACTGTGGTGTAGAAGGCCTCACAAATAAAATGCTTCCCGGCGTATAGTGGCCTGGGAAAAAAAATTAAAAGGAGCCATCTTAAAATGCTAAGCTGCCTCATCAACATTTTCTTTAAAAGAAACTTTGTCATCTAAGTAAAAGAAACGGGCTGAAGCCCACGTTTGTAAAGACATTACACATGAAAAGCCTACGTTTAATAAATATTTAAAAATTATTTCTAAAGGAACATTGGATTATCACCAAGAAAAATGAGCGGGTGTGGGAGTATTTGTTTCTTGCGCAATTCGGGAAAATGACCTCTCCTTTGGTGATCACGTCTCTGACATTCAATTAAAACATGGATCACTGTGAGCCGGTCACGGCATCTCGAACAGAGTGGTGCAGGAGAGTTTGTTAAGAAGTATGAATGTGCTGTATACGTGTGACCTATTCTCAGCCTGCACCAATGTACTTCTTTGAAGATCTCTCGCTTTTCTGTAATGTACCTGCATATCCTCGGTATAATTGTGTGTAGTTTATTCTCTCTTGCAGTGTCCCATTCATCTTACCATGGCCGTCGAATTATGGTTTTAATGTGCGTCTTGAGGTCCTGATATGGTAACTTGACAATGTCTGTGATGCTTGGAAGGGTAGCTGACACAGCAAGCCTATCAGCTGCCTCGTTACCGGCTCTACAACGGTGGCCTGGCACCCAGAACAGCTCAATTTATAGTTCTAGCTTGGGGGCGACATTAAGTTTATAAAAAGCCAAATCAGTACTAAGTTCTTATTATGCCATTTCCAAGATAACAGGGACGTTATATCATTGAGGGTGTCTGTGCAGATGAACAATGTCTGTATTTTCTTTTATATATTGCGTCTAACAGCTAACACGATACCATGACATTCAGCGGGTAATATACTTGTATCCGTTCTTCCGTGGAGGAAACGGAAGAACCGGAAATGGACATGGAAAAGTCCTAACGGAGAGACTAAAAATGAAATCGACTTCATAATGTGTTCAACCCCCGCCATTATGCAAGATGTAGAGGTAATCGGGAAAGTGCGATGCAGTGACCACAGGATGGTGAGGTCCCGAATTAGCCTAAATCTGAAGAAGGAACGCTACAGATTAGTAAGAAAGAAACCCATTAACGAATTAGCGGTGAGGGGGAGGGCAGAAGAGTTCAGGATCTCGCTACAGAATAGGTTTTCAGCTCTAACTGAGGATGGCGACGTTGCCCTAGAGGCAAGGAACAATAATTTCAGAGATATCCTTACTGAGTGCGCGGTAGAAGTAGGCGGTAGGATAGTTAGAGAGGATACCGGCAAGCTGTCTAAGGAGACGAAAGATTTGATTAAGAAACGCCAGAGTATGAAAGCTTCCAATCCAACAGACCAGATTGAATTGACCGAGATATCAAAGCTAATCAATAAGCGCAAGGTGGCCGATATAAGGAAGTATAATATGGAGAAAATTGAGCATGCTGTAAAGAACGGGGGAAGCCTTAAAGCGGTAAAGAAGAAATTGGGCATAGGGAAAAACCAGATGTATGCAATAAGGGACAAGGCGGGCAACGTCATCACTAATATGGAAAAGATAGTCAAAGTAGCCGAGGAGTTCTATACAGATCTCTACAGTAGCCAAAGTAGTCAGGACCGTAATGAGATTAGCGGTAGGGAAAAACAGTCAGACGTTCCACCAGTGACGAAGTACGAGGTCAAGAAAGCACTAGAAACTATGAAAAGGGGGAAATCAGCTGGAGAGGATCAGATAACTACAGATTTGCTGAAGGACGGGGGGGATATCGTGCTAGAAAAACTGGCCACCCTGTATACGCAGTGCCTGGTGTCATCGACGGTACCGGAACCATGGAAGAATGCAAACATTATCCTCATTCACAAGAAAGGGGACTCTAAGGACCTTAAAAATTACAGACCAATCAGCTTACTGTCTGTTACGTATAAGGTATTTACTAAGGTAATAGCTAATAGAATCAGGACAACCTTAGACTGCAATCAAGCAAAGGATCAAGCAGGGTTTCGGAAACGGTACTCTACTATCGATCATATCCATACCATCAATCAGGTGATAGAAAAATGCTCGGAATATAACCAGCCCTTATACATAGCATTCATTGATTACGAAAAAGCATTTGACTCAGTTGAAACCTCGGCGGTGATGCAGGCATTGCGAAATCAGGGGGTAGACGAGCCGTACGTGAAAGTGCTGGAAGATATATATAGTGGCTGCACAGCTACCATAGTTCTGCATAAAGAAAGTAACAAAATTCCCATAAAGAAAGGTGTTAGGCAAGGAGACACAATCTCCCCAGTACTATTCACAGCTTGTTTAGAGGAAGTATTCAGAGACTTGGAATGGGAACAGTTAGGGATAAGGGTAGACGGAGAATACCTCAGTAATCTGCGATTTGCTGATGACATTGCCTTGCTAAGCAACTCGGGGGATGAACTGCAAATAATGATTGATGACCTAGACAGGAAAAGTAGAAAGGTAGGCTTGAAAATCAATATGCAGAAGACTAAGGTAATGTTCAACAGCCTCGGGAAGGAACAGCAGTTTACATTAGGTAGCGAAATACTGGAAGTAGTAGGCGAATATGTCTACTTAGGACAGGTAATAACCGCAGATCCGGACCACGAAAAGGAAATAACAAGAAGAATACGATTGGGATGGGCCGCATTTGGCAAGCACTCGCAGATTATGACTAGCAGCTTACCAGTATCGCTCAAGAGGAAAGTATGCAACAGTTGCATCTTGCCTGTACTCACCTATGGGGCTGAAACGTGGAGGCTAACCAAGAGAGTTCTACTTAAGTTGAGGACAACCCAGAGGGCTATGGAACGAAAAATGGTAGGGGTAACATTAAGAGATAGAAAGCGTGCAGAGTGGGTCAGAGAAATAACTCAAGTTACCGACATTCTAGTAGAAATTAAGAAGAAGAAATGGACTTGGGCAGGACATGTAGTGCGAAGAGAGGATAACCGATGGTCGCTGAGGGTAACAAACTGGATTCCAAGGGAAGGAAAGCGTAGCAGGGGGCGGCAGAAAGTTAGGTGGGCGGATGAGATTAAGAAGTTCGCAGGGGTCAAGTGGATGCAGCTAGCACAGAACCGGGTTAAGTGGAGAAATATGGGAGAGGCCTTCGCCCTGCAGTGGGTATAATCAGGCTGGTGATGATGATGATACTTGTATGTCTGTTCAGTGTATTGACTGTGAAAACTGTGGTCCATGTGCTGCACAGGCGACTTGAGCAGCCTTTGAAGCATCAGTGTAATACCAATTGCTTATGTACTTTGCTTCAAGGGACATGAAGTGCTGCTGTATGGCAATATTGGACGCATGTTTCCCGACGTCAAGGAACGACATGTCATAATTAACAGCTTGCATTTTTAAGGAGAAATTAAGTCTTTTATGAAAGCTGTATGAAGACTAGTAACCGGAATGTCCAGATGTTCAATATGCGTAGCTACTCTGACTGGGTAGCGTGGTGCTAATGATGGTTTTCTTGAGAAAAAGTCTCTGCTCGTTGTGTCAAGCAAAAGCCGGCGATATAGATTATCCAGTTGGCATAGCACCTTATAGTATAAGTTACATTAGTAAGTTATCTTCTCCGTTGCAGTGACCACCTGCTCTCCTCAACATACAGGCTACCAATTGGGCTAGTTCGAAAAGCACCCGTGGCGAGGCGAACGCCGAGGTTGCGCATCTGATTGAGCAACGCTAGAGCAGAGGTTGAGCCTGACCCATAGACCATCGAGCCATAGTCAAGTCGTGATAAAACCACGCTTTTCAGAAGGCTAAGAAGGCAGTCACGGTCTGTGCCTTATGAATGGTGAGACATAATTTCTAGCAAATTCATTGAGTGCTGACATTTTATTCGCAACAGTTAAACGTGTGCAATGAAGGAAAGTTTTTCTTCAACCACACTAAGAAATTTTTGTTATCTTTTTAATGGCAAGGCTCTGACCATTCAGTGTAATGTTTGGGTCAAATCCGAGTCCACGCTGCTTAGACAAAAATGTGCACTCTTTTCAGAGTTGAACCAATCGTCATCAGCTCCTGTACACGATTAGTTAATAGCTATTAGAATCGGTCTTTGAAAGATGGCCAGTTGCAAGATTTTAAGCTAATCTGGACGTCACTAACATGTACAAAACAAGAAATGGTTTTTGGCAGCACGCTTTTTAGATCGCACATTTTAACTAACAAAAGCGTGCAGCTGAGAACACCACGTTGAGGGACATCATTTTCCCGTATGTACTGCTGTGAGTATGCATTGCCAACACGAACTTTGAAGGTCCGTTCAGACGAGTAACTTCGTATTATATTCAATGTGTTCCGTGTGATGCAAAAAGAGAAGAGGTTGCGGATGATACCATAGCGCCAAGTCATATCATATGCTTTTTCAAGATCGAAAACTACAGATAAACAATGTTGTTTATGTACAAAAGCATCCCTTGCATATGAGTGAAATGTAATGACATGATCAACTTTTGGCCGCCCAGCCCTGAAACCATCTTTGTTTGAATGAAGAAGACAATTGTTTTCAAGGAAATGAATAAGGTGACGATTGGCCGTTTTTTTTCAAAACGCTTGCTTAGGCAACTGGTTAGAGCAATAGGCCGACAATTAGCAAGTAGTGTTGGTTCCTTTCTTCTTTTAATATTAGGATAATGAGAGCTTCCTTCTACGCTTTAGGAAATCGCTCTGTGGACCACATTTTGTTAGAGAGGCAGAGCAAGGTTTCAAGCGGGTCCATATGCAGGTGCTTGACAATTCCATATGTGATCTGGTCAGGACTTGGTGCTGAGTTCTCACATGTGCTTAATGCAATTTTCATCTCCTGCATGGTGAATGCGCTATTTTATTCTCCTGTGCATGCTGTTTTATCTTGCATAGGCTTCCTCTCCTTAGTTACCTTGTGACTCAAAAAGGAATATAGTGCACTGAGCTGAATATGTATTCAAAGTGTCGTTCTTGTGTATCTGCTTGATGTTCAAGAGAACCACAACTAGCGCTGACAAGGAGCGTTGGGAGAGTGATATTGTTACGTGCATTGTACGCACGGGGGGTTTATTTACAGGGATCGGTCCAAACAGGACTGCGGCGAAGCGTACAAACTTCCCTCTGCCCTTGCTCTTGTTTCTTCTTCACTGATCTACACGCCCGTTCTTCTTCATCTTCCGTCGACGTTCTACGAAGGCGCGTGACATTTCCCTCCTCGCAGACGAAGCCCGTCGGGCGAGTTACAGAGAACCTCTGGAATGAAATCGCTTGAGGCGGGCTACATGCACTACCTGAGACTGCCATGACCGTCGACCAATCGCCGTTACGCGTGCTAAGACGTAATTCAGGTCACTGATGCGTTCTAAAACAACAAGTGGTCCGGTGTTGTTTGACAGCAGTTTTTCACAAAGACCACGCTTACGGAGAGGTGTCCACAACCACACAAGTCACCAGGACCATAAGAAACTTGTTGGTGTCAGGCGCCGTAGCGGTTCTTAGAACGTTCTTGTGAAGACAAAATTCGAACTCTGGCCAGCTGGCGGGCTTCTTCAGCTCTGCAGAGTGTGGTAGCAAGAGAAGGTTCGTCATGAATGAAAAACGGCAGTATGGTGTCGACGGCACAGCGAGGCGTGCGAGCATAGAGAAGGTAGAAGGGACTGCAGCCTGTTGTCTCATGTTGCGCTGTCTTATATGCATGAGTAATAAACTGTAGAACGCCATCCCAGTCCTTATGGTCTGCAGCGACGTACATAGCCAACATGGTGGTAAGCGTCCTATTGTTCGTTCTACCACACCGTTCGTTTGGGGATGATATGGCGTGGAGTGGCCAAAACGGCAGGCGCTGAGGCGAAGAAGTTCTTCGACAATGTCCGCTGTGAATTGGCGTCCACGGTCACTAATGATGATTACAGGAGGGCCGTGCCGAAGAATGACGAGTCGAAGTAAGAAATTTCATACTTCAGACGCAGTAGCGGATGGTATCGCGGCTGTCTCACAGTAGCGGGTTAAATAATCAACACACAAAAGAATCCATCGGTTTCTTTTAGAGGACCGTGGGAAAGGTCCAAGAAGGTCAATGCCAACTTGCTGAAACGGAGCTGTTGGAGGTGTGACTGGCTGCAGTTTTTCATGTAGGCTTGAAGTCGACAGCTTAAAGCGCTGGCATTGCACACAGCTGGCTGGCTACATATCGCTTGATCGTTGAACGCATCTTCGGCCAGTAAAATCGCTGCTGTGTGCGGTGGAGTGTTCGGGCCACTCCCAGGTGACCAGACGTGGCGTCATCATGCATCATTTCTAGAACTGTGATACGTAGGCTTTCCAGAACGACAAGAAGCATACGTGCTCCCCCAGAGGCGAAATTTTTCTTGTAAAGCACTCCTTCGCGAATGCTGAATGCGTTCTTTATAGGATCGCTGACGGAATCAAACAGTGAAGGTAATGTTTTGTCTTTGCTTTGCTCGGTTCGGAAAACTCGTAGATGGGGAAGGTTTGTGAAATTGGAGCCAAATATTCATCGAAATTGTCTGAGTCGTTATCAGTCGTTTGAAGCGGCAAACGCGAAAGACAGTCAGCATCTGAGTGTTTATGGCCGCTTTTATGCACCTTGTAGGCGTAAAGCCCATCGAGCGAGCCGCCCACAGGGGTCACGAAGACTCACGAGCCAGCAAAGGGAGTGGTGACCAGTCACAATCGTGAAAGCATTCCCGTACAGATAGAAACGAAAGCGCTGTACAGCGAAAACGGCTAGACATTCTTGCTCCGTAACCATGTAATTTCTTTCACATTTACTCAACGAGCGGCTGGCATACGCTATCACGTGGTGTTCGCGTCCATGGCGTTGTATAAGTACAGCACTGATACCGATACCACATGCGTCAGTGTGTACTTCAATTGGAGCTGATGGGCAGAAGTGGCGGAGGATTGGGCCCGAGGTCAAAAGAAACTTCAGATGACGGAAAACTCAGTCACATTCGCTGGCCCAATCGAATGGTGCATTTTTATGCAGTGCAGTAGACTCGTAAGTGGGTAAGCGATGTCTGCAAACCTTGGTATAAAGCGTCGGAAGTACGAGCAAGCCACAAAAAGCTCTGCAGCTCTTTTACTGATTTGGGCATGGTAAAACTTTTGACGGCTTCAATTTTCTTGGGATCTGGTCGAACACCTTCTTTGTCAACCAAGTGACCGATGACAATTGTTTCACGATCGCCAAAATGACATTTCTTTGCATTCAGTACAAGACCAGCTCGTTTCATGCAATTAAGTACGATATCCAACGGCTGTTGTGCTCACTAAATGTTTTGCCAAAAATTACAACGTCGTCCAAATAACATAATCAAATTTGCCACTTTAGTCCACGCAGAATTGTAACCATGAACCGCTCGAATGTGGCAGGTGCATTACATAATCCAAAAGGCATAACATTAAATTCATAAAGTCCGTCTGGTGTTACGAATGCCGTTTTATTTATCTGCAATGTGCGTGGGGATTTGCCAGTAACCGGATCTCAAGTCAATAGAAGAAAAGTATGAAGCTGAGTGCAGACAGTCAATTGCGTCATCAATACGTAGGAAGCGGGTAGAAATCTTTCTTCGTGACTGAATTTAAACGGTGGTAGTCAACACAAAACTTCCATGATCCATCTTTCTTTTTAACAAGGACAACTGGAGCTGCCCAAGGACTACAGGACTCTCGAATAATACCGCGCTTTAGCATGTCGAACTTGCTTATCTATTATTTTAATTTCAGTTGCTGAGAATCGATAGGGCTTCTGACGTATTGGAGGTGCGGACCCAGTGTTGATCGTGTTATAAATACGACTGGTAGGCAGTGGCATTGAGTCATCTATGGCAAAGTCGAACACTGTCACGTGTTTCAGTAGTAGTTCCACTAGAATACGATGCTCAGTTGTAGAAAGAGACTTACTAATCATAGCCGTAACTTGGGTCTCTGCCTGGTCGCACCTGCTGCTCAGTGACAGAGCTGTTTAACGCCGCGACGGAACGGGATATGCCTTCCTCGAAACGGGCGAGTTTTAGGCCCCGAGGCAACACAGTTGGCTCTTCGGAGCGGTTCACTGTCCACAGCTCAGTGCGGCCTCTTGTCAGGGGAATGACGCAACGAGGCACAATGATACTCTTCTTAGAGCAGGTGAATCTCGTAGGTTCTACTATAGCCTCAAAAGATTCGCACAGGTTCCGAACAGAGAAAACCCGCTCGAATGATGCAGGTAACGCTGGCAAAATTGCGTCTTCTTCCACGGCAAATGCTCCAAAATCAGGTGTCGAGTCATCCACAAGAACAGAAAGTAGTGAAGGATTCAAAGCAATCTCTCCCGTACCACAGTCTTAAGTTGCACCACACTCTTGCAGAAAATCGATCCCAAGAATCACATTATACGTTGACTAAGGCAGTACAGCAAATTCTACTCTAAACTTGAGGCCGCCAATAACAACATCCGAAGCACACACACCAAGAGGAACTAAAGGTTCACCGACACCACGGAATAACACTGCAAGGTCACCACTGAACATTACTTTTCTACCTAAACGGTTCTTAAAACTCAAACTCGTAACAGATACTGTAGCACCAGTGTCCACAAGAGCAATTGTTTTCACACCATCAACAAACATTTCCAATTTGTTCTTTAACATAAACACGGGCAGAGGTATGGACGTCATCCACTCGCCGGCGGCCTCACCTCCATCGGCCGCGCCTCCTAGTTTCCCTGAGACGGAGGGGAAGAACGACGTCGAGGGGAAGGTGACCTGCGTGGGCGCTGGGGTGGCGGCGTCACACTACGATCAGATGTAGGAGATGAATTCCGCAAATATGTCGAATGGTATGAGTCCCCAGTAGGCATAGTCGGGGATCGCTGTTCGGTGTGCAGCCGTCCGTGAATGTTCGCGTGGGGTCTGTAACCTTGGACAGTTGGAAAACGGCGGCGGCAGTATCTAGCGATATGCCCCGCAATGCCACACCTGTAGCACACAGGTTGAGGGCGCCAGCGATCAGCACAAGAGTCCTCACTAACAAAGTCGCGACGTTGGTTGTAGCGAGGCCCTGGCTGCTGACGAACCACGTTTTCAGAGTAGGTGGGCCTCTTTTCCATCGGCTGGTGGTCATAACGCTGAGTACAGCTGCGCTGATCGTCCATATGCGAAGCGCCGCGAGGTTGAACCCATGGAGTGGACAGGGCGGCAACATTTGCCTGCGGTGCACAACTCTGCCGCACATATTCTTCACTACAGATGGCGTCCCTAGATCTTGACAATTCCTCGCGTACAATCTCTCGTATCATATCAGCCATGGAAACTGAAGGACAGGCTTCAACAATGGCTACAGAGGTGACATTGGCCAGTCTTCCGAATTTAGGTGTAATTCGTCGGAGCTTGAGAGCCTCAAACGTTCTAAAATGCTTTATAACATCAGCGGTGGTACTCAGGTTCTCTTTGCTAATAAGAAAATTATAAACGTCTTCCGCTATTCCTTTCAGGAGGTGACCGACTTCTTCTTCTGCAAGCATAGTGGGGTTGACGAGTTTGCATAGCTTTAAGATGGCTTCGATTAATGCAGTACAAGTTTCTCCGGGTACTTGCGCCCGGTGAAACAAAGTTTATTCAGTGCGCTTCTTCTTTGCAGGTTCATCCCCAAACTTTTTCTTGATTTCGCTTGTAAAGATAGCCCATGTACTTAATGAATCCGAAGATGTAGAATCGGCAATGCGAAAAGTAAAGACACAGTATACTGTACTAAAGCGCGACTTCATTGCCAAGGTAGGGAAAAAGCAGGCAGGAGACCAGGCAGTAGGTGACTATGGCATTGGTTCTAGGAATGGCAGGGGGAAGTTACTAGTTGAGTTTGTAGAGCGCAATCACTTACGAATCATCAATACCTTCTTCGGCAAACGGAAGAACCGGAGATGGACATGGAAAGGTCCTAACGGGGAGACTAAAGATTAAATTCACTTCATACTGTGTTCAACCGCGCCATTATGCAAGACGTAGAGGTAATCGGGAAAGTGCGGTGCAATGACCACAGGATGGTAAGGTGCCGAATTAGCCTGAATCTGAAGAAGCAACGAAACAGATTAGTATGAAAGAAACCCATCAACGAATTAGCAGTGAAGGGGAGGGCAGAAGAGTTCAAGATCTCGCTACAGAATAGATATTCAGCTTTAGCCGAGGACGGCGACATTACTCTAGAAGCAATGAACAATAATTTCAGAGATATCATTACTGAGTTCGCTGTACAAGTAGGCGGTAGAATAATTAGAGAGGATACCGGTAAGCTGTCTAAGGAGACGAAAGATTTGATTAAGAAACGCTAGAGTATCAAAGCTTCCAATCCAACAGACCTGATAGAATTGGCCGAGATATCAAATCTAATCAATAAGCGCAAGGTGGCCGATATAAGGAAGTATAACATGTCGAAAATTGAGCATGCTGTAAAGAACGGGGGAAGCCTTAAAGCGGTCAAGAAGAAATTGGGCATAGGCAGAAACCAGATGTATGCGATAAGGGACAAGGCGGGCAACGTCATCATGAGCATGGACAAGATAGTGAAAGTAGCCGAGGAGTTCTATACAGATAGAGGCTGCACAAAAACCATAGTTCTGCATACAGAAAGTAACAAAATTTACATAAAGAAAGGTGTTAGGCAAGGAGACACGATCTCTCCAGTACTGTTCACAGCTTGCTTAGAGGAAGTATTCAGAGACTTGGAATGGGAGCAATTAGGGATAAGGGTAGATGAAGAATACCTCAGTAATCTGCGATTTGCGGATGCCATTGCCTTGCTAAGTAACTCGGGGAATGAACTGCAAATAATAATTGATGTCCCCCAGTCGGAAAACACTACAGAAAATGTTCTGATGTTACGACAGAATTTCTGTGCGGTTTTTGACGGAAAACTTGTTGTGACAACAGAACATTCTGTAGTAACATCAGAAATGTCTGTAGTTACAACAGAAAAGTACTACAGAACTACAGACAACAGAAATATACTACAGAAAAACTACAGAACTACAGGAAAATCTGACGTTTATGACAGAACTACAGAATATTTTGTCGTATTTTTGACACAGTTCTGTAGTTTTTTTCGACTGGGCCTAGACAGGAAAAGTAGAACGGTTGGCTTAAAAATCAGTATGCAGAAGACTAAGGTAAAGTTCAACAGCCTCGGCAAGGAACAATTTACGTTAGGTAGCCAAGCACTGGAAGTAGTAGGGGAATATTTATACTTAGGACAGGTAGTAACCGCAGATCCGGACCATGAAAAGGAAATAACAAGAATAAGATTGGGATGGAGCGCATTTGACAAGGACTCGCAGATTATGACTAGCAGCTTACCGATATCGCTCAAGAGGAAAGTGCACAACAGTTGCATTTTACTTGTACTCACCTATGGGGCTGAAATGTGGAGGCTAACCAAGAGGGTTCTACTTAAGTTGAGGACAACTCAGAGGGCTATGGAACGAAAAATGGTAGGGGTATCATTAAGGGATAGGAAGCGCGTAGAGTGGGTCAGAGAAATAACTCAAGCTACCGACATTCCAGTGGAAATTAAGAAGAGATGGGCATGTACAGCAAATGTAACGCGAAGAGAGGCTAACCGATGGTCGCTTACGGTAACTGGATTCCAAGGGAAGGAAAGCGTAGCCGGGGGAGGCAGAAACTTAGGTGGGCGGATGACGTCAAGAAGTTCGCAGGGGTGAACTGGATGCAGCTAGCACAGAACCGGGTCAATTGGAGAAATATTGAAGAGGCCTTCGCCCTGCAGTGGGTATAGTCAGGCTTTTGATGATGATGATGAGGAGGAGGATTCAATGTATGCGCAACATATGACAAAACTTTAGACAAAGTAGCTGTATTCTTACCTCGATCGAAGTTGAGAATACGCACAGTCATGGCCTTTCTCAAACTTGAGGTTATAAAGAAAGCCATAGCACGAGAGACATGCGCCTCAGCGTAGCAGGCAGGCGGTGGATCAGTTCCTGATGCGGTTGTTTTCGTGGAGCGTCTTGCGCTCGTCTTCATATGATAGTATTTTGAAGACTAGGACCGTCCGTGCCACGAGCTGCTGCTGCACGAGATCCTAGAAGCACATGGAGTGAAATAAGCGGCACAGCCCTAATAAAGAAAAAAAAAATTGGAGAACTCTTAAGCTTCGCCTTTAAGAATGGAACACGATAGCTATATTGAGCAACTTGCTATACTAATTTGTATTTATTAATCCTTCCGGGACGTAGAAGCGATGCCAACCACCTTGCCGAAACGCGCGGGCCTCAAGTTGCAGTCGGCTCGGATTGGCAACATCGTTGCCGATCCTAGCCGGCGCGATAAAAATTTCGGAGGTCTTACCCTGTTTATCTTATTCCGTGCGCCACATGCATGATGACGCTGCGTGCACGCCAAGCAAAGAGGAAGTATAGCGGAAAAGAATTTGCCACTCGCTTAACTGCGTGTTCTGTAATTTATATGCTCATAAATATTATAAGCCACAATACACTTCTCTAAGGGACATTTCTCAGATAACACCGCAATCAATAGACGCGCCTTTGTCCATTTCAAACCATCTGGCTGGCGTGGTGGAGGATTCTGCTTCCGGCAGCCGAGCTGAACGGATCGCAGGGTCGTGGGCTCCAACTGAGCTGCGATAGCGGCCGCGGAAACAGGATTGATGCAAGCGAAGATAAGGACTGCCAGATTATTTTGCCTACACTGCCAACCGGTCGTGTTGTCTTAAACACGGTTTTTCTTCACGGTGATGTACGAGTGAGGCCTTTCCGGGTCGAAGATTTTCGTGACGCCCTGGCCGAGTCCGGTGGGCTCCCCGACGTGGTTGCGTTGGGGGCGTACCAAATCAACCATGTCTGGGCGGTTACCCTGCGGAGTGCGGGGGCAACAAAAAAGCTGCTCGCCTTCAAGGAGCTGCAAGTGAAGAAACAACGCTGTCTTATCATTGACCCGGAAGACCAGCAGGTAAACCTGAGGCTTCATTGGATGCTTCACGGCGTGGCCGACGACGACATCCGGACGGCGTTCGCGACGTTTGGCAAGGTGACGGAAGTCACGCGCGAGCGGTGGCGGATACAAGGCGTCAATGACAAGGGTTCTCATCATCATCATCATCATCATCAGCCTGACTATACCCACTGCAGGGCGAAAGCCTCTCCCATATTTCTCCACTTAACCCGGTTCTGTGCTAGCTGCATCCACTTGACCCCTGCAAACTTCTTAATCTAATCCGCCCACCTTACTTTCTGCCGCCCCCTGGTACGCTTTCCTTCCTTTGGTATCCAGTTTGTTACCTTAAGCGACCATCGGTTATCCTCTCTTCGCACTACATGTCCTGCCCATGTCCATTTCTTCTTCTTAATTTCCACTAGAATGTCGGTAACTTGAGTTATTTCTCTGACCCACTCTGCACGTGTCCTATCTTGATGTTACCCTACCATTTTTCGTTCCATAGCCCTCTGGGTTGTCATCAACTTAAGCAGAACTCTCTTGGTTAGCCTCCACGTTTCAGCGCCATAGGTGAGTACAGGTAAGATGCAACTGTTATATACTTTCCTCTTTAGCGATACCGGTAAGCTGCTAGTCATAATCTGCGAGTGCTTGCCAAATGCGCTCCATCCCAATCTGATTGTTCTTGTTATTTCTTTTTCATGGTCCGGATCTGCGGTTACTACCTGTCCTAAGTAGACATATTCGCCTACTACTTCCAGTACTTCGCTACCTAATGTAAACTGCTGTTCCTTCCTGAGGCTGTTGAACATTACCTTAGTCTTCTGCATATTGATTTCAAGCCTACCTTTCTACTTTTCCTGTCTAGGTCATCAATCATTATTTGCAGTTTATCCCCCGAGTTGCTTAGCAAGGCAATGTCATCAGCAAATCGCAGATTACTTAGGTATTCTCCATCTACCCTTATCCCTAACTGCTCCCATTCCAAGTCTCTGAATACTTCCTCCAAGCAAGCTGAGAATAGTACTGGGGAGATAGTAGGACTTCAGTAGGACAAGGACTGTCCTACTGAAGTTGAAGCCGGGCCTGAAAGTGGGCGACCTGCCACATTAGGTACGCGTCGCCAGAAAGTTGCCCCTTGTCGTGGCGCCTGGACGCCCGATGCAGTGCCTCCGCTGCCACGGCACCGGTCACGTGCGTCGGGAATGCAAATTCCCCCGCTGCACGAAATGTCGGTGGTATGGCCACGTAGACAGGGCTTGCGTACGCACTTACGCGGGAGCTACGGGTGCAGCGTCAAATGACGACACGGCGGAGCTCCAGATGGACGTAGTGGAGGCCGAGGAATCCGCAAAAGGCATTGAGGAACAGGAAAAGAAAACCGGTGATATGGACTCTTCAGGACCTTCCAGTAGCGATGCCGGGCGGAAACCTGAAGCGGGAGAACCTGCGGGAAACCAGATGGAGGAGCCGACTGAAGGAGTAAGCTGGCCGGCACTCAAGGAAGCAGAACCAGCGTCTCTGTTTGAGCAGAACCATGACAAGAACGCTACCCTCTCCACCGACGATCCTGCCCCATTGAAGCGGACCCACGCCCAGACCAGTGCTGAGGGAAATAAGGCGACATCTCCCAGCGCCGAGGAGCCGCCGGCAAAAACCAGCCAAGGGCGGCTGTCCATTTTGCGGCCGCGAACTAATGGGTCGGCGGACAGGAGAGACCACGACAAACCGCCACCGCAGTCAGGCCTGCCGCCAGCACCGGATGGCTCCGGTGTCAAAGACGTCGTCTAGCCACACGCTAGACGCGAGAGGTAAGCACCATGCTACCGGCCTCTTTCCTCTGAATGAAAATGGCTTCTAGAGCTCCGATAAAAGTAGATACACTTAATGTCAGGGGACTGGCAAGCAAGAAGAAGCAGGGCAGGGCAGGAAACGAAAGTTGATGGGGAAGAAGAGACCGGTAACATGGTGCGACGTATCACGTCTAGGTATTTTGCAGCAGTGAACCACGCAATTGGCACGTCTGCGGGCTGTGTCATTTTTTAAAGAAATTACCCGGACTCAAGGTTCAGGCGCATATGGCATGTCCATCAGGCAGATGTGTTTGTGTTGATTTTCTGTACAACAAAAAGTATTGGCGCATTATTAGTGTGTACGCTCCAAGTGCTGTGGATGAGAGGGTAGCTTTTTTTCAAAACGTACAAAAGTACATCAGTTGTGAGAAATCCCTGATTGTCACTGGCTACTTTATTTGGGTCTTGAGAGGTTGCGATAAATCCAGTACAAGAGTGTTTAGGGACAGAAGTACTTAGGCTCTCTCAGAAATTATAGACACTAGCAACCTTGACGACGTGGCGGAATGTTTAGAAGGATCGCGTTGTGTGAAGTTTACACATTTCCAGCGGTCAAGCCACGCGCGGCTGGATCGCATTTATGTTTCTACGGACGTCATATCAAAATGCAGTAGTTACAATGTACTAAATATTTCATTTTCTGATCATGTTTAGTGGAGTGCGGGATAGGGACAAAAAATCGAGGCAATCAGTTTTCATGGGAGAGGTGGAAATTATATAATAAGCTCAATACAGACGATATCTTTAGTAGAAAAGTAAGCGAAGAAATTGACAAAATAGAGTCTAGGGGGGATATGAAAATATGGCAGCATTGGGAACTTTGTAAAGAGCAAATAAAGATAGCAGCAATCGAATGGTCAAGCTGTATACGACAAGAAGAGAAGCGTGAAAAGGACAGTTTAAGATCCTTGCTGGCTAGACTACTTGAAAAATAAAGCGAAGAGCCTGGTAAATGGATGGATGATATTAGAAAATAAACAGAATTGAACGGTTCGAAGAAGAGCGCTATCGTTGTGCGCTTGTGCGGACGAAGGCGCAAGATATAGCTGCAGGGGAGACACCGTCGAAACGAGCACTAGGAATCGAGAAGACGCGTGCTCAGGGAAACCACATTGAACTGATCGAATTGGGCGGGACGTTATCTGGAGAAAGCGGTCATATCCAGCAGGCGTTTCTTGAATATTATCGAACGCTGTTTACAAAGCAAGACGTGGAAGTAAATGCATTCAAAGGAAAGTTTCTGGGCGCTTTACCGCGATTAGATGATGAACAGAAAGATAGGCTGGAGCTGTCAACCGCGTCGGAGGTCGAGTTTGCCATAGAAAAATTGAACCCGGGAAAATCTCCTGGCCCCGACGGGTTAAGCGCGGCGTTCTACAAAGCCTACAAACATGAAATAGTGCCGGTACTGACAGCCGTATGCAACGAGGCCTACAATGTAAATGTATTGCCCCCGTCTTATGGCAAATCCCACACAGTGCTGATTCCTAAATACAATGAAGCAGATAAGTTACAACAGGTTACAGCATATCGCCCTACCGCACACACGAATGTAGACTACAAAGTTTTTATGAAAATTCTAGCCCGTAGACTACAGTCAGTAATTCAACAATTAGTTGGACCACACCAGACGTGTGGGATCAAGGGTCGATCCATTGTTTCCAATGTGCATAAAGCGAGGAGTGTGCTTGAGTGCTCTGATCACACAAAAAGTGGTGTAGCCATCCTTCAGTTGGATCTGGAGAAAGCATTTGATTGTGTCACATGAAATCCTGTTCTGCATACTCGACCATGTGAATGTAAGGTCCGTCATTCGCGAGGGAGTGGCCATGGCGTACTGAAGCTGCACAACAAGATTGATAGTAAATATGAGTTTGGGGGCCCCTATAAACGTGCAGCGATCGGTGCGCCAGGGTTGTCCCCTCAGCCCTCTGCTATTCTGCATCTACATCGAGACACTGTGTTTAAATATCATAGAAAACGACAAAATTCGTGGCTTCCAATTGCAAGCTGCAGAGATTAAGCTGCTGGCATATGCGGACGATGTGGCTGTATTCGCAGTGAATCCCGAAGGGGTAATCGGGGCCGTGTCGTCGTTAAAAGAATTCACAAAGGTGTCCGGCAGTAAAGTTAATTGGTCAAAGTCCCTGGGGCTTTGGCACGGAGAATGGCAAACGACGCCCGATAAGTTCGCAAATATGTCCTGGGTGACAACACCAGTAAAGTACTTGGGAGTCTCACTAGAGAGTTATCGCGATAGCGAATCGTACTGGAGGACACAGACTCAAGCCATGCGGGAAAAGGTGGAGGGGTGGAAAGGGCAACAATTGTCAGTTTTCGCCAGGGCCACAGTGTTCAATATGTTTTTTATGTCGAAGCTGTGGTACGTGATGCAAGTGTTGCATGGTGCAAGGATGAACGTACAGAGACTGCACCGGATATTCGCCATTTTTGTGTGGGCAGCAGAATGGGAGCTATGTAGCCGGACCAGTTAGTTTAGGCGGGTGAAGGACGGTGGACTGGGTTTGGGGCATTTATTTCTACGACAGATTGTCAGCAGATTTCTTTTTATGCGCGATGTAAAAGATCCATTCTTGCGTACTGTGTGCCAATTAAGGCTCGGAAATGCACTGCCGGGCTTTGTTGTCTCGACCGAAAGAGTATCGGGACGCATTTTTGGTTATTTTAGAGAAGTTGTCGCTAGTGTGCGATTCCTGTC
The DNA here is from genome assembly GCF_055883805.1 of Amblyomma maculatum. Classification (NCBI taxonomy): domain Eukaryota; kingdom Metazoa; phylum Arthropoda; class Arachnida; order Ixodida; family Ixodidae; genus Amblyomma; species Amblyomma maculatum. Next base: position 20,876,949 of record NC_139350.1, on the reverse strand, counting down.
AGTTCGATTATCTTATGAATATTTATCTTGTGTTAGCAGGAAGAAGCTGTACAAGGATTTGTGTGACGTAGTTCTTCCCATACCAATGTCATCATCATCATCAGCATGACTATACCCACTGCAGGGGGAAGGCCTCTCCCATATTTCTCCACTTAACCCGTTTCTGTGCTAGCTGACTCCACCTGACCCCCGCGAACTTCTTTAGCTAATCCGCCCACCTAACTTTCTGCCGTCCCCTGCTACGCTTTCCTTCCCTTGGAATTCAGTTTGTTACCCTAAGCGACCATCGGTTACCCTCTCTTCGCACTACATGTCCTGCCGATGTCGATTTCTTCTTCGTAATTTCCACTAGAATTTCGGTAACTTGAGTTATTTCTCTGACCCACTCTGCACGCTTCCTATCTCTAAATGTTACCCCTACCATTTTTCGTTCCATAGCCCTCTGGGTTGTCCTCAACTTAAGTAGAACTCTCTTGGTTAGCCTCCACGTTTCAGCGCCATAGCTGAGTACAGGTAAGATGCAACTGTTATATACTTTCCTCTTTAGCGATACCGGTAAGCTGCTAGACATAATCTGCGAGTGCTTGTCAAATGCGCTCCATCCCAATCTTATTCTTCTTGTTATTTCCTTTTCATGGTCCGGATCTTTGGTTACTACCTGTCCTAAGTAAACATATTCGCCTACTACTTCCAGTACTTCGCTACCTAATGTAAACTGCTGTTCCTTCCCGAGGCTGTTGAACATTACCTTAGTCTTCTGCATATTGATTTTCAAGCCTACCTTTCTACTTTTCCGGTCTAGGTCATCAATCATTATTTGTAGTTCATCTCCCGAGTTGCTTAGCAAGGCAATGTCATCAGCAAATCGCAGATTAGTCAGGTATTCTCCATCTACCCTTATCCCTAACTGCTCCCATTCCAAATCTCTGCATGCTTCCTCTAAGCAAGCTGCGAATAGTACTGGGGAGATTGTGTCTCCTTGCCTAACACCTTTCTTTATGGGAATTTTGTTACTTTCTTTATGCAGAACTATGGTTGCTGTGCAGCCACTGTATATATCTTCCAGCACTTTCACGTACGGCTCGTCTACCCCCTGATTTCGCAATGCCTGCGTCACCGCCGAAGTTTCAACTGAGTCAAATGCTTTTTCGTAATCAATGAATGCTATGTAAAAGGGCTGGTTATATTCCGAGCATTTTTCTATCACCTGATTGATGATATGGATATGATCGATAGTAGAGTACAGTTTCCGAAACCCTGCTTGATCCTTTGCTTGATTGAAGTCTAACGTTGTCCTGATTCTATTAGCGATTACCTTAGTAAATACCTTATACGTAACAGACAGTAAGCTGATTGGTCTGTAATTTTTAAGGTACTTAGAGTCCCCTTTCTTATGAATGAGGATAATGTTTGCATTCTTCCATGATTCCGGCACCACCGATGACACCAGGCACTGCGTATACAAGGTGGCCAGTTTTTCTGACACGATATCCCCCCCGTCCTTGAGCAAATCCGTAGTTATCTGATCCTCTCCAGCTGATTTCCCCCTTTTCATAGTTTCTAATGCTTTCTTGACCTCTTCCTTCGTCACTGGTGGAACGTCTGAATGTTTTCCCCTACCGCCAATCTCATTACGGTCCTGACTACTATGGCTACTGTAGAGATTTGTATAGAACTCCTAGGCTACTTTGACTATCTTATCCATATTCGTGATGACGCTGCCCGCCTTGTCCCTTATCGCATACATCTGGTTTTTGCCTATGCCCAATTTCTTCTTTACCGCTTTATGGCTTCCCCCGTTCTTTACAGCCTGCTCACTTTTCTCCATGTTATGCTTCCTTATATCAGCCACCTTGCGCTTATTAATTAGCTTTGATATCTCGGCCAATTCGATCCGGTCTGTTGGATTGGAAGCTTTCATTCTCTGGCGTTTCTTAATCAAATCTTTCATCTCCTTAGACAGCTTACCGGTATCCTCTCTAACTGTCCTACCGCCTACTTCTACCGCGCACTCAGTAATGGTATCCCTGAAATTATTGTTCCTTGCTTCTAGGGTAATGTCGCCATCCTCGGTTAGAGCTGAATACCTATTCTGTAGTGAGATCCTGAACTCTTCTGCCCTCCCCCTCACCGCTAATTCGTTGATGGGTTTCTTTCTTACTAATCTGTTGCGTTCCTTCTTCAGATTTAGGCTAATTCGGGACCTCACCATCCTGTGGTCACTGCATCGCACTTTCCCGATTACCTCTACATCTTGCATAATGGCGGGGGTTGAACACATTATGAAGTCGATTTCATTTTTAGTCTCCCCGTTCGGACGTTTCCATGTTCATTTACGGTTCTTCCGTTTGCTGAAGAAGGTATTCATGATTCGTAAGTTATTGCGCTCTGCAAACTCGACTAGTAACTCCCCCCTGCTATTCCTAGAACCAATGCCATAGTCACCTACTGCCTTGTCTCCTGCCTGCTTTTGCCCTACCTTGGCGTTGAAGTCGCCCATTAGTACAGTATACTGCGTTTTTACTTTTCGCATTGCCGATTCTACATCTTTGTAGAAGCTTTGAACTGCCTGGTCATCATAACTACATGTAGGTGCATAGGCCTGTACAGCCTTCAGTTTATACCGCTTATTAAGCCTAATTACGATGCCTGCCACCATCTCATTAATACTTACAATTCATTGATATACCCGCTATATACTTATTGACAAGGAAACCTACTCCTAGTTCTCGCCTCTCCGGTAAACCTCGATAACACAGTACATGCCCATCCTTCAGCACAGTATATGCCTCATTCGGCCTTCTAACCTCACTGAGCCCTATGACATCCCATTTCATACCTTCTAGTTCCTGTAAGAGCACTGCTAAACTAGCTTCACTAGCTAGGGTTCTAGCATTAAACGTTGCCAGGGTCAGTTTCCAATGGCGGCCTGTCCAGCGGAGCCAGTATTTCTTAGCACCCCCTGCTGCGTCACAGGTCTGACCGCCGCCGTGGTCAGTTGTTCCGCAGCCGCTGGTGACTGAGGGCCGGGGTTTTGTGGAGCTTATCATGAGAGATTGCGGCCAATTACTGCACTAGGGTGGCCAACTCCTTTTCTGGTGAGGGAGTGCGTTGCCGGAGGTGTTCACCGGCATCAGGTCGCACCCCAAACCTGTTCATACAATTCCATCGACACGCGGATTTTTTTTTATATCCGGTGGAGAATTGCGCGGCACCGGGATTTGAACCCCGGTCCTCTTGCATGCGAGGCGGATGTTCTACCGCTACGCCACCGCCGCAAACCAATGTACAGGGTCCTTCAAAATATGTGCGAACACGGCGAAGCGTGCCCGCGCTCCGTGAGCGTCAGCGCATCCGGCGCGGTCGCGCATCGAAACAATGTGGCGCATGCGCACGCTATGTGCGCATGCGAACGCTTCGAATATGTGCGAATATGCGAATATGTGCGAACGCTTCGCCGTGTTCGCACATATTTTGAAGGACCCTGTACAAGGAATTATACAGTAGAGGACCAGGACGCGACGTACTTAAGCGGGTGAAGGCGATGCAGGTGCCGTCAATTGCAAAAACGTTTTCTCTAAGTTACACACGGAAACACTGCCAGTAAAGAAGTTCTTGGAAGGGAAGAATTTATTTTTACCTTGGGGTTCGCATTGCTTAATTTGTAAACAGCCAGAAACTATAGACCACGTTTTCCTACATTGTTGGGAAGGGGTATACTTTTGGGATATTTTACAAAGGACTTTAAAAAAGGAATTTCTTTTAGACTCGCATGTTGTTAGGTACTTGCCAGTAGAGAATGAGGATGCTAATGGCCCTCCACTGTATTTGGCGCTCGAGAATGGCAGGATACCATTGCAATCTTGACGTACGGCCAGCACGGATCTATTTTCGGGAAGCCATGAATAGATATATTGAAATTCAGAAACTTGCTCCTGAAGCTCCCGAGTGTCTCGGAAGATTGGAACCATTAGTGACCCTAAGAGAATTTTAACATGACGAAGCCACAACCCACCTGGCTGATTGTTGTATTAATGAATGCTGATTGTGCCCTGTAAGTGGTTTTGTGTATTGTGCCGAAGTCAGGCAATAAAGGAAAAAAAAAAGCTGGCGTGGTGGAGTCGTTAGCGTACTCGTCTCGCACTCCGGAGGCACACGTTCGATTCCTCAGGTCGACGTTTTTTGCGACTTGTTTTTATTTAATAATGCGTCTTGGATTTTGCGCTCACGGCCCACGTCGTCCGGCGACGACGACCCCGACCTTTCTGCGACACGGGGCCCTTAACGCTGTCGCGTTGAGATATGAGAGCTTCTCGTAGTTTGTCCCTATTATCGACGTTATTCTGCCCAACGTACCGCACGGATCGGCGCGCAGAAAGCACATCCGCGTAAATGCGCAGGCTCGCCTTCATTTAGCACCTCATTCGTTCTGTCCTGCATTTAGCATGACAGAACGCGACGTAACCACACAGTTGCGAGATTAACGAATCCCCGAATGCAAAATCGCACGCGCTGCTGGAACAAGGGGGTGCCTAGCAATTTCCTTGAGCATCCAAGTTATATGCAAGCACTGTGCGCCCTTGCGTACTACTCTCATACTCATACGCAAAACTGGAGAGACCACGGGTTTGGCTGTAGGAGCTCCTGCGGAGACGGACCGCGACGCTCCTATCTTGCATTGCGAGAGGGCCCGGCGTTACGCATATCGCCCTCGCTCTCGAGCTGGGGCTTACCGTGACTGACAAACTTCCAGCATGGTGTTCAGCCACTCGGCTGCGAAGGTCATGTAAAAGCGGACCAACTTCAGGTGTTTTGAAATCGCGCTCTCTCGCAATAGTGACGGAAGCGCACGGTAGCGCTTCGTCGACTCACTTGACCACGGGTTTGGATGTATGAGCTGCTGCGGAGACGCACCGCGACGCTCCTATCTTCTGTTGCGAGAGTTCCCGGCGTGACGCATATCACTCTCGCTCTCGAGCTGCCGCTCACCGTGACTCAGCGCGGCTTTGAGCCACTCTGCTTCGAAGGTCGCGTAAAAGCGGAGCAACTTCAGGTGCTTTCAAATAGCGCTCTCTGGCAGTAGTGACGGAAGCGCACGGTAGCGCTGCGTCCACTAACTCGACTCTGCGGCGGCAAAATGCCTTTTGAGTTTCAGCGACGCACCGTATTTCCTCCCCTCACAAGAAATAAAGTGCTATTTTAAGCGATTCCGTTATTAACCCCAAGTTGAAAAATAATGTCCGTCAGCGTCGGCAATGTGGCCGTTTAAGCGCTCCTCCCCCCCCCCCCCCCACACACACACATACACTTTAGAAGAATGGCAGTATCGTGGAATCCCGAGCATGCCTATGAGAGATTGCATGAAAGTACGCAATTATCTTCCCATGCGACAATCATCATCCCATTCAGCTCGAAATTTTCACCTGAAGAAGTATGTGCGATGTAGTATACACCAACCAAAAAAACAAATTTCCACAACACACTAAATGATTCAGATACGATACTATCTCTATCATAATTTCATTACATAGACGGTAACATATGCCAGGGGCGTTCATTTCATCAATAACCAGAGAATATTTCTCTTAAGTTCAATAATCTGCGTGAGTTTGCCCTTTTAAAGGAGCTAATAGCTTATTCCAATCGAAGAACCGGAGTAAGCTCCCTTGTTCCACAGACCGGAGACGACAAATCAAAGGCAGTTATCCGACTGGATACCGTGACACCGCGATGTATTTTAACTGCATCGTTGGATCATTAGGTACATTCCGCTATCAGTCCCGGACTGTCCGGAATTACGTGATGACAGCATCCGGGCGTTCGATCGTTTTCGAGCAGCTATTTCAATTTAAACACCCAGCCCGTTCTGAGTACAATTGTGTCCCTACAGACCATAAGCTGCTGTAAGACGTTAAAATTTTGCGGCTTCGCATTCGTGTCTTGAATTTCACTACACACGTAAGCATCAGAGCATATAGCACGAATATTTTTTTGGTCCTGCACTGAACTTTTTAACCTGTTTCGTGATTTTTTCACCACACAGGTCTGAAAGCGTCGCAAGCGAACCGCTTTGTCCTGGAACAGCTTACTCTTCGTTTTGTAAACGCTTTTGTTTGCTTCCGAGCACAGTGAGCTGAAACTTTTGAAGACGTTCGTTAGCCGCAACGGCTAGAAATCCCTGCCAAACAGAGGTGACTAAAATGCTTCACACTCAGGCATGTCACGCTCCGTTCGCAAAAAGCATCGATTGATTCGCGCCTGTGTTATCCATATTTGGTATGGCACGTACACCATAAGAAAAACGCGTTCACGGCGCCAGTGCATAACGGATTCGTGGTGACTGATGGTTGTCATTTTCAGCGATGGACGGAGCTTGCAAAGTAATGTGACCATCATGCTGCCTCCTGTCGGAGCAGAAGCCGAGACCTGTCAGCAAGTAGTCTATACTGGAAAATCTAATGTACCCACTGCGTTCATCCTGATGCCATTTGTGGAAAAGCGGATTGACGATACGAAATGTGATTGACTGATGTCGGCGCGATATGGTTGCTCGTTTCTGAATGCGCAACGATCTCTTTTAATGATGCCAGCTTGTTCACCCGCGCGTTTACATAAGACGACCTGCCGGGGTGCCGCAGTGATTAGGGCGCTCGACTAATGTGCCCATGATGCGGGATCGAATCCCGGCCTCGGGGGCATTTTTTGATAGAGGCCAAAAGCTAGGCACTCGTGGGCTGGGCAATGTCAGTGCGCGTTAATTAACCTCAAGTGGCCTAAATTTATGTTACCCTTCGCTACGGCGTCCTCATAGCGTGAGTCGCGTTAGGACGTAAAACCTCATAAACCAAGCCAACCTTTTATAATATACATGGCATTTTGGATACAGAAGTTACAAGGAACAACTCTGTTTCCGCTTTGCAATGATTTCCGAGACAATGATTACCTTCACCGCGACAGCGGTCCATGCTTGATCGATTGATGAAGTAGTTTTAAATTTTTCGTATACACAATTCTGTGTCTTTGCGAATCGGAGGTGTCCCGCAAGGATCTATCTTATCTCCTTTGTTGTTCAACTTATATGTGAACTATATATGCGACCACCTGAAAGAATCCACCGTATTCCTTTACGCTGATGACACTTTACTAGTATCGAGCAACCCTGAGTTTTCATGCGCCCAGGCTAACCTTCAGGAGGACGCTATTAAAGTTAGTGATTGGTTTGCCTGAAACCTAATACAAATAAATAGCACCAAATCCAGAATTGTCTGTTTTCGTAACCCGCACAAAATGTACCAAGTGTAGGTTCCATATATTTACACCCCTCATATTTCTCTTCGTGTTCTTGTCAAGCTAGAGCTATAGCTAGAATCCCGTCGGTTAAGTATCTTGGTGTGCACATAGACATCGATCTGACATGGAATACTCAGTTGACCCACATTTGTAAGAAACTTGGAAGTGTTGCATATTTGTTGTTTAATTTGAAAACCATGATGACTTTTTCTATCAAAAAATTAATCGCCCAGGCTCTGGAGTATAGTGTTTAAGGATACGGTATGTGTTGTTTCATTTACATGGAAATGTCAAGCTAATAGGATTTTGAAAAACATCGCTACAAGCGTCCTTCATACGAAGTTTACCTGTATTAAAACCATTTCATCCGCTTCAATATTATTGTTATTAATATTGTTACGTGGAATACTTAGTCCCAAAGCTGTCCGCATAACTAAGGTTGATGAGGGCACCAATTTCACAACACTCAGCGTCGTCGTCTTCTCGGAATCTGTTGCACTTCTTCATCCTCATCACGAACAGCGATTACAGCTAAAAACCACTACGCCCCCCCCCCCCCGCGGGAAAAGCACAGCCCCGGTGTGGTCTATGTTAGCGAAATAGAACGTTGATAATAGGGCTTTAGACGGGACCAAGCACTATTTCGGAAGTTGGAGCTGTGGGCGGGGACTTCGAAACCACAGATTCAACTTCGTAGGTGACCTCGGTTAAGGGGCGCAAAACACGGCGAGGGCCAGTGTAACGGGGCAAAAGTTTTTCACACAAGCCCACTCGACGGCACGGGAGCCACAGCAAAACGAGATATCCAGGAGTGTAGGGGACATCACGGTGGCGGCTGTCGTACCGGATTTTTTGGGAGTCTTGGGATGCAGAGAGCCTGGCATGAGCTATCCGGCGGGCATCTTGCGCGCGGGTGACGGCATCACTGGTGTAAGTACTGGTGGCGTCTGCCGCGGGTAGAGAGGTGTCGAAGGGTAGTAACGGGTGTGGGCCAAATAATAAATAAAATTGGGAGTATCCGGCGGTAGAATGGACAGATGAATTGTAGGCGAATGTGACAAAGGGGAGATGAACGTCCCAATCTCGATGGTCGTCAGACACATACATGGCCAGCATGTTGAGGCCGTTGGTCTGAGGGTGATATGCGGTGGTGAATTTGTGGCGGACGGAGCACGAAAGCAGAATTTCGTCAACCACTCGCCACAGGAAACAGCGGCCACGGTCAGTTAGTAGTTCATGAGGAGCACCATGATGAAGAATTACGTTTTCTAGAAGGAAGTCAGCGACGTCTGTGGCGCAGCTGGTCGGGATGGCTCGGGTAATAGCGTACCGAGTAGCGTAATAGGTGGCGATGGCGATCCATTTGTTCCCCGAGGTGGAAACTGGAAAGGGGCCAAGGAGGTCAACGCCTATACGGGAAAACGAGTCATTCGGTATGAGTATCGGCTGTATAAGACCTGAAGGCAAAACTGTGGGCTTCTTCCGACGCTGACACAGTTCACATGCGGCAATGTACTGCTGGACAGAGCGGTAGAGCCCCGGCCAGTAGAAACGTCGGCGCAGGCTCTCGTATGTGCGAGAGACACCCACGTGGCCAGCCGTGGGAGCGGAGGTGTTGGAGAACGACGAGCAAAAGGTCTGTGCCATCTGGTCGCATATTACGTCGGTATAGGGTGTTCTCGTGGAGCACAAATAAGGCGAGAGATGGGTCAGGACGGTCGGAGGTAAGACGGAGGATAATGGAATGCAGAGAAGGATCTAAGTGCTGTCCCTTGGCAATGTTAGCAAAGGCAGAAACAGACAAGACATATGCATCATCGTCAGAGTCTGTAGGACTAGGGGAGTCGACGGGATGACGTGACAAACAGTCTGCATCTTGGTGAAGCCGGCCGGACTTGTAGACGACGGAAAAGGTGTATTCTTGTAATCGTAGCGCCCAGCGCCCCAAACGGCCAGTAGGATCTTTGAGAATGGAAAGCCAGCAGAAGGCATGATGGTCTGTTATCACAGTAAAATGGCGGCGCAACACATAAGGACGGAATTTCGTAATAGCCCAGACAAGCGCCAGGCACTCTCGCTCTGTAATAGATTAATTTTGTTCGGGTGTTGAGAGGAGGCGGCTGGCATACGCAATCATCCTTGTACGGCCGTGTTGTCGCTGAGCGAGTATAGCGCCTATTCCATGGCCACTTGCGTCGGCACGGAGTTCAGTATTGGCGGAAGGGTTGAAGTGGGCCAAGACTGGTGGAGTTGTGAGAGCAGCAATAAGCTCTGAGAAAGCTGCAACTTTTTCAGGCCCCCAATAGAACGTAACGTCTTTCTTGAGGAGTTGGGTGAGCGGACGAGCAAGGGCTGCGAAGTTTGGGACAAATCGTCGGAAATAGGAACATAGGCCAATGAAGCTTCGGACATCGCTTGATGAACGCGGAGTGGGAAAATCTTTGACGACACGTATCTTGTCACGTAGCGTAGCAGGGGGCGGCAGAAAGTTAGGTGGGCGGATGAGATTAAGAAGTTCGCAGGGGTCAAGTGGATGCAGCTAGCACAGAACCGGGTTAAGTGGAGAAATATGGGAGAGGCCTTCGCCCTGCAGTGGGTATAATCAGGCTGATGATGATGATGATGATCTTGTCAGGGTCAGGCTGAACACCGGAAGCATTAACCAGGTGACCAAGCACTTTGATTTCCCGATGGCCGAAACTGCATTTCTTTGAGTTGAGTTGAAGGCCGGCGCAGCGGAATACCTCGAGAATGGTAGAAAGGCGAGAGAGGTGGCTGTCAAAAGTGGACGACAAAACAATGACGTCGTCTAAGTAACAAAGACAAGTCGTCCACTTGAAGCCGCGCAGCAACGAGTCCATCATCCGTTCGAAAGTTGCAAGGGCGTTACATAGGCCAAAAGGCATGACTTTGAATTGATAAAGGCCGTCAGGGGGGATGAACGCTGTTTTTTCACGGTCTCTTTCGTCGACAGAAATATGCCAGTATCCGGAACGAAGGTCGATGGATGAAAAGTAGCTGGCTTCGTGCAAACTATCAAACGCGTCGTCGATGAGCGGAATAGGATATACATCTTTTTTGGTTATCTTATTCAAATGATGGTAGTCAACGCAGAATCTCCAACTGTTATCCTTCTTCTTGACCAACACGACAGGGGATGCCCAGGGGCTACTGGAAGGCTCGATTATGTCGTTCGCTAACACCTTTTCGACCTCCGTTTGAATGACACGTCGCTCAGCAAGCGAGACACGATAGGGCCGCCTGTGAATAGGACTGGCGTCACCGGTGTCAATGCGGTGGGTGACAACTGTCGTTTGACCCAATGGGCGGGTACCGAAGTCGAAAAGGTCGCTGTAGGTAAACCAAAGCTTGTGTAACTCAGCGGCGAATTCAGGTTGCAGATCAGCTGCAATCATGCTGTTCAGCGGATCAGGGCGCGATGTGGACGACGAGGGGCTGTTGGCAGGGACGACAGTTGTATGATCTGTAGACAGAGCTGAAATGGCACAATCGGCAATCGGGGACAGCACAGCTAATGAAATTCCATCGGGCAGAACTTGAGTTGAAAAGCTGAAGTTAAGAACAGGGAGAGTGGGGCAGTTTTGGGAGATGTGCACAATTAGATGAGGAAGGGTGAGGTGCCGCTGCAGCATGACATCAGTAATGGGACAAGCGAGATAATTGCCATCTGAGATGGGTGGAAATGGCGACATAGGGATGTAAACGGCAGTTTCAGGAGGAAGGCGGCTAAATTGTGCTGATCGAAGGCGGGGTGAGCAGGAGGGGTCTTCAGAGCAGAGCGGAGCGAAGTAGGCCGTTAGAGCAGTCAATAAGGGCAGAGTGGGCTGTTAAGAAGTCAACGCCAAGGATAACGTCGTGGGGGCATTGATGTAGGACGGTGAACAACACTGGGGCATGACGGTCAGCAATTGTAACTCGCGCCGTATACATGCCAACCACGGCAGCAGGGCTGCCATTAGCGACGCGTACTGTGGACGAGACGGCTGGCGTAAGGACTTTCTTGAGGCGACGGCGAGATGAGGAGCTGAGAACGGACAGTTGGGCGCCTGTATCAATTAGAGCAGAAACGGGAACTCCATCCACGAGGACGTCGATACGGTTATTTTGTTGGGCAGGGGTCAACAGAGGTTTTTCGGTCCGGGTCATAAATGCAGCGTCACCTCCGGGAGCTGCATTGGCTAGTTTTCCGGTACGTGGCCAGAATAGGACGGTGGCGAACTGCGGCGAGGAAGAGGAGAACGCGAGCGTCGTGCTTGCGGGGATGGTGAACGGTTCGCATCACGGACAGTGCACCCGGGGTCAGCACGGGTCTGGTCGGGGCGAGGTGGGGAATAGCGAGGGGCATAGTCTCCGCGGCGGTCGACATAGGTGTACTGACGAGATGGCGTGTACCAGCGACTACGGCAGTGGCGGGAAATGTGGCCAGCGCGACAACAAGTAAAACAGATGGGGCGATTGTCGTGGGTACGCCATTCATTTGTGTTGCGGTAACGATATCGGGGCGAGAAACCGGCGTTGGTTGAGGCGGCAGCAATTACTGTAGGGGCAGGTCCTGACTCTGTGGAGTCGGTGGTGCTGGTAGAAGGGAGGCCCATATTCGGAACCTCTTCGCGAACAACAGCCGTAATAAGTGATATAGTAGCCAGGGTGTTGGGTGTATGCGACAGCGAGGCCGCGGGAGTTATTGCCTCAAGCTCTTGGCGCACAATGCGTGTCAAAGTGCTGTCGTTAGCAGGCGGTCGAGGAGTCGGGATATCGATACAGGAGGAGCTAGCAGCCGTGTTCGGCAGCAGGTTGAAAAAGGTGAGATATGCGCCTCTGTTTCGCCTGCTCGAAACGTCGGCACACCTGCAGCACAGTCCACGGTGGAGCAATCCCTGCACAACAGGAGGTTGAATGCATCGTCGGCAATGCCTTTTACTATATGGCCGACTTTATCCTCCTCAGGCATGCTTTGGTCGACTTTGCGGCATAGAGACAGGACGTATTGGATGTAAGTGAGATAAGACTCTGTAGACGTTTGGGCGCGAGAGGCGAGTGCTTTTGTGGCGGCAATGTGGCGGCCAATAGGCTTTCCGAATAGGTCGTGGAGCTTCTGTTTGCAAATATCCCAAGATACTAGCTCGTCTTCGTGGCTTTCAAACCACACCCGCGCGGTCCCAGCCAAGTAAAATATTACATTCGCGAGCATGAGTGTGGCATCCCACCTGTTGTGCTTGCTCACGCGCTCGTATAGGGATAGCCAGTCGTCTACGTCGACGTCGTCGGTCCCGCAGAAGGTTCCGGGGTCACGGTGGTGGGCCATTACAACAGCAGGAGCGGCGGCTGTAGAGGTAGAGGCGTCTGTAGTCATTGTGGTGGTTCCGATGTGGCGGCCGCTGCGGAGATCCAGCTTGTGACAGGGGATCGAATAGATTCACCTCCACCAAGAGATGTTACGTGGAAGACTTACAGTCCCAAAGCTGTCCGCACAACTAACGTTGATGAGGTCACCGATTTCACAACACTCAGCGTCGTCGTCTTCTCGGAGTCTGTTGCACATCTTCATTCTCATCACGAACAGCGAATACAGCTAAGTAACAATATTATTATAGCTCAGATATATTACGCCAAACCCAAACAATTGAGGAATAAAACCCGCCCGCCCGCCCGCCCGCCTGCCCGCCTGCCTGCCTGCCTGCCTGCCTGCCTGCCTGCCTGCCTGCCTGCCTGCCCGCCTGCCCGCCTGCCCGCCTGATCTCGGCTTCCGGTATGAGATTGAATGACCTAAATTACGTGAGAGTTTTACCATCCATGGTTGTCCGGTAAGTTTGTGGTAAGACTAGCTGAACTCGCCTTGATCTGGGTAGTTTAGGTGGCTTCGGATGGAAGTACGGCACAACGCAAGTGGTCAACTGGTCTTGGTCTTGTTTTGACGTGTTCTTCCTCGTGCTTCATTGCAAAATGAAAAGTAATGTGCGTGCGGCCGCTATGGCCGCTTCGGCTGCCATCGACATGTCGGACTACTTGGGCTCTGACGGCCCTGGCCCGCTGACCGCTGAGGATGGTGCGGAGGGCAACCTGTTCGTAATCGCCTTGATAGTCGCTCGCTTGCCAAGGGAAGACAGGCACCGTGTTCTCCTGTGTGTGAAAATTGTGCCCAGATACTTAGATTTTGAGTTCCGTTGGCTATTTCGGCTCTCGCGTGAAACGATCGCGGGCTTAACCGATGAGTTTGAGGCCTTACACTTCTCACCCACAGACCGACCGCGACAGGCGCAAGGTATCTGCCGATAGGACTGTGCTCATCGCGCTTTCCTACCTGAGAACACAAACTTGATGCTCGGCGTGGGCGCTGGACGCTGAACATGCAGTGTGTTTTGTTTTTACACATGCGCGTAAAAAATGATCGGCACACTTAAATACGCGTGCACGCGCACCCGAAATTTTAATAGTCTTTAATCGGGTCAAGCCATCTTCTGCCATGCACAGCCTCTAGCCTAGGCTGACAAAGTATCTGCAACATGAGTATTGGATTGTTAATACAACGCAGTATATTTACGGTAAGCGATGCTTGACCTAAGAAGGATGAATGGTTCATGCGGTTCACTTGAAATGTGCTGGAATCGCACAGCGCACGGTTGTTCTTTAGCGTTTCGGCCGCGTCATTAAGTGGCCGCTAATGACTGAATTGAACCTGAATAATCTGTCTCATTAGCCGAGGCGATTCATATTTTAAGGATACCGGGGGTTTTGATTCCTTGAGCTCGGCCTTGTAATGGTCGCATGATAAATTGTACTGGAGAGAACCTTTTCAGCTATTTCTGTTAACGCACGCAGGTGGGTACACCTTGGCCGATGCAGCCTACCCACTGTTTTCTTGGTTGTTGCCATCTTACCGGTAACTTGCGGCTGTGGAGGCAGCACTTAAATAAAGGGCACAGCAATCGCCGTGCGTCTATTAAATAAACCTTTGGGCTCCTCAAGTCTCGCTTCTGCCGCCTGACATTCATTGACGTGTCATCAATCGTAAAAACTGAAAATTATTCTGGCAACTTGCGTCCTGCACATGTGCCTTAGAGTTGGTGATGAGCCGCAAGTGGACTTTTTCTCTGGCCCGAACGTTTTGTTCCGTGAGCCCCTAGATGAGGAGCAGCCATCTCACCTTTCACCATTGCCCGCCTCTGCGTAGTCTGAAATTGTTAACATCGTGCATAAAATTGTGTTTCATTGTAGGCTTTGTAAATATGCAGTTTTTCAGTGCTGCCTATTTAGTGCTACCTCAAGTGGTAGCTTTGCGATTTCATCTATTACACACTCCCCAGTTTGTGTTTATATACAAAATGCCGGTGCTTTCCCGCCTGAGTGACAAGAGTAGCTGTGTGTGTGGATGCAAGCTCTTAGGAGTGGATATTGAGCATTGTGAGAACAAGTGGACAATACGCCTTAGCGTGCAGGATGTCGAGTGCTGTAATTAACGGTGAGCAAGGATGAAGTGTGTGCGCGCGCGTGTGTGTGTGTTTGTGTGGATGCGAGCTCTCTATGGTATTTTTTGTTAATTCGAATAGGTGAGGGATGAAATGTTATTGGGGCCCTGAATGGAGCAGTTGCGTTCAAATGTGCTTCCCAAATCGACATCTGCTATGAGAGAGGCCATGCTGGAGATCTGAGAAAATTTTGAGCAAGTGGGTTTTTTCAATGTACACTGACATAGCTTGACATGGGTGCCTTGCGTTTCACCTTCATTGAAATGTAGTCACTAAAACCGAGAGCGAATCTTCTTCCTTGGGATCAGCAATCGAGTGTTCTAACCACTGAGCATCATGCTTGCAAATACAGATTTCATTTTAAGAGGCTAATCTGGCTCTGATGGGTAGTAAGTGCGGGTATAACCCCCTCGTTTTACATTGTGTCAGTTGCTGTGCGGAAAGCATTCCGAGTCTTCAGATATTTTCACTGAGGACATGTTCATTGAGTTCACTGTGCTAAATATTCCGCACAATGCGACTGCAGGTTTAACCACTTCATTGGCTTTGTGCGGTTTGTCTGCGGATAGAAGAAGTCTGTGGCTTCATATGTCTAAATTGAGAAAATGCTCAATCCGCTTACTTTGCTTGGCACTAAACAGAATGTGACTAGCTATAATCACCTTATTTGTCCTTGTGCAGTTGCTGTGCAGACATAAGTCTGACACATGTGATATTTCCACACAGAAGATACTGATTCAGCTTACGTTTCTTGATGAACAGAACGCAACTGCGTGCATAACCACCTCATTTATCCATGTGCACTTGTTCTACAGACAGAGGTCTGGGGTTTCACTTGTTATTGATAGAGCATACCACAGTCGCATTGATTCCTGCCACCACATCAGCGAAGCACAGGGGACTGGAACCGGTAATTTCGCGTCGCATTCTCTTCAGCACTCAAGCTTTGATGCGGCCGCATAACTAGCAAAATTGACAGCAATGACCTGGTAGTGTGCGACAGCTTTCTTTAAGCTCGCCTTTTTTCTCTTCATGACTTCAAGGCACCTCATGAAGCTATACTGGAACATGAGAGCACAACGCTCGAAGGCATTTTGTCTTCTCTGTTGCCAGCAGACAGGCAGGGTAGGCATTCTGGATAACAATAAACGAAACTTCATCACAGTTCATGGATAATTACTCCAGTCTAAAATGGATGCATTTTGGTATTGTACAAGTCATCAGCATTGTTAATATTCCCCGACATGTTTGGTGAACATACCTGAATGTTTCGGGGTGCGAGATCATAAATAAATTCTAGACAAAGCATACCACTGCTACATTCGTTGCTGCCACCAAATCAGCAAAGCTCAGGGAAGTGTAACCGGTAAACGCTGCAGTGGCACAATATTCATTCAGTGTGTGGGTGAGCTTCTCTCGCAGGACACATGGTGCCAGAATCCTGGGGATCAGCTTCATCTTTAAACATACTGTGGAAAAGCTAGACATAAGAAATATTTGTATTGTTTTCCCTCAGATGACCAGTATTTAATACGTTAACTAAATAAAGGCTGCCCGCCTTTTTTGCAAGAATGGTAGACATGGTAACCTTTGGGTATGATTTTATTCTTGCTTTGAGAAAGCAAAGTGCAGGTACTTTGATCAGTAGCTGACGCTTTTGTAGCAAGCACACATGTAATGTACGCGTCATAATCTGAATGATCATCTGTAATGGTTGCCTTTGCCACCACAAGAAATCCAAATGTCAACATACTGTGTTTCCATATAATGTATTTAAAACTGAGTTCTAGAGAAGGTAGTCTTAGAGTACTACACCCTGCGGACGACGTGAGTTCTGGCTTTGTAGGTTTTGAAGAGGAGAAAGTGTGTGTAAATTTGTGCAGGCAACTACGTCATGAGTGATGCAGCCTACCTGCCCATCGCCACTGTTGCTGCTTCTATCCCGGCAGTGGTTGTAGCACTTTCAACAGTTTTCGCGCAGTTTGTTGAAAGCAGATTCCCGAGAAAGACGTTTGTGGCAGAGCTGTTGCTTGTCTGGTTGCTGCCATACTAGCGAGAAAGTGGCAATAGAGAATTCACCGTCTCGAATTACACAACTTTTGCATACTTCCTTGTCGCAACAGATGATGCCAGTTGTCTGGAGGAAAGTCTCCATTTCGAGGTGTTGTGATAAAGTGTTAAAAATTTTCGTATATTTTCAAATGTCTTAAAATGAATATTTTGTGAGTTCATGCGGATAACTTTACTGATGGAAGAAAATTACAACACATAGCGCTTGAATATACCAGCCATATACAGACGCCCACCGGATATTCTCGTTCAACGTGGAGGCATCCATCGTACTTCTACGGTAAACGAGAGGTGCCGGTTTTTTATAATTGCGGCCGCAGTGAACACACCTCCCGCTATTGCCAGCGTCGTCGACCTATGCGTGCTTCCGCACGACGTCCATCTCAATTTCAAGATGACGTACCATGCAAGCCGCCCGATTCCCTTCACCAACTACCGCACCAACCGCGCTGATTCTCGTGCTTCCGAGCGGTGCATGACTCTGCCTCCTATTCGGCCCCGACGTTCACCACCACCTCATTGCCGCTCAACTCCGCCACCCAAGGAAAACTAGCGACTGATATGGATTTTTTCGCCGGCCAGTAAAATCCGCCCATACCTCTCCCTGTTGCTATGCTCAGGAACAAATTTTGTTTGCGTGTAAATAGTGTTAGTACGCACAATCGCTTTGGTAGACACTGCTACTGTGCCTGTGATGACATTTAGAAATTGTTTCGTCCAGAACGTTATGATTGCGTCAGACCAAGCAACCACATATTTCCGCTTGGGGGTGAAATCCTGTCATCCTTTGCTCGGCCTCTGTTGTATTGGGTGACGCAAGATTCAGGACAGAATTTGTTGTGTTACCTCGGGCAAAGCATACGCCATTCTAGCCTTCGCCTTTTTGCACGAGTTTGGCGCAACACTCGACAACGAAGCGGGTGACATCTAGTCGAACATCCGCCCTTTAGTCGCGACTTGTTTTTCTTACGCACGATGTGGTCTTGCCACCTCAGACAGCTACGTGTGTCTCCGCGAAGGCTTCTGTAATTCGACAGAGACATAGTTAACTTCTAACTGAACCGGATACTTCCAATTTGTTGATCTCTCATGCTGTTGGCGCAGAAGTCGGTTGCCCGCACGTCTAGGCCCTGCACCTATCCGCACAACCTGTGCGTCTGCCGGTTGCAAAAACTCACAAACTCTGAAAATTATGTTGTGGAAGCTATGCCGGCCATTTCTGAGTGCCTCCGAACTTCATTCAGAACACGGGACTATTCCGATGAGTTAGGAGCAACGACCAGCAAGTCGTTATTCTCTACCCATCGGCGGACACTACAAGACGTTCTCGTGTCTCTTGCTTGTGCGTTTGAATTTGGCAGGACAGAATATATTTCTTCTGTGCCAGACTCTCGCATACACCATCCAATTCACACGGGGAATGCCAATCCCATCAGGCAGAAACAGTATCGAATTCCATCAGCCGAGCGCAAAATCATTCGCAGTCAAGTCCAAGCGATGCTGCTAAAAGGAGTGACCCGTGAGTTTTCCAGTTCGTAGGCCGCGCCCGTAATGCTATTCGGAAAGAAATACAATTCATGGTAATTTTGCGTCCACTATCATCGCTTGAATGCGGTTACAAGAAAGGACGTGTACCTACTGCCGCGCAATATTGGCGCTGTCGCCTGTCTTTGCTCGGCGTTGTACTTCTCGTCTGTTGATCTCTAGTCCCGTTATTTTAAAATGCCAATGCGCCGTTGCGATAGAGAAAAGACTGCCTTCGTGACTCCTCACGGCTTGCTAGATGTTAATGTAATGCCACTAGGCTTGTGCAATGCCCCTGCGACGTTCGAGCGTTTCATAGGAGCGGTTATTCGTGGCCTCAAATGGGATATTTGTAAGTGCTTTTTGGAATATGTTACCTTCTTTGGCAAGACATTCGAACAGCACAACAAACACCTCGGAAACGTCCTTTATCGTATCAGCGAGGCTAGACTAATCTAAAATTTTAAGAAGTGCCACTTTGGAGAAAGACAACCTCTTGTGCTTGGCTTCATCATGGATAAGTAGGGCATTTGACCTGATCCACAGAATCTTGCTGCAGTTAGAGACGTTGAAACGCCACGTATGACCAAGACTTCGGAGTTTTCTTGGACTGTCGTCGTATTTTCGCCGCTTTATCTCTGGCTTTGCGCACCTTGAACGTCCCCAAACTGCACAACGACTCGCAGTTTGTTTGGACACAGACTGTAATTCGACTTTCAACCAGCTGAAATTTGCTCTGACCTCGGCACCCCTTTTGTGCCGCTTTGATCCTGCCGCCGCCACGCAGATTCACACTGACGCTAGTGGCGTCGGCGTTGGGGCGGTACTTGTGCAGATTCATAGCGATGCCGAGCATGTAATTGCGTATGCCAGCCGCACCTTCACGACGTCGGAGAGCAATTACAACGTGAATGAACTGGGTAGCTAGCTTTTGCCTTTGCCGCTTGACGTTCCGCCTATGCCTACTGGACGACCGTTTACGATCTTTTCTCATCATCATTCCTTACGCGGGCGCATTGGCCTACGTGATCCAACCGGCCGTCTGGCGCGTTGGACCTTACGCCTCCAGGAATATTACTTTCATGTCACCTACAAAAGTTGTCGTCACCACAGCGATGCAGACTGCTTGTCGCACCATCGGTTGCCAACAGCTACTGGAGATACAGACTGAGAAATTCTTGGCCTTGCTTTCGACGCCATTTCCAAATACAACGCCCATCCGTCGAGAGCAACAGAATGACCTCACGTCGAACCTTTTGTTGCTGCGGCTAACACAGGAGCCAGTTTTTCCCCATTCATCATCCAAGATTGACTCCTCTACAAGAAGAATTGCTCAGCTGATTGAGCAGCCGTGCTTTTGGTCGTTTCAAAAACTCTCCACAATGATGTGCTGCACGCATAACATGACGACATCGCATCGGGTCGCCTTAGTTCTCTCGTACGTTTCACAGACATCTACAGCGCTTTTACTGGCCGAAAATGTATAAGACCACGAAACTACATCTCCAGCTGCGACCGATGTCAGCGCCTCAGGTCTCGCACCACTCCCCCTGCAGGCCTTCTGCAACCGGTCCGGCCACCATGGGCGCCGTTTGAAAAAGTTGGCATTTTCTTGCTCGGTACAATTTCCAAGTCTGCAGAAGGATGCCGCTGGGTTATAGTCTGTGCGGAATATTTGACATGGTATGTGGAGACTGCAGCGCATGTATCCGCCGAGGCAAATAATGTATCGGCGCTCATGCTACAATCTATCGTTCTCCGTCATGGTGCTCCCCGTGTTATCAGCGACCGCGGACGACAGTTCACTGCTGACATCGCAGAGGATTACTTGGCCTGTGCGGCTCCAACTACTTTCATTCCATGTTTACCACTCACAGACCAACAGTCTGACTGAGCGCACGAACCGCTCTCTGACAACAGTGCTGTCCGTTCATGTCGCATCGGACCACCGGAACTGGTACACCGTGTTGCCATTCGTACCATATTACCGCGAAGCATGAGATCACCGGTTATTATTCCTTCTATTCAATCTACGTCAGGATGCCCCGCACGTTTTAGATACCATGTTCCCCTTCTCGCCTTACGAAGATCCTTCTGTCTACCAGGTGGTATGTCGTGCTGAGGAAGCCGTCGCTTGGCCATCTTGCGCACTTTGTCCTCACAGCTTCACTCCAAAAAACGGTATTAAAACGCCACGCTGAGGCCGAAAATGCTCCTGTGGATTTTGTGTGGCTTTGGACGCCTTTAAACAAACAAGGCTTGAACCAGACGTTTTTCTTTGGTACACTGGCCCCTTGGTCTTGTTTATTCGGTTAAGCAAGGGAAGCTATGTAATCGCCAAAGTTACTGTCCACAGTCGCCGCTCCCGCACCAAGCAAGTATCCAAAGTGACTCGTCGTAAGCGTCGAGTGCGTCGTCCAACGTGACTGGCTCAAGCACAAGGTTCGCTACAGCGGGACACATTGACGGTGGTGAGAAGAGAAGGCTGACGAAGTGCGACGGACGTTGGCGTTCATCACTGAATAAACGCATCCCATCAGTAGCAACAGGATAATGTTTTGCGGGGAGTGGGCAGCGAGATAATGTAGCAGTAGAGACCAGTATCCCAACATGTCCTATTGTTACAATTACACGCGTGCAATGACTAAATGCATGTTAGTCATTTCAAGCAATACAGTTTCCAACGTAGATATTTGAATGTAAAAACTCGCAGGCTTAGCAGGAAGGAGTAAAATGGAAATGTGCATTCAAACGTGCACACTCTTTGGTTATTGATTTCTCAGGCCACAGCTATATGATATCAACGAGATGTATTTTTATTGCACCTTTTTTATTAGGCAGATTACACAGCTTCCCTTTGCAATCCCGGTTGCCGCCAATGCCTGCGCAGCCTGGTCTAACTCCCAGTGGTGTGTGCACCACTGCAGTGGAGTAAGCAACAAGCAAGCATTGAATGTGAATTTTAGCTGCTTTAGATACGATCCTAGTGCCACACATTTTCTGGCGTATTTTCAGTGGTAGACATAATGTATACTGCTACGAGCTGAGTGAGCGAGGACATTGTGGTTGAATTGCATCCGGGCGTGCTTGCGGATTGGGCCCACTGCAGCGGATCGTACCGTGAAACCGTGAGTACTATGTACAGCTAGAATAAATATGGAAGAGAACACGGGACACCGTACCGCTTGATACAGCAAGCGCATTCTAACGAGTGTTCCCGACATTATTGAGAGAGGGGGGGGGGGGGGGGGGGACGCCCGCGGCGCCGTTATTGGAGCAGGTGCACCCCCTTCACGCACCTTTGTCGTCTGCTCAAGAAGTTGATGCCGCAAACGAGAAAATTTGACGTATTGTGCGCGTATACCTGTCGGATAACTAAAACGCCGGCGAGCCACACATGTTCTGAAAAAGGTTTCGGATGCTGCCCGTCTCCTGTGTGCTTCTTGCTCGGCATCGAGTCTGAGCTCTTCTGTAAACGTTCAGTGTTCATCGGCTCGCGTCGACTGCTCGGTCGATTGATATGGGCGTGCAGTGGGTGCTCTGAAAGTGTGTTGCAGACATTACTGCGACATCGTCCGTTCTGTTTTCTTTCGCCTCCTCGGCGCGCCGGCTCTATGAACCGGTCGGGCTCGCATTCGCGCGTTGCGTGCTCAGTCTGCTGAGACTGCACGTCGTGTCATCCCTGAAAACGTTTGCTCGTCGACGCGACGTCGTCGGCTTCGTTTGCTTTCGCCTTCTCGTCGCAGCGGCTGTGTGAGTATGTCGGACTCACAGTCGCGCTTGGCGTGGTCGGTATGCTGAAAATTCACGCCGTGTCTTTCCTGAAAGCATTCGCTCATCACCACGACGTTCTCTGCTCTGATCTCTTTCGGCTCCTTGTGGCGGCGGCTCTGTGAGCATGTCGAACTTACAGTCGCGCGTTGCGTTCTTGGCATGCTGAGTCAGCACGTCGTGTCCTTTGTGACAGCGGTCTCTCGACGCAGCGATGTTCAGTTTCCTTTCGACTGATTGTCGCAACTGCCTTTGTAAACGGGTCGAGCTGATCGCCGCGCCTGCTTTGAAAGCTGCTTCTTGGTGATGCTTTGTAAACGTTTGGAGCTCAACACCTCTAGTCGCCTTTTCGCCGAGTGATAGGGGTCTTCGGCTGCTCTGTGAAAGGTGACGGTTTACAAGTAGCAGATCTTTTAAGTATGCAAAGGGTGAATTCTTTATAGATCTTAGCATCTTTAGAGGATGCGAGCTCGTCTCGGTTGCTACAGCAGTACAAGTGGCTTGTCTATATACGTTAAAACTATCCCATGTTTGCTATCAGGCGTGGAATTAGTATTTGCACGAATATCGAGCTGGGTACTGTTTTAAAATCTGATTTGAAGTCGTGTAGCTCGAGACTTTTCAAATAAAAAGGAACCTCTGCTTTCTATAAGATGAGTTGAATCAGTTGATCACGTGTTCACTGTTTTTATGTTAAATGCCTTTAGTTCGTGTGTGTAATGAAGGGATGATGCACTTATTTGGTAACAACATGGAAAGATTTATTGGCCCTCTTGGCCGTCCAAAAGGAACTGACATTTCAATGCTGTGCATTGTTTTTTTTACAAGTCAGCAACAGCGCAGGTGTGGAACTCTACCTGCATTCGAAACTAAATTACAGGTACTGGACATTTTTCAGGACCGCGTTAGCCCGCCGCCGAGACGGACTGTACCAGCCATTCTAGTTGGCATGGGCTCGTACTGGCGAATGGCAACCCGTCTGTCTGGCCAAATTAACTCCCTGTATTCGGGAACTACTGTCCAGAGCCCAGCAGTGTTCATGGCGTGCAGTGGTCGCCGTGAGAGGCTTGACTTCACTCTACCTCAGACGTTTTCTATGGGAATAGAATCCAGACTTTTGGGAGGCCACCTCTGCACCTCAATCCTTTCATCGTCCAAGAGCTTCCGCACATGTTACGCTTTGTGCACTGCAGAAGTATCCTGCTCAAAAATGACGCTGCCTTGTGGAAATCGCCATCTTACGTATGCCATCGCTGCGTTCTTCAACAAGGTCGCATACTTTGCGCGTTTAATGCCCCTCAATTCTTTGTAGAGGTTACAGTCCTTCCCAGGACACAGCTCTCAAAATGCAAACAGTTGTCCTACCGCTTGCGGTGAATTGTTCAACGTTGTGAGGATCATGTCTGCACGAAAGAGGCGCATCGAACAGTTTAGTGACTATAAGCAACAAACTTGATAGTAAAGCACGCCCTTCAGCAGTTGTGTAAACATTACGTCCAATTTTCTGTGGCTGTGATTATGCGTGGAGTATTAATATAATCGAATATAAGCTATAATATTACTCTGACTGTCTCTGACGGGAGCCACTCGTTATTCAACTTCAGTAAACGTCTAGTCATCAAAGCGAAGGGAGGGGTATTACAGAACGATTTTCCTCGCGGTAAAAGTACAAAACGGAAACTCTTTTTTGCGCGTGAACATCATTCCTGAACATTAGTGGCAAATATGACGTTTGATGTGAAAAATATTTCTACATAAAGAAAAGTTTGAGAAAAATAATTGCATTAAAATCTAAAGCAATGCAAAAGGTTAATTTGAACTTACAACATGAACTGGAGGGCTAGTTGGTCTGACATCTTCAAGTGGTGCAGCGCAACGGCACGAAGCCTAGACAAGAGAATGGGACCGACACAACGCTGAACTGACAATATAAGTTTATTCAGGGTGCCAACGCTATATATACCCTGGCGCCACAGAAATAACATGAAATGAAAACATGGAACTGCCCAGTCAACCCGTACCACTCTGGCATGCAGATAGTTTCAAGTCCGGCAATTATACGATAGCAGATAGTTGAGCTCTTTCTCTGATATTGCAACGGATGGTGTGCTGACACAGTTGCACCAAGCTGCTTAATTTCCGATGCCTTAATAATCTATCTTGTTAATTTATCTTTGTGGGTGGTGACAATCTGGCTTTTGTTCAATAAAAGATAACACGAGCAGTCACGACAGTGTATTCCTATGTGGCAGGTAGCATTCTTAACATTAGTGCCATGTTCCCTAAGTCTGTCACTGAGACAACGGCCAGTCTGTCCGATGTACGAAGAACCGCAGGAGAGGTGGATCGAGTAAACCACATTATTTTTACAAGACATATAATTGCTGAGATGATTTTTCTTACAATTGTTAACATCATCTTCTCTATTCTTACCAGATTTATTCACACGCGAGCACATGGAACTTAATCTGACAGGGGCTGAAAACACCACATCAACACCAGCTCTTTTTCCTATTCTTTTCAAATTATAATTTGAAAATTCCTCCGGCTTCACTCCAGCTGAAGACTCGTCCAGACCGGCCTTCCTCATGATGCACTCAGCATATAGGTCAAATAGGCCGGGAGACAGTATGCAGCCTTATCTCACTCCTTTCTCAATACTAAACCAATCATTAAGTTCCGTCTGGCAAGACATCAAAAGATAGGGTCGTTGGTCGTTTACAAACTTTCACTTCGCAAAATAGAGGTTTGTTCAGAATCATACAAAATTCAGTGTGGCTATCATATAAGATGGAGTATGTTATCGCTTCTAAATATTTACCTTGATATTTGGTTTATACGCTTCCGTCACATAGAGGTTTGGTCGCATCGATAATAGAATAGAACCGCCAACAGCGCGACGTGGTCTCACCACAGGCGGAAACATAAACGCATTTTCGCATTCATCACGGACTGCACGTAATCCATTTTCGCTAATATGAACATCCCTTTTGCATTGCGATCGGGAGATTACGGCCAGCAAATCATATTCTCTTGCACTAACGAAAATTAAAATGCCGTTATGACCTATGAATTTTGCAGGAAGGTTAAATTGGTTTTTGGTTTGTGGGGTTTAGCGTCCCAAAACCATTCAGGCTATGAGAGACGCCGTAGTGGAGGACTCCGGAAATTTTGACCACCTGGGGTTCTTTAACGTGCACTTATATCGCACAGCACACGGTGCCTTGCTTTTCGCCTCCATCGAAAAGCGGCCGCAGAGGCCTGGATTTGATCCCTCGTCATTGGGAACAGAAGTCGAGCGCCGTAACTACTGCGCCATCTCGGCGGGGTGAAGTTTAAATTATATTAAGTATAGCATTCGAGGAAACAGTGCAGTATTTTAATTTCCATTAAAATTCTGTATTATTTTCTTACAAGTATTGCAATGCTATATATTACAAAAACCTTTATGGTCCTAATAAACAATATTTTTGTATCCTAGCAGCAAAAAATGATAAATAAAAAGAACATTAAGAACAGAGAATAAAACGTTGGTCTGAACAAATATATAGCACTGTTCTATAATTATCGGTGTTGGCATGGGTCGTTTCCGTTCGGCATTGTTAAACTCCTACAGGCGCCGAAAACATTTTATTGATAATTTGCGGGGTGAACAGTGCCGCAGCCTTCAATCACGCGCTTTTCTGTGCAAATAATTTACTCAGAAAGAACTCGCAGTACTATAAGCAGAGAAGCAAAGCATTATAGCAAATTCGCAAAAATTAAAACGCATTATTTTTTGTGTATTGCCAGCGATAACGAATTACCGAAGGAACTAAAAGTACTATCGTGCGCAAAAGTGGGGAGACCACGACTTCGACGGCCGGAGCGGCTGCGGGGACGCACCGCGTCTCAGCTATCTCGATTCGAGAGTGCCTTTATGAGTGCCCGACCTGACGCAAGACTTTCCCTCGCTCTCGGGCTGGCGCTTATCATGCCGCACTAGAAGTTTGTCAGTCATGATAAGCGCCAGACCAATAGCGAGGGAAACTCCTGCGTCACGACGGGTACTCTTGCAGCGAGGGAGCCGCGCGAGATAGCAGCGACGCGGTGCGTCCCTGCAGACACTCCGGCCGCCGAAGTCGTGGTCTCCCCCCTTTTACTCACGATAGTACAAAGAAATCCCTGTTCACATCAGGTATGTGCGTTATAGTAAAGTACAAGGAAGTGCGCGCTCAGAGAACAGGGAAGACAATCGTGAAAGCCACGAGCACAAAATATACAAACAGTACGTTAAGTACGGCCTCCGGACACAGCGGAATGAGGCAATGTTCCTCCTATTCAGTTGCAAGCAATATACCACAGCTTACAAGCTATATCTGTCGGGATCGTCATCTTTTATCATCAGCTACCGAGAAAGCTGATGGGACGCAAAACAAAGCGATACCAGGACTGAGCAGACGAAGCACAATGACGAGTGCGATACGCTTTCCAAGCAGACGCGGCATGCCGATCACAAAGCACCGAACGGGCAACAGAAGAGTCAGCCCGATAGGCTCACAGTGCAGCCACAAAGAGAAGCTGAAAGGAAACGAAGCAGACTTCCAACAACGTCACGGTGACGAGCGAAAGCTTTCAGGACAGGCGCCACGTGCAGTTTTATCCATCGATTAATACTCCCGAGCACGCAACGCGCGACTGTGAGCCCGACCTGTTCACAGAGCCGCTGCGACAAGGGGGCAAAAGTAACAAGCCGAGGACATCGCGGCTACGAGCTACCGCTTTCAAGAAAAGAGCGACAAGCAGTCTAGCCTACCGAGCACGCAATGCGCGACTGTGAGCCCGAATGAGGAGGCGAACGGAAGTTTAGTCCAGGACGTCACGTCGACGAGCGAACGTTTTCAGGAAAGGTGCGACGTCCAGTCTCAGCAGATCGAGCAGCAGAGCGCGATTGTGAGCCCGAGCTGTTGATAGAGCCACCGCGATGACGATGCGAACGGAAACAACCGACGAAGTGACACCAATGTGAGCAACATGCTTCCAGAGCACCCACGGCACGCCAGTCTCAACCGACCAAGCAGACTCGAGCCGCACTCAACGTTTAGAGAAGAGCTTAGACGCGATGCCGAGTAAGAAGCGCACGGGAGACGGGCAGCAGCATCTGAAAACTTTTTCAGATCATGTGTGCGTCGCCGGCATCAATTACCCGACAAGTGGATGCGCAAAATATAGGTGCAGTCAAAAGTAGATGGAAGCTCCGACAGTGTGCCAAACCGTGTCGCAGGGCTTTCTAACGCTGGCTTTGGTAGCTGATTAGCTCAGTCGCCAGGAAGCGGCGCGCGCAATCAGCAGACCTTTACCTGCAGCGTAGCGGTGGTCACTTTCAGCGGTTGGAACGAATGCTTGTTGCTTTTCACATGCAACGCCAATGAGTTTTCTGGAGCTACCGGCGACGTGTTTGAAGAGCGAATCGCGCGTTTTGAAAAAGTCGGCAACAGGCACGTGCGGCCACGGGCATATTAGCTGGCAGCGAGCACTGCCACGACTGTTTAGTCGTAGTTTTGCCGTTAACAACGTGCAGTGGAGCACTTTTTTTTTATTTCTAGTGCTTAGGTCAGAGGGATTGCTTCCACCGTTTCATCAAAGAACAATGCCGTCCAAGGTGCCTGAAGATGAACGGCGCAACATAATTCGCCTCTACATTGAAGGTGTTCCTAAGCAAATCATAAGTTGCAGAGTTGGACGATCGATCGGCGCACTGAATACGGTTTGTCAGGCCTATCGCGAAGAGGATGGCCGCAATGAAGACGCTCCTCGTTCAGGGAGACCCCAATCCACATCGACAAAAGTCCACGAACTCATCGTGGCAGCGGTGGTGACTGATCCATTTTAGAGTACGCGAGAAATTTGAGGAGCCTTATTTCTGAACATCAATGAGGCTACAATCTGCCGCCACTTGCATGAAGCCGAACTGAGCGGATGCATGGCCGCTCAGAAACCTTACTTAACAAAACACTGAAGCGCGCTCGACTAGACTTTATGCGAGCTCATGAATGGTCGGTAGACGACTGGGGTGAGGTCATCATTACTGATGAGTCTACTATAACCTCTAGATGGGATCAACTACCCCAAGTATGGCGCCCGTATAACTGCAGGTAAGATTAACTCTATTTTCTTAATATCCCGCTTTCCAATTGCCAGTGCTTTATTTACGGCATTGGAGAAACATTATGTGTGCACTGCTCTAGTCGGCGTTTTTGAATTTGTTCCAGAGGCCTATAACTTTGAAAACTAGGGATTATGTCTGCACGTCGGCAAAACGAGTTTCAGAACGGCGCTTGCCCACTTGTCTAACGATAACGTTTTTTTCACACGTAGGTATCAGTCCAGGTACTCGCAATATGCGCTCAGCAGGGGTCACACGGCTATGAATTTTTGGGGCATCGTCTGTAGGGATGGACTGGGCCCACCCAATTCTTCAGCTTCCATCTAAGTTTAACGCGGCGTCCTGCTCCGAAGACCTTGACAACTACCTCATCCCGTTCGCCCTTGACGGGCCCTTTAAGGATGGCTTTTAATGGTTTTCGCAGCACCACAGCCCCGCCCACAAAGCTAAAGGCGTCCAAGACTTAGTAGAAGAGCAAGGAGTTCAACAGCTGCAATCGGTGCCAAAGGTCATGAACTTTAATGTTATCTAAAATGTACGGAGAGTTCTGAAATCCAACTTGGCACACATGAACTTGGGTTCCACAAGCAAAGAAGAACTGTGGCTTCTTGTTGCAGCGGAATGGGAGTGCATTAAGCAAAACTGCGAGTTTGTGCAGTCTCTCTGATTTTCGCCCCGCCGCACTGGAGCAGTCATTCGCTTTAATGGCTTTTTCACGTGCTTCTAAACCACGTTTACTTTTGCACCTTGAATTTTGTTGTTGTGAAAGTAACTCGACAAAATTCTTACCAAGAAAAATAATTCCCTTGTTACGTTCGGCGTGCCGAGCATGCGTTACTACTTGGCCAATTCACAATACGTGCATTTTGCGTGTTTTACCTCGTCATCTCTTACGTAGAACACACAGTCTAAACCAGCATCATGTTATTTCGATTATTTTGTGCGTATTCGCTCTTACGTATGCTAGGATATATGCGCAACTTACAATAAACTAAATGATGGCAGCAAAAAATGAAAGATGGCTAAGCTCCGCTATGCCTTGATATACTTAGCGAAAAGCAGTGACTACCTCGGGATCAGAAAAAGGTAATTTCTCCAGTCTTCTGCGCCGTACGCGAGCAGCTAAACTCTCCATGGCTTCCATGTCGAGTGCGTCTAAGTTCACCGGCGTTCTATAATTTGTTTACAGGGGCCTATTCTCGACAATTCGCCATTTTGTCGAAATTGTGAGGTACGCGTGACGTATACCTCAAGGCGACGTCAGCTGACGTAAACTCAAAATCCGGTTACGAATTTCCGGGGAGGGAGGAAAGAAAACGGATCAAAAAAACCGAACGCCGTCGTCTGCTACTAAAGGCGGCAAATACGAAAAAAAAAATGCGCTTCGGGCAGCGTTTCTATTAAAGTTGCCTTCGGGAGTTGCGTAACTTCAATGCATTCTGCAATACGCATAGAGCCAGCGGATGATCAATGTGAAATACTATACGTCCTAGAGCCTGTAACGTGCAAATAACACATGCAAAGCGTGTTCAACATATGCATGAACAAGCGCACTTATGGTAGTGTAGTGGGTTTCCTTGGCGACTGAGCCTCACAAAGTGCCATGACCGAGACTGAAAGTGCGCTCAGCTCCCCTTTCTTTTAATTTCCTATCAGTGTCTATTTATTCGTCTCTTAATTGTTTCTAACGCCGCAGCTTCAAGCGCGATGACAGATGCCACGGCTGGCACAAATCTTTTCCTTGGTTTTCAGTTTCCACTAAACCACTTGATCATGAGCACCGATTCGTGTCATTGTATTTGGAGGGGATGTTTTTCCGACCGACTGTTGATTATTTAGAGGTTCTGGGACAACACATGACGTCGTTCTCTCCTAAAGCGTGGCGTAAAAATTGACGTTCATCGTGCAGTGCGAGCGTTTCTTCGTCGCAGCACAAAAGTGAATGGACCCAATATATTGTCGCTTTAATGCAACGCTTTCGTCGGGCAATGAAAGAAAAAAGCGCTTGAACTGTGAAAACGTATGTATGGTCCCCTTACGGCCGCTCTGTGAAATAAAGAATTGTTTTTATGTTCAACACTCAGCAACTTGCAATGTCTTTCAGGGTAATTTATACATGCAAACAAGACAATAAATGTTTTTTAAAGTAGAGAATTGTATTTTCGGTTATTGAGAAAACCAAGTGTCACTGTCGTGGTCGCAACCACGTGATTACGCTGTCGTCTGCTACGGAGCAGCAGAACCCTCATGGACCTTCAGCGAATCAGCACGGCCCGGAGCCAGCAGCGCGGTCCTTATACGCCTCAGCTCAATGCTTCAGCTTCAATACGTTCACAGAACTCAAACGCACAGGATGATCGCATATGCATAACGCACGCAAAAACATAAATAAATAGGTACGGCCGCGGCACAATTTGCTTCAAACTAAGACGTTTTTAAAACCTATTGTTAAAATGTTAACAGAATATCGGAGTTACTAAATAGTGGTGGACTCACAAATACATTGTGAACCTGAACCTCCTGCAGTTAGTATTCAAATAAATTGTTTAGCAGAGAGCATAGTTAAGCTTACTCATTATCCTATGCTATATACTGAATAAAATGCTGTGACCTGAAAGCAGAAACTAACCTTTAGATTTTACCCGCTTCCGTTTGAGGCTTTTTTTCTTCAGTTTTAGTTGACTGTTGCTTGTTCCAGTTGACTTGTGGCGATTTCTTAGCTGAACACAAAATGCGATCCTTGTTCATGGCCATCGCTAAAACCACCGGATATTGCACTCGCAGATGTCATAACCAGGTACAGGAGTTGCTCTAGCTTTGACCAAGTTCACTCAGCGTAGGCAACAGTGTGACACTGTACAAGCAGAGCAACATTAGTGTGCTCATTAGTAAGCTCTTGCGGTGAGGAGGGGGGTGGGGGGCAAATTGGCAGAGTATCCTGGCCCTTGACTGATAAGCTAGCAGCTACTCGATAGGCTCGTCCTGGTGCACAAGCGTGCAGGTTTTCAATACATTCCGTGATTGAGCGCGGTGATTGCTGTTCACTGCCACAAAATCATTCGAACGTGTGAAGCAGCTAAGCCTTGTGAAGCAAAAAATGTTTTCATGATCGCGGCTGACCACGTGCTTTCGTTAGTGACTGATGGGTGGAAGAGAGGACGACCCTTGCAAAAACAATTTTTTCCCACATAACGAAACTTACCCCCAAACTGTCCTTTAAAAAAAGTGGGCTCCTTACGTGAGTAAATACGGTAAATTGGATAGTGAGAAGTGCGTATGGTGGCGTCCGATCAGATAATTTGGCACTGACAAGGCGCTCCCTTACCTTTCTAATCGGTTTAGCAGATTGAAGGCGAAAACACCTTACACTAACGAGCACCACCCGTGGTCGGTGACAGCAGGCCACTTAACTGCCTCTTGAATGCAAAAAACTATAACAAGGATAAAGCAACGGCATCTTATTCCTTATACGAAAATTTGCTCACAAGAAAGCATTTCATACAAACTGTCGAGCTTAAACTTTCTGCTCCACATCATTATGAGCAGAAGTATCAAAACAGGTGAACCATTAAGGATAAAAGCAGGTAAAACAATGGAAAGCAGTCAGTTGATGCATATCCATACAGCCAGGCACATGCTTCCAAATAAGGCATTCATGCTACATTGTGCCAACGAAGCACTCAAGTAAGCTGTACCATATGCGCCGCTAACAGGCAGAGGCGATGGCACTTATGCTGACGTCCCTGGGTCCTTAACTGCCAGAGGTGACTGCACTGATGCTTAGGGCACTGCATTGCTAACAGGCAGGGGCAACGACACTGATGCTGAGGGCCCTGGGTCACTAAGTGCCAGAGGTGACGGCCCCAATTCTGAGGGAAGAGAAAGGGATGCCGGTGTTGCAGTGACATGGGAATGACTCGGGGCTAGGAAAAAAAGATCAAGAAATTGTTGACAGTGGAAGGTATGACAGCAGTAAGCCAGTATTAAATAACACATATATGCACAGTGAAATTACCTCCTAGTTACTCAAGCACAGCGCCAAAGCTAAGAACAAGCAGTTACAAGTAGTGCTGGAATGCTGATTAGTAAGCACTTCATGTCGCAAATTAGAAATAATCAGCCAACTTATATTAAAAACAAGATACCCATTTTCACTTATGTTGAATTTCAATGGCAGATCGCGAGCGCTCGGATCAGTCACAAACGAAGCGCATCACTCTTTTAGAGATCACTCCCTCCAAATCTGCAAAAGGAATGCATTCGCTCCTGCTGCAGCATGCTTTCCAGCCAGCCTGCGCCACTTGCCCGAATCTGGTGAACTTAAGTGCATCAGCGTGCGATGAATTTGTTCTCCTGGCTATGCCTTCTACAATGGTTGCTATCAATGCAGGCTGCCTGTGCTCTGTTGCAACCACGTTTTTGCAACAATTGTTTAAACAAGCGTTCCACATGGCATGAATATTGACACTTCTGATAAAGCGTAGTCAAATCTAGGATCGAAGCTAGCATGTCTCTGAAGCGATGGAGGCGTCATTTGAAAAAGCTGCCAACTCCGAGCGCAGCGCAGAGGTTTCTCAAGTGCAATGAATGCAAGTTTCTCTTTTCTTTCAAACGATATTTATTGCCTCAGGGCGTCAGTAGGGTATGAGATGAAGAACGAGCTAATAATTAAATGATTGAAAAAAGGTTGGCCGATTTTATGAAATCCACAAGTGAGCGATGATGTGGTCCCTGCGTCCAAGCGATATACGAGGCAGGATTGTTTGTTGAAAGTCCAGCTATCGTGAAGTGCCGGATACGTGCTGGTTTCAAAGCTGGGCAGAGCCACAGCAAATGGTGAATGTCGGCTTCAACATTTTCGTCTTTGCATATCGGACACCCTGGGCGGAGATATAAATAGCAGAAGTGAGACCACGTCCAAGTGACAGCTGGTGCGAGGGCAACCTCGACTGGATCCTCCTAAGCGCAACCCCCTCTGCACGGGTGAGACCGCGGGGGAGGGATACCGCACACGGAGGAATAAGAGCACGCGTGCGACGGCGGAGGTGTTCTTTTCTTGATAAAAGGAGGGTAGCGTAGTCCACATCAAGGAACCGTGGTAATGATGAATCTTGGGTCACGAGGCGCGTCGCTAAATCAGCTTGACTTTGTGAAAGCAGAAGGTCCCGTGGGACCTACTCAATACGTACTGACAGTGGGATGCGCGCCGCAAGCTGGTCTTGACACATTGTGCGCAACGGCTGACACGACGGAGTAAACGTACCGCTTGAAGTGCGTCAGTGCTGATGACAACTTGGGCTTTAGGGAGCACAATAATGGTGGCCACGAAGCAGCGCGCCTCCTGAACTCCCACGAGCTCAGAGCAGAAAGATGCAGGTTGTTCCGAAAGTTTAAACGTAGAGGTGTGATTCAGGCTAGGTCTCCACGCACGTAGATTGCTGTTTTTGTGTGACAGCCTTGTGTGCTTGCCTCAACGTACAATACAATGGATCCTTGAGGCAGGTGAGCATCTTGCTCTGGAAATCTCTGGCGGAGGGACGATGCCGAGTTGCCAGACGTTGGTCTGCGGTTATCTGCTGGTACAGCGCCTAACTGTACAAACTTCTAGGGAGGAAGAATAGGCGCAGGTGGTTAAAGAATACTATGTGAAGTTGCATACGCCCTCAGCGCTTGCATGGAATGTGATAAGGAGTCATTAAGTCTGCGCGCAGCACGGCGCTGCTCCACCAGCTCATTGATGTTGTTGAGCTGCGCATTCTCCTGTTATACTACGACCAGAATGATTCTTTAAAGCATGTAATGGATCTCATTGCTTCTCGTTTCACGGCTTCAAGGCAATCCCATTGTGCTCTTGTAAGATGTTGGAACTGATCTTGATAAACAATACGTGGCTGCAGCACCTTCCTCACCAAGTGGCGTGCAACAGACGAGCCAGCGCCACCCGTTTTAGGAGAAATTCTTCTAATCAAACCTATAGTCTAAATAGCTTGTTTCATTGCCTGAGAAAGCCAAGCAGTCGGTGATCCTGGTTGGTGAATCGTTAAGCCCAGAAATTTTACACTCGGACTTTACTGCAGTGGGGTGCCTGATAGAAGAGACGAATTGGATTTACAGTAAGTTTGCGGCGTTTCCAGCGGTTAGCGACACACGTGTATATAGTTTTACACACGGAAAGCTGAAGACCAATGGAAGAAGCGTAATCAGAGGTAATATCTAAACGTGAATAAAGAGCAGCCTCCTGAGTGAGCACGTCACGTAGCGAAACGAATAAACCCACTGCCTCACCACTGAAGTGTATTGCAAATGTTCTCCCGTCCATACATGATGCCACAAAACTGCGTACTCTCAAAGGGAGGAGTTGCATGTCAAAGGCGTTCAGGATTGCAGCATGACTGATGTATGCTTTTTCAATGTCCATTGGCAATATGGTATGCACATTGCGGCTGCGCGTAGATGACAGTACTGCTGATGTCAACGCCGCCAGCCCGTCTTCTGTACCTATGTATAGAAGATCCAATTTGAGCGGGATGATAAAACCATGCTGTTCCAGCCAACAAGAAAGTCGTGTAGCCAGCGTTTTCTCTGCAAGCTTGCGTAGCGTTGATGTTAATGAGATTGGTCGCACGTTAGCGAGGTCTGTTGGGGGCTTTACTGGTTTGGGAATAGGGATCTCTACAGCGAATCTCCAGCTCTTAGGTACGACATTGTGCAGCCATATATTAATTATAGTGTCTAGTAGTTGAGAGAGTGCAACGGCACTCAGCTTCTTGTAAACCTCAAACTGAATTTTTTCCGAGCCGGACGCTGTTTTTCGTTTCGCCTCATCAATTGCAGCCAGTAGCTCAGGCATAGAAAAGGAACTCGCAATTCCATCTGCGTCAGCAGCAGATGGTACTGTGTATGCATCCGCAGGAATACCTGCCAAATTAAAATTAGCAGCTGAAGGAGGCAATGTGTCATACTTTGGGGAAACATTTCGTGCTGCTTCTTTGGCGAGATCAACCGGCGACAAATTAGCTCCAAAGCATGCTGTTGCTGCGTCAGTAGAACGGCGATCATGTTCTATTGCACGAAATGTTCGCCAGAGTGAGGCATTTGAGGATTTAGCAAAAACTTGTTCCCACCATGCATGCCACTGGCATCGCGAGAGATCGCGTTCATATCTCCGAGCCTTAGCAATAAGATAATGGAGTCGTGTACGTGCCTGCATCGAAGTAGGGTCTCGCCTTGCAGCCAGTTCGTCTTGACGGCGGGCAGCCCACAAGTTAAGCAGGCTGAGATCTGGTGCCGGTCGACCAGCATCAATCTAGGTAATAGTCGTAGCGCTATTTAGTGCACTTTGTATGCGCTCAATAAGGAGTGACGACGAATCTGAAAACAGACTTGAGACGTGAGCGAAAGTTGTCCCAGTTGGTCACAACATTTGCGGCATAAATGACGGAGACGTGAGGTATGGAGACCGATGATGGTAGGGTGGCGGTCACTTCCCCAGCAGTCTGGCTCCATGTGCCACGAGGGAGTTCCCGCGCCCGGCCATCACGTCAAGTCCGGAGTATAGGGAGCATTACGTACCTGTCGCACAGACCGCGTGGCTGTTCGAGGGTGATTGAGCAGTACAAACAGGGCATCAGTGAAGGCGTCCCGCACACGCACCACGAGAGATTGCAGTGGGATACTCCCAATCCGAGTGAGGGGCGTTGAAGTCGCCTCCGACTGAAATCGGACACCCGGGGTATTGCCTACAGACACTTAATAACCAGCCAAGATTATTACCAGAAGGGGAGCCTCCGGCTGGTCTAACGTAATATGAAACAGTCATAACGGTTCCTTTCGGAGATTTCACAGCAACTGCTACAACCTCTTTATATGAAGTGCTCCAGGTTTCGAGACGAAAGCGTACATGAGGAAACCACGTATCAACATATACCACCTCCTTTTCCGAGGGATCAGGCGTCTGCACGCTACGGTTGGTCATCGAAGGAGATATGTAGCCACTGAAGCCCGGAATTGTTGGTAAGGCGCTTGTTTCCTGCAGTAACATAGCCCATACCCGGAGCTTGTTAATTCGTAGTCATGTCTTGAGCTCACGCACCTTCGTGGAAATGCCTCTACAGTTCGACTGTAGCACACCAGTACGACCGATATTCACCATTTTTGGATACTAGTCCAAGCGTTGCAGTATCACGGACGTCTGGTTGGACAATTGGTTGACCGTATAGCGGAGCAACAATGCTGCAGAGTTATCCGTGGGCATTGTGGCACACTTGGAAGATGCAGCAAATGGCACAGTTGTGCGGGAAGAAGACGACGGTGATGCGCTATTGATAGAATTGACGGTTAATTCCGCAGCTCGTGGATGTCAAGCAAGAGTTTCGCGGTGTTGTCGGAGCTTGGATACCTCTGCTAGGAGACGAGTGATTTGCTCGTCTACTGCAGCCATATCGTCCTCGGGTAGTTCAGTGCGCTTCTGTATTAGCTGTTGTCGATGGCGTTCCTTGAGCACCGCATCGCTAGACTTCGTCTTAGTTGGAGGTGCATTCAAAGCGGGCTCTGGAGCTCTGGCCACTCTTCGTCATCCCATTGGAGAGCAGCGAAGCAATTGGATGTATGTAATGGTGCCATGTCTTGTATTGGCCAATAGTTAGTGTTCCGAAGACGAGCCTTCTGTGTTGCCTTTTACTTTGTCGGACAACTTGGAGATGTTATCTCGTGGTCGTCCAATTTGCAGAGGCCGCATCGATACATAACTTTTTCTTCAGACGTACCTTCATAGGCATTAGCGAAAGGGCAAGATTTGCGCATCGGCCCAGCCCCGGAACAGTTTTAACAGTAACCCACACTTGGTTTATGTGGCTGAGGTCTTAAAATGCAGCCGTAGTAGTACAGAGAGGCTGGACGTGTCGGAGGGCCTTGCAAGGTGACCATGCAATAACGCCCTTTTCTCATATGTCGTGCCTGGATAGCGTGATGCGTGGGGAAGTACAGCTCACGTTGAAGTGTGCCTTGATTCTCGTTTACGTCGACGTTGTAAACGACGCAACGCTGCAAGTCAGATCCTTCAACTAGATACACCTGGACAGGCAGTGAGAACTCACTTGTGATGGAAATACACCTAAGCGTTTGCATACGTTCCACCGCAGTGAGTGTCAGAAGCCACACTGCTATAGTGTTTGACTTCTTCCTGGCCGTAAAGCATTGAAAAACTCTGGTTCCGAGACAAGCTTTCAAGTTAGCCTTGATAATCTTGTTCGGTATATCCGCCAGGAATTTGTTGGCTAGAGATTTATTCGTCCATAAGATGTCGATCCGGGTGTTTGCGCAACCTGGCTCTTGATCATTAAACAAGAGCGCTTTCCTTGACAGGCATCACTTGCCGAAGACGAATTCGGTTGATGGTCTTCGGAAGGACGTTTGTGAGAGGTACGACGCTTGTTGAGACGAATGGTGGGGCCGATAAGTCTATTGGAGAGCACCTCTCCTCCTGTCGCACTGTTGGATGCCCATCTCGGCATGTTGACTGGGTGGTCATTGTCGTGCTCCGCCCATGGGGCAGGTCACTTACAGGCTTTTGGGCATTTTGAGAAGGCAGGATCGGCGTTGCTGCTGATGAACAGGCAGCACCACGCTGGACTTGAGGCTGAGGTTCAGGTTGAGATGTCGAATGCGGGGCACGCGTTGCCGCGAGCGACGCCGGTGAAGACCTCTGCCAGCGTGGCAGCGGAGACAGTAGGCCTAGCCTCAATGCCCAGCTCAGCTGCAATCATGCATGGATGCCATGCGTTGGAGGCCTAGAACCTGACGACAAGAGGACGTTTGAAACTTAAGCTTCCTCGGAAGCGAGGATCCAAGTTTCTGGAGAAAAAAGGCACGTATTTATGTAGGTGGCTAGGTTTTTCAGAGGGGCGATGTGAAACCACCTTCGCAGGAACACACTTCTTCCTTAACTTTTTCTTTCGTGTAATGATTCGGGGGCTTTCTCGTTGAAAAGAAAAGCTAATTAATGCTCTTAAACTCTCTTCTCCCGTCGGTTGGGATAAGGAAATATTTACGAGAACTGAATGCGAATAACTATGCTCCAAAAGTCTATGTTTTATGGCTGATCAAGGGGTTTCATCTCATATTGCTGCGATTGCATGAACAAAGTTGAAAATGAGCGTATAGATCATGTAAAGAAAAGCTTCCGATGAATATATCAGGGATATTTTTGAACCTATACCGGCTACACTAATCTATAAAAGCACCATTATAATTATTTGAATTTCGCTACACTGGTGTAGGTGAAACAAAAATGGCCCTATTAACAAACTCGTGACCCCAGCCAACGTACATAGTGGCCAACGCTCAGGCAGCAATTTTGTGGCTGGTGCTCAAACATGCATGTCACGATAAAGCTGACCACCGTGCTTTTGTGTTTATGCTGCTTTGCCGATGTGTGTGCTATTCCGTATTTATGATGTAGCAATGCCTTTTCCATTCGGCATCCACTGTGAGTGCTGACCATGTCTATACAAAATCGTTGCGACGGCTACATATTGCGCATAGTTCGAGGCGGTGTTCCCTCATTGTTCACTAGTAGATTGTCCGACAATGCTGCAGCACTCTGGCATTCAGGATTTTTCACTGCGGGATTTTTACTGTGCAAGCGTGTCTTTTTGATACATCGGCAAACAGAAGAGGCACCGTCCATGTCGTGCTCTGCTACTCGGAGGCAGTTGGACATGACAGTAAGTAGAAGGGGAAGCAAGGAAAACGTCATGCAGGCTCCCGGCCAAATTCACCGATTTTGGAGGAGTAAATATCGCTTTTCAACGGATCGATCCGGGATCGACATCCGATCCCACTCAGACAACCCTTGCTCCCATTCTGCCATTGGAATATGATTGCTCCAAACTGAGCAGCAAAATCTGGTCCGGATCTTCCATCGGAATTCGATATTAGACTATTACAAACAATCTGCATACCTGCCAACCTAGAGAGACCTAAAATCTTGAATTTTTTTATTCGCGCCAATGCGGGGGAAGGGGGTAAGGTAGGATGCATTCAATATTCAATGTTTCGATGCAACCAGCCACAGCTACTTTGGCTTTGGTTTGATTTGGCTTTGATCAGATGCTTGCCGATGATGCTAGTGCAGCCATTATGGTGATGCTGGCGATTACGACGTAGCTAAATTTCGCGGAGCCGGTTTCTCAAAAACTATTCATGCACGAGCGGAGGTAACTTTTAGAAGATATAGGGCAGTGGTCAAACAATCGGAAAGTTAAGCCAAAACTCAGAAGTCTCTAAAGCTAATGGAGTGTGAATTTGTGAATTTGTGGATGCTTGTTGGAAAGAAAAATATGTTCACAAAATTCAACTCTGTCAGCAACAGGGGATATCAATTCCAACTAGCGTGACTTGCAATCCCTGCATATTAAATACAAAAGGATTGAATGTTACTGGTTGCCTAATAACAAGCATGTGTGCTAACTTACTGAGAAAGTATATTTAGCAGCATTATCTACTTCCCAGCTTAGCTCATCAGCCACCGCAGCACCAGGCGCATACAGGTCACTCTGGTTCATCTGTGAGGGGTCTAGATAAAAAGACAAGCACTAGCACACTGCCTCACAAATATGGGCTATGGGTAAATGAATCGTTACACAGGCATGGAATAATGAGAATAGCACTGCGTCATGACTCCCACTTCAAGGTAAAGCCTGAGCAAATGGCCAAAGGAGACCATAACTATGTAACCCGAGAAATAAACATGCACATGTACTCTATGACAAAAAGTATATTCGACGGGTCAATGCAGCGTCAGTTTTGAATAGAAATTAGCTCCATTAGAAATAAGTAGAAATTATTTTAGATGGCTTCTACAGAATAAAATGCTACATATACATATGCTCTGTAACGTTTTTTGCCCACATAGCTGCTAGTAACTTCGTGTCCTGCTCTGTCTTGTGGTGTCCCTTAATGTAACTCTAATTTTACCCCAAAACTGCACTAACAAGGCTAGCAGCAAGTCTTATTCGACTTTGTAACAATCAGTCTTGTAGAATAGAATTGATGAGAACTTATGAATGTAAGAAGTTGTTGAGTATGGTTGTATACATACCATTTCCAAGAACCGTCGCAACATTGCCTTTTGGAGGTTCTCATTCAGGCTCCTCAGCTTGGCGATCTCCCCTTCTTGGTCCCTAACAACCTTTGACGCCTCCACGTCAGCCTTCAGGCTGTCTACACAAAACTCTGAGCCTCCTTCAACTCAGCAGCTGAGTGCTCTGCGCCTAGCGTGCTGAGCAGTTCCTTCTAGGTCATATTTATTGCCGTTCATCTGGCCTTCTCCTCTAGTCTTGGCTACAAGAAGGTAATCAGAACTGTAAATCAAATAAAACAACCACCGATGCCAGCCAACCTAGATGTGCCTAATTTCACGAGGCAATTCATTCAGTGTTTCAGCAGGCAACAACGAACCAATTATAGTGAGATACCACTTGCAGGACTGTAACTAAAACAAGCTAAAAGGAAGCGTTTAGACTCAAAATGCCACTGCGTTCAGAGAAAGATCGGCTTACCGAGCTCAATGAAACAGAAATTTTAGTCCTATGGACTGTTGAAGGCACAGTCTAATGGTTGGAAATAACTTAGGTTGAAATTAAATTGCATGAGACGTTTTATTCCGTTTATGATACTCGCAGCCCTTTAATTAATGATAGCTATAAATAAATAAAGGAATTGTAATAATAGTATAATGTTAACTATGATAGAGTTCATAGGAGGAGCATGCCAGCTTCCAAAGTATATATTCAATGAACTATTCAATAAAGCAGTTGAGTTGTAGAGAGAATGAAGTGTTCCTCTGCAAAGTTGTAATGTTCTATTAACTAAACCTAGACCTTCGCGACCTCGACGCACTCTTAAGAATGGCAGGTCCCAGCTTAATCTGCGGCAGAGACAGTTGTTATGAGCTTGGCAAGAAACTGTTGTTGCTCCTGCTCAGTGTAATGGAAGTAACACGTGAAAGTTTTCTAAAGATATAAAAAAATTAAACTCCTCTTATAATTCGTACGAGTTCAGCTGTTCGCTGCCGCAGCCAAAGATCGCACGGCAGTCCTATCGCATGTGTGTAATGCTAGGCAAACGCTCCTATAGCAACAAGAATAATCAGCTCTTGGTAACGCAGAAAAGCCAGAATATATTTATTCTAATGCATATTAGAAAAATAGTCGCGGCTGTACGATAAAAGTAGCAACCAACATACATTTAGCAAATGATAGGAGACACGTCAGCGCGAAAAGACGGCACTGGCCGAAACGGTCGCATTAACGCGTTTTTGCTCTTTTTTCAGGTATGCAATGCAGAACATGGCTTCAATAATGTACGCACAGCATGCTCACCTTTTTACGACTTGGTTAGTGCTCAATACAAGAATGCAAAGTTTAAAAACGGCTTGATTGTGCCGCATTTCAAGCGCTGCCCCATAGACGCGCTTCTCGCTGAGAAAACCGGGAGTCGGAGTACCCAGCA
This sequence comes from Amblyomma maculatum, assembly GCF_055883805.1. Lineage (NCBI taxonomy): Eukaryota > Metazoa > Arthropoda > Arachnida > Ixodida > Ixodidae > Amblyomma > Amblyomma maculatum. The sequence continues at coordinate 20,835,150 of NC_139350.1, read as the reverse complement.
TGCTTTGTACTTTGTTCCACCATCTAGTGGTGAAATCTACCACCATTTAGACCATCTACCACAATCTACCACCATCTTGACCACCATCTAGTGGTGAAATCTAGGATGTTCCAATATCTTTGTACCCGTCTACACAGTAGACTGTCCCTTTAACATAGCTGTAAATATTTCAACTAGGTAATCCACAGCTTATCATAGGAGGTTGTGGCCAATTACTGCACCAGGGTGGCCAACTCCTGTTCTGGTGAGGGAGTGCGTTGCCGGAGGTGTTCACCGACATCAGGTCGCACCCCAAACCTGTTTATGCAATTCCATCGACACGCGGAGTTTTTTTTTTTTTCATCCGGTGGAGAATTGCGTGGCACCGGGATTTGAACCCCGGTCCTCTTGCATGCGAGGCGGATGTTCTACCGCTACGCCACCGCTGTACTCCAGCCCTCAGTCACCAGCGGCTTCGCAACAACTGACCACGGCGGCGGTCAGACCTGTGACACAGCAGGGGGTGCTAAGAGAGCCTGGCTCCGCTGGACAGGCCGCCATTGGAAAGCGACCCTGGGAACGTTTATTGCTAGAACCCTAGCTAGTGAAGCTAGTTTAGCAGTGCTATTAGAGGAACTAGAGGCCATGAAATGGGTTGTCATAGGGCATAGTGAGGTTAGGAGGCCGAATGAGGCATATACTGTACTGAAGGATGGGCATGTACTGTGTTATCGAGGTTTACCAGAGAGGCGACAACTAGGAGTAGGTTTCCTTATCAATAAGTATATAGCGGGTAATATAGATGAATTCTATAGTATTAATGAGAGGATTGCAGGCATCGTAATTAGGCTTAATAAGCCGTATGAACTGAAGGTTGTACAGGCCTATGCACCTACATGTAGTTATGATGACCAGGCATTTGAAAGCTTCTATGAAGATGTAGAATCGGCAATGCGAAAAGTAAAGACGCAGTATACTGTACTAATGGGCGACTTCAATGCAAAGGTAGGGAAAAAACAGGCAGGAGACAAGGCAGTAGGTGACTATGGCATTGGTTCTAGGAATAGCAGGGGGGAGTTACTAGTTGAGTTTGCAGAGCGCAATAACTTACGAATCATGAATAATTTCTTCAGCAAACGGAAGAACCGGAAATGGACATGGAAAAGTCCTAACGGAGAGACTAAAAATGAAATCGACTTCATAATGTGTTTAACCCCGCTATTGTGCAGGATGTGGTGGTAATCGGGAAAGTGCGATGCAGTGACCACAGGATGGTGATGTCCCGAATTAGCCTAAATCTGAAGACAGAACGCAACAGATTATTAAGAAAGAAACCCATCAATGAATTAGCGGTGCGGGGGAGGGCAGAAGAGTTCAAGATCTCGCTACAGAATAGGTATTCAGCTCTAACTGAGGATGGCAACATTACCCTAGAGGCACAATAATTTCAGAGATATCATTACTGAGTGCGCGGTAGAATTAGGCGGTAGGATAGTTAGAGAGGATACCGGTAAGCTGTCTAAGGCGACGAAAGATTTGATTAAGAAACGCCAGACTATGAAGGCTTCGAATCCAACAGACCAGATCGAATTGGCCGATATATCAAAGCTGATCAATAAGCGCAAGGTGGCCGATATAAGGAAGTATAACAGGGAGAAAACTGAGCATGCTGTAAAGAACGGGGGAAGCATTAAAGCGCTAAAGAAGAAATTGGGCATAGGGAAAACAAGATGTATGCAATAAGGGACAAGGCGGGCAACGTCATCACTAATATGGACAAGATAGTCAAATTAGCCGAGGAGTTTTATACAGATCTCTATAGTAGCCAAAGTAGTCAGGACCATAATGAGATTGGCGGTAGGGAAAAACAGTCAGACGTTCCACCAGTGACGAAGGACGAGGTCAAGAAATCACTATAAACTATGAAAAGGAGGAAATCAGCTGGAGAGGATCAGATAACTACAGATTTGCTGAAAGACGGGAGGGATATCGTGCTAAAACAACTGGCCACCCAGTGCCTGGTGTCAGCGACGGTACCGGAACCATGGAAGAATGCAAACATTATCCTCATTCACAAGAAAGGGGACTCTAAGGACCTTAAAAATTACAGACCAATCAGCTTACTGTCTGCTACGTATAAGGTATTTACCGAGGTAATCACTAATAGAATCAGGACAACCTTAGACTGCAATCAAGCAAAGGATCAAGCAGGGTTTCGCAAACGGTACTCTACTATCGATCATATCCATACCATCAATCAGGTGATAGAAAAATGCTCGGAATATAACCAGCCCTTATACATAGCATTCATTGATTACGAAAAAGCATTTGACTCAGTTGAAACCTCGGCGGTGATGCAGGCATTGCGAAATCAAGGCGTAGACGAGCCGTACGTGAAAGTGCTGGAAGATATACATATATATTGGCTGCACAGCACTCATAGTTCTGCATAAAGAAAGCAACAAAATTCCCATAAAGAAAGGTGTTACATAAGGAGACACAATCTCCCCAGTTCTATTCACAGCTTGTTTAGAGGAAGTATTCGGAGACTTGGAATGGGAACAGTTAGGGATAAGGGTAGATGGAGAATACCTCAGTAATCTGCGATTTGCTGATGACTGCGTTGATAAGCAACTCGGGAGATGAACTGCAATTAATGATTGATGACCTAGACAGGAAAAGTAGAAAGGTAGGCTTGAAAATCAATATGCAGAAGACTAAGGTAATGTTCAACAGCCTCGGGAAGGAACAGCAGTTTGCATTAGGTAGCGAAGTACTAAAAGTAGTAGGCGATTATGTCTACTTAGGACAGGTAGTAACCGCACATCCGTACTACGAAAAGGAAATAACAAGAATAAGATTGGGATGGAGCGCATTTGGGAAGCACTCGCAGATTATGACTAGCAGCTTACCAGTATCGCTCAAGAGGAAAGTATATAACAGTTGCATCTTACCTGTACTCACCTATGGGACTGAAACGTGGAGGCTAACCAAGAGAGTTCTACTTAAGTTGAGGACAACCCAGAGGGCTATGGCACGAAAAATGGTAGGGGTAACATTACGAGATAGAATGCGTGCAGAGTGGGTCAGAGAAATAAGTCAAGTTACCGACATTCTAGTGGAAATTAAGAAGAAATGGACACGGGCAGGACATGTAGTGCGAGTAGAGGATAACCGATGGTCGCTGAGGGTAACAAACTGGATTCCAAGGGAAGGAAAGCGTAGTAGGGGCGGCAGAAAGTTAGGTGGGCAGATGAGATTAAGAAGTTCGCAGGAGTCAAGTGGATGCAGCTAGCACAGAACCAGGTTAAGTGGAGAAATATGGGAGAGGCCTTCGCCCTGCAGTGGGTATAATAGGCTGATGATGATGATGATGAATCCACAGCAAGCAGGCTGCAATCGTTCTAGACCTTTGAAATGTTTTAGAGGTAACACCAATGCCTAATGCAGGGCATGATCACTGCTAAAGGATGCCTCTGGCGTGTGGTAAATGCTGAACTCATATGATACTACATGGGGCTGCCAAAGTATAATGGCAGGTCGTAAACTACAGAATGCTACAACGAAGCAATGAGCGGCAACACTGTCTAACGATAACTTAGAGCAGGGGCAAAAGCTCATTGACGAGACCAAGATCATTGCAGGAGCCACAGGTGCTCTGGATTACTGCTCAATCCATCCGCGACCAAATTTTCTGAGCCAACTAAAACACTTTCCTAGTCCTTCTCTGCTAAGCCAGGTTTACAGCTGTTAGAAAATACACCTAAATTTGTGTGCCATACTAAATAAGCAGTTTAAAATGTCAGTAATAGAATATAAATGTTGGCAAATATGATTTAAACAAATGGCTAGTTCTCACCTGTGCATAATAACTTTGGCTGCTCAAATGTGTACTGCACAAGCTCTTTCTGATGTTCTGTGTAGTTGTTGAAATACATACTTATAATTACATAAAAAAGTATAAACAAAAATGCTTAGCTGAATGACCCACTTTCTTCTGAAAAGGCGACAATCAAATTCCCGTCCCTTGATGCTCATGACTTGACACACTACAGACTCATGCAATTCATAAGGCCGTAGGTAAATTACTGCACGACAACTCTCTGCGCGTCATTAGAGCAACTGGGCAGTGCGCCACATTCATGAAGCACCAGTTATCCCAAGCCAAGCCTTACTAAAAGCAACTCATCCTTGTCTGGAACTGTTTACAGATGGCCAGCAGTTAAGCGCTAGTTATTTGTATCCGTCGTTGGATAATCGCTACAGAAATGAAACATTCCCATTATTAGTAGCGGATGGCAGCTTTAAAGCCGCGCGTAAACAAACCTTGCTAGACACCGATAACTAGCACGGTATGCTGCAGCCGTGCAATTCAATCGCACATATGGAAGCAGTGCCCATCATTTTTTCTTGTGTGCGTTGCTCGATTACACGATATTGCTACTGGCACCTATTTTCTCGAAGACATGTTGCTTTTCCTGGCCCCTATCCGTGCCTCTTTGAGGCCTCCTCTCCACTGCGGCATTTCTCGTTCCGTATCTACGCTTTGCAGCATATCGTGAATTTAAGGGCGCAGGAAAACAGCTCAAAACGCTGTGAAAGAATGCACTTACCGGTCATGTGGATCATCTCTGTCTCATAAAACCCTCCGCAGGTGCTCGAGTTCGACTCCCAAAGAAACGTCGTACTTGGCCTCTCTCGTAGTCATCAATGTCGTGCGCTAAAAAATCCCGCACGTCGGTGTGTTCAACTACGTCAGCCTTTTCTTCATGCACATTTACTTTAGGTACATACGTACATACTTGTAAGGAAGAGTTTTTCGCACAGTCGAGAATACGCAGTCGGTTTCCAAGGTCACCCATTCACATCTTGATGCCTAGTAGCCCTAATTCAAGCTTCACCGTGTTGTTGGTCGCGGCTCGCCGAAGGGAACCTGAAAAACCGCGCCTTGCATCCCGGCACGCCTCGCGAGTGGCAACCGTATGCAGCGGCACATGCGGTTGGCGTCGTTTTTCTAAGCCTGTTACGGTCACCGTGCCGTCAGCCCCCGCGCACTGGCGGAGACGAAAAACGCCGTCCAATGTGTTCCCACCAGTCGCAGCTAGAACGTTGCCCATGCGCAGAAAACTAGCGCAAAAGGCGGATAAGAAATATTACTGACTTGCCTAACGCAACGATTTTCTGAATGTACGGCAACGTCTTTTCATCATTAGCACCTTAACAGAGTTCTTCTTAAAGTTCAATCTTACTTTTTATCAGAACAATCCAGTTATATCAACCATCACCATTCGAACTTTGGTTATCTCTTCATAACTTATATCTACGCGCTCCCGAGATAGAACCAATTTCTCCTTACCGGGAACTGCGAAGGAGACTGAAAGCGACAAAAAGATAACCATCACAATTTGGGTAAAGAATACCTGTATTTGGCAGACTACAACAGTGTAAAAACAAGAAAGCACATCCAGAAAATAGCACAGCTATTGGTAAAGTTATTTAATGCTGGCGAATTATCATTCATTTAAATATGACCAGAAAAGCAAAATTTTATAAAGGTAGGGTATAAAACAGGGCATGTGCATTTCAACTGTTGCGTCAAAATATGGGCTTGGGAAATATGTAATAAGTTGAGGTTGTGTCTGGAGGAAGTATGGAAATTGGGCATGCAGTTGTCGGAAGTGTTTTTCAGCGTTCGCTTCTCCAGAAAGGAGAGATAGGAGTCCGGAATCGGAGCATCTGGCGGCAGATCGGACGTCTCGGAGAAGAGCCAGTCCCAGTAGTCGTCGGGGCTCTCATTTTTGAGGGGACAATGCTTCACTTTTTGCTTTGGCTTCTCTATTCCCGCCTTCTTAAGCCTGAGTTGTAGTTTGCTCGAGTCCACATTCCGGATCCATATTACCGAAGGGCCGGCATCATCGTCGCTTTCCTGGTGCGGATTGGGCTTGAAGTATTTGGTGGCCTTCGGTGAGTCTGCGAACAAGAGACAGTGAACTGTCAGAACAATGAGGTATGTCACCGGTTACCAGCTCTGCAAAAAAGCGTGCTAACTCAGGGGCTCTCAAAAAAGCTCATTCATTGTCATCAATTATTCGTCCCATAATTTAAATAAAAATGATGAGAACATTACCAAGTAGTAAGTACAGTTGATGCTCAGCTCAAGTTTATTTTTACTGATGGTTGTAAAGGTAATGAAGCAATGTTATACAAAAAAAAGGACTCGAATTAGTCAATGCAGCATTGGGACTTCTTATCATAAATGTTTAGGGGACGTAACTAGAAGCACCAGTGTAATGAGCGGAATTGTTTGACAATAATGAAGCATGTATATGAACTCAAAATAAAAAACAAACAAACTTGCAAATGTAACAAACGGCTACAAATAACAATTACGTTGAAAGAATGTAGGTAAAACAGATTCGCAATCGATATCAAGTGTGCACATCAATAAATGAGATAATAAAGCAGATGACAAAGATTTGTCGAGCCGGAAGTGCCACTATGGTGACTGAAAGCATGCGTTAATTGTAATTCTCAGTTAAAGACCTTCTGCATACCGTATGGACTCTTCTGCATAATACATGTCAGCATATTAAGAGATGTTAACTCCAGCGTCGCATCGGCGCTTTTAATTGACCTCACGAAACCACAAACGCAAGTAGCATTGGCGACATCTCGGGTTGAAACAAGAAAACACAGTCATGCTTTTTTCTTTTACTCGGAATTCATAACTAGCTGAATCCCGCCGAGACTTCAGCCAGTTACTTTGCTCCTGTGTTGAGCACTGAACGGAAGATAAAACATTATAAGCTATTGAGTCGCGTCTAGTTTTGTATATCCGTTGTGTGTATTATTCACAGCTTCTGTTCACGAAGACAAGCATGTCAGCAGTCAAGCCAAGCGATCCATTGCATGATGTTGCTATGCCAACAAAACACCACTTGTCACACTTATGGAGTGCTCAGCCGCCGTGTAACATGTATAGATATGAGCGCGTCCAAAAACGCAGTACGAAGACAAAATCACACTTACGCGGGTGAGATGGGCGCCGCCATCTTGCAAATGATAGTTCCCCACTGTACGTTAGGGCCCGGCACAAAAAACTCAAATTTTGGTATACGCTGGTCGATCGTATGCGAGAGCTCGGTCTCGGCTATTGCATTTCGCGCAATACGCATTACTATATTTTTGGTGTGCGCAATATCTATGCGTCCGTTTGTGTACGCTATACTAAAAGCTTTATTTTTATTTCACGTAGGTTAACCTCGCAAAACGTTTTCCGTACGGATGAAACAGAGCGCCTTTGAATATGCACCACGGTCATTCAGAATTCTGTCTAATATAGTAGATAATTGTACTGTACGAGCACAATTATCTATTAGAGTGCGCATAACCTTCATTACACCAGGTCGCCCCTGCCCTTCAGAGTGTTGCAAACAGCTTATCAAAATAGGTATTGTCAAACAAATGGAGGCGAGCTTAAAAGCATGGCTAGATATCAGCCTGACAATGTGATAATTTCAATCCCAACATGCTTTCTTATCACGTGATAAAGTAAAAACGTGTTGCTTTGGAGACGACTAGGTATTTAAAAAAAAAGACTAAGAGAGCGCTACGACTGCGTGCTGAGCCCTCGCCAGTTGAAGAGAGTCCTACTGAACTACGAACAGGAGCCCCCGGTTGCTAGCCGCGAAACAACTAGTTAGCCATGACTAACTAGTTAAAATAAATACGGTCTCCTGGAATGAAAGTCCCCACTAATGCTGCTGTCGACAACCCAGCGCCTTCAACTGCCTTTGGCAGGTCGGTGTGGCCCGGCAGGTTTCGTTCGACTGGCCAGGCAGGAGTGTATCATCAACAATACACTCAATTAATAAATCAAGAAACCCAGGAGAAACGCAGTCATGACGCATACGAAACAGTGAATAAAAATGCATAGCCATAGAGCAATGTTCTGCCAACTAAGTTATTTGTAAGAGCTGTTGTTTAAATAATTTGCTAATACCGGAGTCAATAGATGAGGGTTGCGACTGAAGGGTGCCGACTCTCACACGTGCAATCAACCACAACATTGTAAACTTGCTGCAAATAAAGCGTTCAAATATATTACGGAGCAGATACCTTAGTTAAGGTTTGTTATGTGCAATTTACAAAATGTTATTTATGTGATCGAAAGGCAGAGGCTTACCTTTAGATTCGTCCCGCTTTCGTTTAAGGCTTTTCCCATCGGTTTTAGTCGAGTGTTGCTTTTCCGCGTTGTCATCTGTTGATTTCGTAGCTGAAGACAAAATGCAATTCTTGTTCATGGCCATTACGAAAACCCACAGCATTTTGCTGCCAGATGTCCCAACCACGTTCAGGAGTTGCTGTAACTTTGACTAACCACAGTCAGTGCAGGCAGGAGTGTGACATAGTCAAGACATGGCAACGTTACTTGTTGAGGGCTGGAACAGGTTTTGCACCGGCTGCCTAACCATTCAGCTTCACTTTCAGCGCACAAAGGAAACCTCGTGATCATACTAACAAGAGATAAGTAGCAGGCGTGTGCTAGGCCCATGGAAGTTGGCCCACCCACCACTTACCCTTTCCCGCATAAAATCTTCCTTTTGCAACAATGCAATTTTTACCTAACTTATTTCCTCGCCCATTTCCAGCACCTGCTGTGAGCGATAAGTCACAGCTGATATTTCTCTTTTTTCCTTTTGCGAATTGAAGAAAGTTTGATATCCTGAGATTTCCGGCCTTTTCAGAATAGAGCAGGTACTGTGATTCAAAGAAGGACAGGTCTAGAAGGTAGTATTTGGTTGATAAGAGATAAAACTTCCTGTTTTGAGAGAGCATTTGAGCTATTTCAGTACTTCGAGGAAACGGTTACCGCTTTTTCATGTATTCACAAGTAATGGATGAAGAAAGTTATATGAAGATGTACTTTTGAGAGCTTGCCAGGGTTGCAAAATATTTTTTTCCGAGAGTCATGGCCCCTAGCATAAAAGCCTAGGAGAACAGCTTTTGAATTAAATGATAAAAAGTCGTCTTTCGTATCGAAAGAACGATCAAAAACAGTAGTGCGCTTTATATCCGTAGGCCAAGTCTTACGCACACGACGGTTCTGGAAATCCTAACTACGCTATCCGCTTTACTGGACGTAATGACTGCCTGTTTTAATTAAAACTTGTTTGCTCTTGTATTCGCCTGAATAATTGGCAAAATCACGCGACATCAACGAATTTATTTCTTCAACAACGCAACTAACCTCTTGATTAAAAAGCCCATTTTGGCCCGCCATAGAGAATTTAGTTGGAGTCACGAAATTAGCCCAGGCGTCTCATTTCCCAGCTACAAAAGAAATGCAAAAGCTCCCTAAGAAATAACCAACGAAAACCAAACTTTGGAGCTCAATGCAGCAATGGATGAATGGAATATAAATGTGCACCCTTTGAAACGGGGTGGCGGCAGTTTCCATCATGTTCGGCTTTTGTTTTTCCCGCTTTTATATTGATTGTTGTTATAAATCTATCAATTTTTTCATCTTATCCTCTACTCAATTTTTATTTCTACCCTTTTATCTCAAGTCACCTTTCTGCAATGAATGGATGGACTACAACGGCATCCCTTTAGGACGGAGTGCGGTGAAGTGACAGCCGTGCAGCCTGGGGCCGAATTACGGACTCCGCTCACAAGTTTGTGAGCGTGGCGTCAAAATTACGAAGCTGTGACGCAGCCTTGAGGCGTCAATCGTGACGAAGTACGAAATCGTCCAATTACCAGCGACTTTTAGCGTGGCTCCGCCCTAGTAGTCCCGAAACCTCGACAAACGTTGATGCCACAGTGTGGCACAAAACTGAGCAGGGACCGTCTCCTAACTTTTTCTAACACGACGCAACTAATACGCAATAAATAAAACAAACAAAGGTTTGTTTTGGCAAGATACTATTTTTAATATTGATTAACATTGAGCTCAAGTAGAAGCGTTCTTAGTTTTGTAGTTATACTTGCTATTAGGTAACTTTTGTTGCCGCGAGGGTGCGCCGGCGGCGTCATGGCGTGCACATGGCGTCCTGGAAGCAAACAGCTGATTCCCCGAGAAGGTGCTGCTTTCTTTTAGCGTCGTCGGTAATCGAAGTACCGTGCGGGTGCCGTGAGCATGCTGAAAATCTAATAGAATGCAGTCGAAGTTCAGGGCCTGCAGCGATAAAATTTCATGCAGCGCCTGACACGAAAATGGACAAAGACAACTTGCGAAGGTGTTTTCGGTCGGCGCCAACTAGTATCGATGAGAAAAGTGCTTAAAGTGCCACGTGCAGGCTCCGTGGTTCTATTCATTTCTCTTTAGGAAATACAAGACGACTGTGAAGCATGTAGTGTAGGCCAAAATGAAGCTCTGTGCTTGCATGATCCTCTGTTTGTATGTAGCTGGATAGTTTAGGAAAGAACATGATCATGGGAATGCTTCCACCCCTGCCGGGACTGAAGCCGAAGCCTTCATTCACTGCAGTACCACCGTGACAGGGCTTTCGATGTAGCTTTCATTGTAGTGTGCTCCGTATTTTTTCTTTGTTCTCATGATTAAGTTTCTTTGTTTTTGAGCGATACCTTCTGCCCACACACCATTTGCTTGATGCATATGTGATGTTTTTGCACCAGTTTGTTTACCTATGGGATTTTCTGCTTACGCTACAATCACTGTGAGCACTAAAACTCGCAATATTATGCTTTAGATTGGTCAGCTTTACACTGTTTAGCATTAAGCAAATGCTTTCTATGCGTCCTAACAGTATATGCAGGCCTGTAGTCCTGAAAGGTTCCCTAATGGAGACTACCCTATGCAAACATTGTACATAACACTACTTGTGTCATGTTTCTGCACTGTTAAGTGTCATACTTTGTTTCCTGCTTCTGAAATGTGCCAAACCTATGACAACTACTATGCAAGCCTGTAATCATTAAGCAACTATTATTTTGTGTCATGCCTCTGAGTCTCAGTTTTATGCACAATACTTTCATTTCTTGTTTCTGAAGTGTGTCAGACCTGCGATGAGTATACTGTGCCAGCTTACAGGCTCTAAAAATTATCCGTGTGTTTTATCTGTGTAACACAATTGTGCAGCACGTGCAAATAACTGCCTGTGCTATTGCAGGTAGTTGGTTTCGCTGCTGCATATTCAAGCGTGTGAAACGCTGCAGGAAAATAAAGGTGCACATGTGGATAAACGTGCTTCTAAAAAACTTATGTGAGACTTTCCCATTCCGATAGGCATCACAATTCCTGCCTCTTTGTGAAACACTTTAATGATGTACTCAAACACATGCGCACACACAAAAACCAACATGCACGGTTGCAAGCAACAGTGAATGGGGGGGGGGGGGTACGAAGACAAATTTGACTTGACAGATGAGGTTCGAGAAGATTCATCTTTATCACAACAAGATTCTGGCACAGACATGAAACGAGAAGGCGCTGCACTTAGCTGCCTGTGATGAGTTGGTCAGCTACGTGTGGTATATCATAGCCGATTGTTGTGCTGGGATTGACGCCGCAGCTGTTGCCGCACCATAGGCAGCTGTGCCAGCCAGCTCTGATGGCAGGTTCTGTGGAATAGGCTAACATGATCCTGTATGGCGTTTCCCTAGAGGTATGCATGACAATAGTGATCCCACTTCCATGTAGCCGGTACACAGATGTGACCCTTTCTTGTCCAAGCCAGCAGCACCCTCCTCTTCTGCAGGCAGGAATACATCCAAAGAAGTTATGCAACACGGCACATGCTACACGCTCTGGCTGGTAGAGGAGCGTCTAGTATTTTTGCAAGCACTGGAAGCGGCTCTTCAGCACGCCTATGCAGTTATCCACCATTAACCTTGTGGAGGTTCTATAACCGTTATGGGGAGTCCGGGCCGGGATGCCATGGCACTGGCAGCCATGTCTCCAACAGGTGCCCCTTTCACCAGCATAACCGAAAATGGCACGCTGTTAAGCACATTCTTCGTCGTTGTCGACCTCAACAGCCTCATAAACTTTAACAGCCTTGCTGACACAATGAAAGAGGCGCATAAAGTAGCTCATTGCCAGGTTTTGCTGACGATGACATTCATAGGCGTGCAGACAATGAATAATTGAACGTTTCAGCAACACTGCTGTAAGGACAGCCTTGCACTTCATGTCGGTATAAATGGTGCCCCATTCCTACCCAATACAGACATCAAACACACGCATTCCCATCTTCGTTTCTTACGTAGGCATTTCAACAATGTACGACGTGTCTTACGTTTCAGCTTTTATAAAAGCCCAAGAACGGCAATACATGTGAGGCATGTGGAGCCTACCGTAACTTATCTTGCAAAGAGCAGCGCGGCTCACTGTCGTAATTCGACGTCTCGCAGAAGGCCTGCCTCGGCCTGTGTCATGCCTGTGTGCAGCCGAGAAGGCCGCCAGAAGAAAGCATCATGCCAAGATATCACGTAGGGAGGTTCATGGCCCAAATCATGTTGGCATCTCATATCTGAAAACAGGGACATCACAAGGCTACTCGTAGACCCCCGATGGGCCGTCGACAAACCCGACGACGCCCGGTATGCTGCCGTGACGAAGGAAGCCTTTCTTCGCCGCCGTCCTAGCTGCACGCCGCAAACGCTTTCGAACTGTCGGCAGCGCGAGGGCGATGTTCGCCTCGTCACCAGTAGCGGTTTGGAAGCCACTAGCAACTCGGAAAAAGCGCAGTGCACACATTATCGGCCACCGCACAGACAGCGCACTCGGCCGCACACACCTATCTGAGTTCATCGCGTCGCACAGTCGCTGTTCTATATCCTTCGCGAGTAGCAACATGCGTCGAAACATCTCGCCCGGCACGTCAAACAGTCAAAACCGTCCTTCGCCGATGATCGCGTCGGAGCGCCGCCGCTACCGCCTCACGAGAGCGCCGGCCTCCGCATAGATCGCCGCCATTTTTCCTTTGTGAGCGCTCACAAACGAGTTGTAAGCGGCTCGCGTCGCTCACAACCCCCGCTCACAATTCGCCGGTAGCCAACGTCATCACTTCAAGTGTGTTCATGACGTAAACAGCAGACGTCGATGACTTAAAGGTCCACGGAAACGGCCCCCAAGAAGGCATTGACAAACGTGTTGAGTGTGTAGAATACATCCTTTTGAGCATTACCGCAAAGTATAACTCCTTGGAACAAAGCCAGCGATTTATTATTAATTTTTAAAAACAGCGTTTTTTGAAATTCACGGGCAGAGAGAATGTCGCTTGGCGGTGTCGCATGGAACTATTTCCTTGACCCGTGACGTCACGGGTAAGTTGACCGGCAAGGCTTGCTAGAAGCTGCCATTCGCTGCGGCCACTGCAGCCATGGCGTCACGGATACACTTCCGGTAGCTGCGAAAGTCGTCTGCTCGTGTGCTGCTCGAACTCTGTGCGGGATGTTACACAGCTCGCCGCCCTTATCGGTTAGGTGGCCATTGCCCATTAAGTACAACCGAAGCGACGCAGGGATCGGCAGAACGAAGCTGCATTTACAAATATCTTATTTATATAACGTAGTTTCAGGAGTACCGGAGTGTCGTCCGACGAGGCGTCAACAGCATGGTCAAGCACCGCACGATGGCAGCACCTCCTCGAACGCCGTAAACACCGCCGCTGTGGCCCCTCCTCCCGCATACCGTTCGCGAACGACCAGGCGCTAGAACGACACGGCGGACCGTTAGCACCGATGTCCGAAATAAAGCGTGCTGCTAAAATTTGTTGGCGTATGGAATACTGAGCCGAATATCAAGTATGAAGCCCTCGTGAGGATCGCTGACCAGCAACAAATTGCTGGTAAGAGTGATAGCCGTGATACAAGCTAGTTTCTGCTCTATCCAGCTGCCGCTGGTGCATTTCGGCTGATCCGATCTGCTCGTACTAGCTATGCGTCGGCAGAGTTAATCCTATAATTATTTTACTATGGCAGGAAATGATTCACTGTAAGGCAGTTTCATAAGTAGACGATTTACGACAGCGTTGATCATGTTCCACAGCGTCGACCGCCGCGGCTTCGAAGCGAAACAATTTAGGCCAAGCGACGACTAGGGACGGTCACGCACGGCGGCGTCGTTCGCCGCGCTCGCGCGCCCCACCCCGCGGTAATTGTGTAACGTACCTCAGCCTGCTCGCGGCATCCCGTGCTGCAAGCGTTGCAAACTCGTGTACTTTCATAGCTAAGGCCTCGTATTTTGTGACGTTCTGTGCAGCAACAAGCCGTTCAAACGATACTGCAGGCAAGACGAGGCTTCAGTACGCAGTCGCTGCGCTGTCGGCCGTAATCGAAGACGTCGGGCGGCACCATATTCTATACATCGATCTTTACACGTGATACAGTGGGCAAATGAATAACTTTGCGAAGCAGACCCGCTCGTACGTTTCGCGCACTCGGGCGCCGACGAGTAGCTTCCGTCAACAGACGCCGTCATAACCTCGGTTAACGACGCAAACCGAGGTCGTCAAGCTCGATTTGCGATAACCGCGCTTAGTGGTGTAACCATGGTTTGGTCCGCCGTGTAACATAGGGTAACCACGGGTTCGCGGTTACACTAACCGTCGCTGCGCGAACTGGCGAACTCAGGCGTGTGCGAAAGAGGACGAGTTGACGCGAGTACACCAGCGATCGAGCGCACGGCAACCGGAAGTTCGTCGAAGTGACGTATGTCTGGGCGGAGCTTTGAACTTGCTTGTATTCTTTATTCTTTTACGGCTCCCTTCGCCGTACGAGTTGAGAGGGAAAATTGGAAGGGTCATTTTTAATCGCCGATATCTCTGGTGTTGCAGAAGCTAGATCGAAAATTTTTGCGGGAGAATGATGGGTGGTTCAATAACTAACAGTGTTATGGCGTTGTTTATCCTCCTTGGTGACCCCTTTTAGTGGACCTTTAAAGAAAGGCCACTCCCTCCGTGTTGCCGCTGGCCAATAGGAAGATTGTGAGTGTGAGTGTGATTGTGAGCCATCTGTAATTCGGCCCATGGACGCATGTTTTCAGCGTTCTTGAGGTGACGCATGTTGAATATAAAGCGGACGAACGGACTACTGCGGAAGCTACGTGAAATCGGCAAATATATTAGCTCTTTCATTGAATATTTTATTTAGACTTAGGTTAAGTACCAGCTAAAGAGCGTTATTTTTTTTAGTTAAATGTCTTAGCGGCCTCTTTATTCGTGCCGGCAGCTTGGATTTCGACGCTAATCCGTAAGTTTGTTGTTTTAATAGCCTGTGAGTTTTTCTGCAAATATGTTTAGCCTTTTCAATACGTTCGGCTTTTGCAATTGGCAGCATTTGTTTATTAGACGTTTTTTATCAATTTATGTTGCCAATATTCTAACGAATATAGGGCAAATTATGAAACCCAAAGAACTCAATAAGTTGAAAGTCTCGTTAATATGGAGGAAACGTGGTTTGATTCCGTAGAAGAGGCAGCAGGCATGGATTTGATTTATTGTTTCGAGCTCAATGCACCCTCGGACAGAGTCTATCAAGAAAACACCGAGCTAGCGACGCGTGTTGTTGCCCTGCGAAATGAGCTAGTGGTTGTAAAGAAAGAATATAAAAATTTGCAGGAACAGCCATCTCAAGTGGAATATAAATTGGCCATAACTCTCCTACAAGCCACAATGACTTACATCTCAGTACGGGTCACGTGGAAAGGACATGCACGAGCACCGAAGGTAAAGTAGGTCAGCTGACGTCAGGAAGGAGGAGCTATTCTAATGTAGCAACTAGGAAGCCGGGAAAGGAAGGAGAGATAAACAACAATAATACCGAGAAAAAAGACAGCAGATAACAAGAAGCCCAAGCCGAAACATGGAGAAAGGTCCCAGGTGCTTCTCAATGGTGATTCCAAGGTGTAGGTAAAAACGACCCCTGAAAGCAAGTCACCGGAAGATACGGCCCTAGAAAAATCGTCCCCGAAAGAAACGGCCCCTGAAGAAGCGGCAACTAGGAAGAAACGTCCCTAAGGCAAAAATTGTCCTTAATGTAGAAGAAGGACGTCGAGGACATCGAAGAGGTTGTCGAGGATGTGGAGCGATCAAAACCAGCAGGATCTGCGAGATAGCAATTCCAAAGCCTGCTTCTTCTTTGTCAGTGTCCAGCGAAGGGGTCCATCTTCTTCACACTAATAATAATATCCTCTGCAAATGAACGGAAGAAATACACATTTTATACCATTCTTTCCTGTCTTTGAGCTAAATGCGATCATAGCCTGGAACCTGAGTCCTTTCGGCGACCGACATGTTTACAAGCACTGCGGAGAATAGTGGATGGACCATGTGGTTCCTTATACGGTTCGCCGTTCTTAGCTCCGCAGCTCGTTAAGCATTAATTAAGACACGTCTAATCCGCTCGGTAATACTGCTCAGTGAGAAAAGTACAAGCGGATCAGCCCGAGGTAGTCTCGAGGAACCACCCAAAGCAGAAGTCGTCACTAGTGCTACCTTTCAGATCTTGCGGTCACGAGGGTTACCCGTTCATCTGATGATAATGTAGAATGGTGATAATGATGCAGACAGCACATTGCCTAACGGGCTGTGCACCATGGCCATCCTAAAGCATTTCTTCAAGCTTCTGGTCTGGGTAAAACGGTGGTCAGTCTGCATTTTCCCCGCAAAAAGTTGAAGTCGAGGTGACGCTGTCATATATAACCGCTTTCATTATTTATTTTTTTGTACGAACGCCCACATCAGTTTGTGTTCGGTCACTTGAAAGCCGACAAGTAAAAGCTCTGAAAGATATATCTTTAATCACTACAGCTCGCCAAGGGGAAACGCAAACTACTTCCTGCAGCGCAAAAACTCCAACCCCCGTTTGGGGACATTTTTCCCTACTTCGCAATTTTAGGGCCATTTTTCCTGGGATGTTCCACCCGCGGCCATGTTTTGCAGAGAAATTTTATTCAGGGACGTTTTTTTCCAGGAACGTTTTTATTGCAACCGGTAATTGCACCCTGGCATCTAGGAAGGAGCTATATGTTGTATTTGTTGGCTTGTGCCGAAGGCAGCCGCGAGCCTGCGTACCTGTGCCGAAGGCCGCCGCGTGCCTGTTCCTGTCGCTCACGCTTCTCGTTCTCTTCTGTAACCCTCTCAGTACGAGAGGGTTTATAATCTCGGTTCTGGGCAATAAACGTTGTTCTTCACTGTTGACCATCGTTCGCGTTGCTTCGAGGTTCGCGCTGGCTTTACTACAGTGGCGACGAGTCCGAAAATCACTCGTGGTAAAAGCTGAATCCGACAGCCTGCCGCAACGTGAAGCACCGACGAGAGCTATGATCAGCCGGCAGTTTCCGACCTTCGACGACACTAAAGATACCTTACAAGGGCAGAAGCATATTTTGAAGCCAATGCTATTTTTACCCAAGACGGCAGCAAGCATTGCTTGTGGCAGCACTCAGCACGCAGACGGTGCAAGTGTTAGCGGGACGGATTACATCTCGGACTCCGAATTTTTTCACCTATGACGACGTGGTCGCATTTTAAAATAATTATCCCGACCAGAAGCGTCACGAGATAGCGGAGAGCTATATATTTTTCACCCGTTGCCAACAATAGGGTGAGGCAGTGCAGTCATTTCTGGTCGAAACACAGCTTATAGCAGACGGCTGCAACTTTGGGACTGTGCTGTACCGAATGCTGAAGGATAGAATTGTTTGCGGTGTGCGCTCAGCTAACATACGCAAGCAGTTACCGGCGGAGAATGACGACGCTGGAGGAGGCTGAAGCGCTGGCAATAGGAGCAGAAACAGCCGAGGACGATGCAAACGATATTAGTGCAGAAACACCAACACTGCTAAGAATGCTAGCCAGTCATCGCTCTTCGTTGCGAGATAACCACACTAGCGGCGCAGCGCAAGGGTACGGACGATATGAAAGCACGAAACACGATACCGTCTGCCGCTTGGCTAACGCACGGTGTTTCCACTGCAGGCAACGTGTTCATTTGGCAAAGGAATACTACAGGGCCAGGACAGATAAAAATGCTGCTAGGCGAACCGCGACTGTCAAGGCATTGACAGTTGAAACCGCGTCTAGCAACTTCGGCACGGATGAGGCACATATCTGGACGTCAATTTCTGAAAGGAAAAACGGGTTGGAACCACTTTTTAGCAGCACATTTCGGTGGGGGAAAATAGATCTGGAAATGGAAGGAGACATACGATCCCCGGTGGGCGTCCTATCACGGAACGTTTAAGACCCACACCGAACGCAGCAGTCACGCTTGAAAACGCCACATGTGAAGTTGTAATGTTACGCGGGAAAAATGCCGGTGCTTGGCGAACTCGAACTTCCGGGGGATACAAAAATGTGTCGGTAACCTGTCCACGTATGTGCTTAGCTGTTCAGGGCCAAGCCTGTGCGGCCGCAATGTGACTGGGACACTTGGCAAGACGGGCGTTCCGATAACAAAACTCAATGCGCCGGATTCGACAACAAGAAACGCGCCAAGCAACCACATGGTGAACAGACGGCTAACTGAGTATAAAGATGTAACCTGTCCACGTAATGTGCCTAGCTGTTCAGGGCCAAGCCTGTGCGGCCGCAATGTGACTGCGACACTTGGCAAGACGGGCGTTCTGATAACAGAACTCAATGCTCCGGATTCGACAAGAAACGCACCAAGCAACCACACGGTGAACAGACATGCTCACTGAGTATAAAGATGTCTTCTCGACAGACCAGGAACTCATCAAGGGACCGCCAGCCAGCCTAAAACTCAAGGAGATGGTGACACCGAAATTCTTCTTTACGCCCTCCATGATACGGACTCGCATGAAATTGATCGGTTATTGTCCCTTGGAGTCTTATCACCTGTTCAGCATTCAGAAAGGGCTACGCCCATCGTAGTTGTAGGCTTACACGGCATGTGATATAGAGCATTTACCAACTTTCAATGGTCGAGAACATATTCGCAACCTAAATGGAGGTGAATACTTCATCCCCTTGTATTTGGAGGATGCGTACAGCCAAGTACCCCTTGACGAAGCGTCACGCGGACTTACCATGCATCGCATCATTAGCACGCATCGCGAATTTTTCCGTTATAATACACTTTCGTTTGGTATTGCTTCTGCACCAGCTGTATTTCAAAGAAAGACGCTTTACTCAGCGGGCTACTAGGCGTCCAAACTCAGCTTCACGACGGGTTAGTGTAAGAAGGCAAAGGGGACAAGAGAACGCGGCTCAAGAAAGTGTTGGAACGATTCCGTGAACATGGTGTCAAGCTTACTTCAGGCAAATGCAAGTTCCAGCATCCTTCAGTGACTAACCTCGGGCATCGTATAGATCGGCAAGACCTACACCCTATCGAAAAGAACGTAGATGCCATTATGCAAGCCCCGTGCTCAAGCAACGAGAGCGAGCTGCGTTCGTTCCTTGGTATGCTCACGTAGTACGCACGGTTTCTGCCGAATATGTCTACTGTGGTAGCCCGTTATATCGGCTCATGGAAAAAAGAACCCGTTGGGAGTGACTACACCGCAGCAGTCGGCGTTTGAGCGAGCTAAACAAAGCCTGCAGGGACGCTTCTCCGAGGGCGAGGAGGAAGCCGCCATAGAATGAAAGGGGAGAACACTCTGCTTAAAATGCAGCGAGTATGGTCACGTGTCCCTAAAATACCCGGAACCGCTGCGGAGGGCGCGATGCACAGCGCGTGGGCAAGTGGGTCATCAAGAAAACGACTAAAAAGCATAAGCAGAGAGAGAAGCGCGTCGCTCAGAACGTCGTGGGATTTGACCTCCGAGCCGCTGAAAAGGCGAACGAAAAGAATTTCATGATGGCGAAGGCAAACGGTTCCGACATACGAACATACGTCGATCTCGGCAGCCAATGTGTAACTCTACTGAAAGAGGATGCAGACCGAACCGAAATCGCTTACTCGAAGTTGATCAAGCCGTTCATCATAGGGGGTTACAAGTCAGGTCATGTAACACCGTGTAGAGAAGAACGCGTCACTCTCACGGTCAACCAAGCTACAGCGGACGTTCCTGTGCTAATTATGCCCAACGCGTCACAGTCCACACCCCTACCTGTGAGTCAACCATTTACTGGGCAACCACACGTTACAATAGGGAGGCGGAAGAACACTGTGCGGATATTTGAGGATAGCAACGACAAGCTTCACTCAATTGAAATACCAGAGATCCCAGAACGACCCGTATGCCTTTGGGCGAAGGAAACAACGGTGATACCCCCCTCCCCCCCCCCCCCAATACGTTGGTTTCGTTCAGCTCAACGCCACAGTCAGCGCACCATGATCGGATGTGTTCGTTGACGTTCAGCGCAGATATCAAGAGGGTCGAGAGCATTGCATACCAAGTTGTGTACTCAGTGTTGGCGGGGCCACTGAAACATGCGTTCCGATCATGAACATTCTAATCATGACCTGACAATCAAAGAGAACGAGCGGATCGCACGAGCGGAGGTTTGCTACCCGGACGATACGCCACTGCGAGAGGGTGAGTCGGACACCAGTGTTGTTCAGCTTTCAATGATGCCTAGCGAGAACATCAAAACCGTCTCAGGTGTTACTCCTGAAGAGCGAGAAAAACTCGAACAGCTTGTTTGCGAATATCGAGACTTCTTCGCAAACACAGTTTCACAGTTCGGCTTCACGAATGCCGCTGAAATGCACATTGAGCTGACATCATCGGAGCCAGTAAAATTTCGTCCCTACCGACCTTCCTACGTCGAACGGGCACTCACAAAGGAAATGAACTAAGAACTGAAAAAAGCTCGCAAGAATCGTAATGCGAAGACGATTCCGATCGGGGCAGTCGATGAAACAGAATGGCCGATTTTAAGAATGACTCCCTTCAAAAGGCCCGGTCAGCGACCCAGGCGAAGTCAAGGCTGCAAGCGAAGAAGCAATCTGCCACCCGAGCCGTCTGCAGGTGCGGCGAACAATGGAGAGAGAGTGTGAGGAGGACGAGTGAGGAGTACGTGCGCCCGCCAGCGGCGCCGCCGCTGGACACGAACGATACAAGATCGCTGTGGCTATGCTAACCTAATTTTGCAATGAATACATTTAATAAACCCAGTTTAAATTGTTTGACTCCTTAACACCAGTATGATGTCTCTGGCGCAATCCGCTAGCATAACAAACATTGCCAGGAAGGTTCGCCCATAAACTGTGACTCGCGCTGTGCACGTTTCTCTAGATGTATTCAAATGTCCTCCAGCGGTACGTATCTGTGGTCCTTCCCAAGCTGTCGTAACCTTAAGCGTCGCGGCAAATGATCCACTGAGTATAGAATAATCGCCCCCAGTATCCACCAAAGTGAGTACGCCGATGCCGTCCACTGAAATCTCTAAATCGGCGGACGGTGACGTTTCGCTGCGGTAATGTCGCAGTGTCCGGTCTCGGCTTCGGTGCGTCGAAGTGCGGTGCCGTAGAGAAGCAGTCCGGCTACGCAGTTGGTCGGGTTGTCGGCTTGCCATTAACTTGGGTGGCTCGGTAATCGTCATCATCGTCTCTGGGTTGTTCGGCGTCGGCGAAGTTGTTTACGTCGTTGGAGGTTCTTGTACTTTTCGTCGTCGAGCAGCCACACCTCCAGAGGCTGCTGCGTCTAGTTTCCACTACGGAAATTTCTAGACTGGTGCCGCGGCTTGGGGAGAATTGTAGCGGCGGGGCAAAAGTAATCGTTGGCGCTGGACTTAGTCCGGGGTAGAAAGCTAGTCGGCAATCTCCCGTGGGCGCTCTCTCGGTTGAGGACAGCGAGCACCGAAGGGGAACCCGCGAAGACCCATCTCTTTGTACGAGCAGCGACGCCAGTCATGCCCAGCTTCGCCATAATTGTAGCACGGCGGCCCGTAGTCCGCGGTTCGCCCGATGTCAGTTCGGCGGCGGCGGTGTCGCTGGAGGAAAGTCGACTGGGAAGGTGGCAGTGGCATTTGGGGAGCGACCGGCACAGACGCTTCGTAATGTGGTGTTGGAGGTGGCAGAAATCGGCATGCGACTGCGGCGTAACTCATTGTAGGTAGTTGTGGAGGGCTTGCAAGAAGCGCAAGGCACCCAAAGCTTGTTGCACTTCTTCGCGAACAACATCGGTGACTGATGCAACTTGTGGCGGCGTCGGCGTAGGCAAGCGTTCCGCCAGCTCTTCGCGCACAGTGGCTCGAATGGTCTCACGCAGTGAGTCTCCTGATGACATGGTGGATCTCTCAGCACATGTGGACAGCATCGACACAGTCGTGCGCTCGTACTGCCGTGCCCCCATGTCAAGCGCTCTCTCGATGTAAGCAGTTTCCGTGACAAAGGCATCTACGGTCACCGTCGGACTATGAACGAGGCTGGCGAGGAGCTGCTCTTTCACACCTCTCATCACCAATTGCACTTTCTGCTCTTTCATGATGTTTGAATTTGCGCGGCGAAACAAAAGCTTTATCTCCTCCGCGTACACCATTACGCTTTCGTTCGGACGCTGGATGCTAGTTGGAAGTAGAAGATCGGCCTTTTCCTTACGGAATGTGCTAATAAATGCCTGCAGAAATTCTGCTTTGAACGCGTCCCATGTTTGCAGGCGAGATTCATGGTTTACATACCAGGTCCTCTCCAAGTCCTCCAGGGCAAAGTAGACATGGCGCATCTTCGTGTTTGTTCGCGTCCCGGGCAGTAGTAAAGGTGACCACCCGGTTGAACTGGTCCAGCCAGTCCCCAGAGCCTTTATGGGGAAGACCATGAAAGCGAGGGGGTCTCGCTGGTGAAGCAAGACATGGGCAGCTATCTCATGTGTGTTCATAGTGGTAGTCTGTGTGCTTGTAGACCGTAGATCAGGAAGCGGACCGAAATCGGGAGACAGACTACGTAGTCGCAGGCTGCTCTGGTGAACAAGCGTTTCGACCCTAGGAGTGCGTCCTTGGCTGCAGTCACAGCTTGAAAGGAGCATCGGGTACATGGAAGATCTACCCAGAACTTCTCCACTAGATGTCACGTTGGCAAAAAAGGTGTGTGAAGGCCGCAGAACCAGTAAGACAGAAAGCCCGGTGCTGGTGATGTCCAGAGACGGGAACTTCATTGTGTTCTGTTTCTCTTCTTTGTCTTCTTCATACTGGCATCAATGTTAAAGTATTGTATTCTGCCAGATAAAACTGGACATTATTATTCTATTTCCGAAATTTGAACGCCTTTGTAGCATTCCTTAGTTTGAAATAAGTGGCTGAAATTTACACCGCAAAGCTCCTCCCACCGACAGCAATCACCACTTTGAATGCTTGGTGACGTCACAGAGCGACACCGGCCACAGCATCGTCTGCTGCTGTGCCGGCGCCGATAAGCGGCCAATGCACTGTACTGTGTTCGCGCTCGCTAACGTCACACCCAGTAAGTCTACTCAGCATGCTCCTAAAAACAGAACACAAACTATAGTTAAACGAAGTTCAGATCTTGCCCAGGCGTCCACCTTCGGCGCGACCGATAACATTGTCAGATGGGAGCCCTGCCCTTACCGCTGTAAAGACCACCGCACTGACCGCTCCAAGCCGTGCCTCCCGGAAGCCATCCGCGCCAGTGGCACGGCGGATTCCTTGCGCCAGTGTCAGAAAAGCATGGTAGGGTTTTATTTTCTCGTAATAATAATATGCACACGAAAAGGGAATTTAAAAATAAATGGTTCTTGTGAAATGCTGAACCATACGATGCGAGCTTTTGTTCACAGCCGGTGCGGTGCCCGTGTGCTTGTGCGCTAGCTCCGCTGCTATGGCATTGCCGACAATATCATTTCTTTAATGCGAAACAGTGTGGTTGAGAGTAAAGAGGTTTCATGGTCGAGTGGTCCACTTACTAAAACGAATCGCTGATCTATTACAAGATGCTGTCCACTACGGCTACGATGTGAAATAATTTTAAGCCTAGTGAAGAGGGAGAAGCACACAGCCAGAGCGCCGTCGTCTTTCGTTATTTCGCGCTCACGGGTGCCGTTGTTGTACGCTTGCTGCATCCGTACGGTATTGTATGCCTCATTAGCTTATAATCTACTTTCATGATGCGGCTAGTTCTGGACTCGGGCCTGACAATGAATAGCCTAAGCGATGCTGCTAAGACAGGGACGGCCGGGGATTGGGTGCCTCTATATAGTGCGCCGCGCCCTATACAGTACGCTGCTGCGCTGTCGGGTGGTACCCAAATATTGTATAAAATTGACGTCGCGCGTCTCTTTATTTGCGCATTTTATGTGCTGCTTTTCAGACGTGTTTGTTTCAGTGCACAAAGTATACGCTGTTCGAACGGGTCCGCTCGTGCGCCTTTCGTACTCGGGCACCGACGTGCACCTGAAATTCGTCCACTGATGCCGCTATTACTAGGCTAAAAGCGCTAACAGAGATTGACGAAAACCACACATTGCACCCCGCAGGAGGCATTTGCTAAAGCAGATGCTTGTGTGATGTGTGCGACACCACGGAACCCGAGCACCCACGCTTAGCCGTGCGTGCCATCGCCGTGTCTGGGGAAAAGGGGATCCTGGTGGTTGAGCCGATGCTGAATGTACGGATCTTTAAGGCCCCTCGGCGGAGTCAACGCACCACATCCCACACCCCTCCGGAGTTGCGCGTCAGAACCATAAGGCTTGGTTCACTCGAGAATGTCGCGAGGCAAAAAAGAGGCAGAACAAAGCCTGGGGAACTTTCCGCAGGTTCCCAACGCAAGAAAACCTCATAAAATTTAAGAAAGCAAGAGCAAAGGCACGCTACATCCGGCAAAATGCCAAGAAAGAATAATGAAAAAAATATGTCTCATCCATAAACAGCTCAACTACATCAAACAAAATGTGGGAACAGGTTTCAAAACTAAATGGAAAATGTTCACCATTCACAATTCCTATCTTGACAGCACCGGGTAACCAAACAACTCTGGTGGAACAGGCAAACTTTCTAAGAGAACAGTTTGAAGCAGTGTCCAGTTCCTCTCACTATACACAGCCTTTCTTAAAATACAAAAACATAGCAGAAAAACACCAACTTCCGACCACTGGGGGCACAAATCAACCCTACAACAGCCGAATTACTCGATACGAAATAAACAGAGTACTTTCTTCCGGCAAAAAAACAGCCTCAGGTCTCGACAGGATACACTATGAAATGCTAGCCCATCTTTCCGATTCTGCTGTAGAAGCACTTTTGAAATTTTTAATAAAATATTCATGCTGGAGAAGATACCTGAGGCTTGGAAACGAGCGGTTATCATACCATTCCTTAAACCCGGAAAGCCGCCAACCTCCCCCAGCAGCTACAGGCCCATGGCACTGACAAGCTGCCTTGCCAAATATTTTGAAAGTATATTGAACATCAGGTTAACCTTCATTCTAGAATCACGTAAACTTTTAGATATTCATCAGTGTGGGTTTAAGAAAACATGCTCAACAACAGACCATCTTGTTTGGCTTGAAAATACCATACGAGAAGCATTTATACACAATCAGCACTGCCTCGCCGTCTTCTTCGACAGGGAGAAGGCATATGACACTACTTGGAGGTTTGGCATTCTACGCGACCTGGCAGATCTAGGTATACGTGGCAGCATGTTGAACTGCCTAAAGCATTTCCTTTCAAATCGTTCATTCAATGTACGCTTATGCTCAACACTCTCAAAGGCCTTCACGCAAGAAAACGAAGTGCCACAAGGACGTATTTTAAGCACTACTATGTTTGCTGTAAAAATGAATTCAATATGCAAAATAATCCCGAAATCCATCATGTATTCAATTTATGTTCATGATCTCCAGATCGCATGCACATCATCTAAAATTTCAGCATGCGAGCGGCAAATACAGTTAACAAATAATAGACTAGCCACATGGGCAGACAAAAATGGATTCCAGTTTTCACCGCAAAAATCAATTTCTGTTCTGTTCTCATTCAAACGAGGCTTGCACACCGACCCTTACCTACACCTAAAAGAATTTGTGGTACCTATCAAAAGCGAACATAAATTCCTGGACGTTATTTTTGATAAAAAGCTAACATTCCTACCGCAAATAAATACCATCAAAAAGAAAGCATCCCAATCACTTAACATACTGAAAGTACTATCACAGAAACACTGGGTGTCCGACAGGACCTCGTCTGCACATTTACCGTTGTATAATACGCTCCACCTTATATTACGGCAGCATAGTGTACGGGTCAGCAAGACCCTCTTACCTGAAACGCTTGGATCCTGTTCACAATTTGGGGTTGCGCCTTTCAACTGGTGCTTATAGAACGTCCCTTGTAAATAGTTTGTACGTTGAAGCAAATGAACCACCTCTCTCAGGCAGAAGAACAATGGTTACATGCACATATGTACTTAAAATAAGGTCCATACCCGAACACCTGTGTTACCTTATAGATACAAAGTGCCCATCGAAAACACTCTTTGAGAACAAACACCAAGCAATCAGACCAATAAATCTTCGTTTTGAACAGATACGTCAGAAATTGAACGCATTCGACTCACTTCCAAACATTGCCCAAAGATCCAACTCACTGGCACCTTGGTACCATTTCCCTACTGTGTGCGACTTCACATTAGCACACTTTAGTAAGAAACGAACACCACACGAAAACATACTGCAAGAGTTATTCGCACTAAGTGAAAGATACAAAGATTACACAGCATTCTATACAGATGGGTCAAAAAGAGCACTTTACGTAGGAAGCGCAGGAATACAAGAAAATGGAAGAAAATAGTCCGGTTGCCCAAATGCTCTTCAATATTCACAGCTGAATGCTGTGCTGTTTCATTGGAAGTAGAAAACATTTTACAGAAAAGAATTAAAAACAGCATAATTTATATTGATTCTCTCAGTGTAATTATAGTGCACTACATCGCAGAAATGCTACACAACCTCTAATTAGAAACATCATACATGACGTGATAGCTGCACGATCACATGGACAATCAATTAAGTTATGTTGGGTACCAAGCCTTGTTGGGATCATCGGCAATGAGAGAGCTGATGCATGTGCCGCAGCAGCCTGTAAGGCCAAAATACAACAAGTTCACATACCGCATGCAGACATCCTAAAATCCATTAAGAGAAAACTAGGAGTCAGATGGCAGGCTTCATGGAATAATGAAATCAATAATAAACTACATCTCGTCAAACCACTCATCGAGGAATGGAAATCATGCTGTCATCAAAAACGCATCATTGAAGTTAATTTATATCGCCTCCGCATCGGACACATACACTTAACACATAACTTCATCCTCAAGAAAGAAGACAAACCTGTGAGTGTTGCGGAGAGGAACTAACAATAAATCACATATTACTTTCATGCACTAAGCTTGAGAAATTAAGGAAAAAATATTTTAAACGTTTTTACAATCATCTAATCCCGTTTCATCCTGGCCTGCTTCTGGGAGAAGATGCACTGGTAGAAACTTCTCATGTTTTTAAATTCCTAAAAGAGGCAAAGCTCCTAAGGAAACTTTAAAATTTCTCATCTACAAAATAAAAACACCTTGCTCTTGGCGCATGATAGCCTTAGTTGCTTATGCGCCAAAAAACCCAACACAACACTCACTTTGCAGTAACCTCCGTAGGCGGCACGACTGCAGTTTGCCAGACATTACCGCGGCTTAGCGTGACCGCGCTTGAAGAGTGCACAAAATATGTCATGACCGATTTAAGCCTAGCCAAGATGAGGGAGAAGCAGACCGTAAGACTGCCATCGTCCTTCGTGTCCTTCGCGCTCACGGGCGCTGTTGCTGTCAGCTTGCGGCAGCCTCGCAGTGCGGTAATGAGCTTATCGCCACTTTTCATGATGAAAGAGTTGGGCCTGACAATGAGCAGCGTAAACGATGCTGCTAATATGGGACGGCCGGAGTATTGGGTGCCTCAATACAGTACGCTGCTGTGCTGCCGGGCGGTACTCGATAATTGTACAAAATTGGCGTCGGACGCCACTATATACATCGCTGTGTTGCGTTTGAGACGTTTTTCAGTTTTCAATGTGCACGCTGTTCGAGCGGGCAGCTCATGCGCCTTGGTACTCGGGCGCTGACGTGCACCTGAATCCCAGCAACTGCTATTGGCTAGGTTGATTGTGCTAATAAAGATTGTCGTAAAGCTCACTCTGCGGTAACCTCGGTAAGCATTATGACGGTAGTTTGGCCGACACTACCGCGGCTTCCCGTGACCGCGGTTGACGTTGCTACTGGATATAACTGCTGGATACTGCTGAGCACTGGATAGGTGCTGGATACTTGCGACTATTTTCGCACAGCGACGGCCAGGGAGATTCCGCCATGAACGCTTCAGTTGAGCGGCCCTGGACTCGACACTGCCCTACTGAAAAATTGTATGAAGCAATAACCTCTCATTTTCTCACACAATCTCACTCAATTCCCATAAAAAATCACCTACAAGTCGCATATAATTGCATAAGGTTGCATAGCTTCTTGTACATGATCATAAATTACGTCAGATATTTTATTATAATGATGTGTACCGTATGAAGTCAATGCGATTAGATAAGATTTCATGAGGGTATTGCCACGTGGAACTTTTCGCGTTCTCTCCCTGCAAACGGCAGCGCTATGTTTTACAGGTCCTAAACCGTTGGCATTTGTACTGTCAGCTCCGGAGGCAGGAGTTTGCGGCGGCACAAGAGGTCGAACAACGAGCGCGCTTGTCTACCGTCTCGAAGCTGCCCTGGAGCGAGCGGGCGAGGAGGACCCCGCACAGGCGCTGGATTGTCTAGAGCATGTTCTGAGATGCCTGGCGTTGAAGCTTCTCCTCAGTGTGCTGAGGGCATGCTGCCCAGCACAGTTACATGCAAAGGGCATCATGTGCTCGCCGGCATCCGCTCGGCTGCAGTCGTAGAAAGCTGCCGGAGCAGCGGGAAGCACAGCTAGAAACCCGGTAATAACAAGGGACAATACTTTTTAGGAGACTGCAACAACTGAAAAATTACACCCGGCAAGTAACTGCTGCAGTACATGGCAGGGGTCGGCGAGTGACGAAGAGACAGGGCCCTCTAAACTAGGAATGTTTGAGAGTGAAGAGAACAAGTTTTCATGCTAGTTTGTGCTGATCCACTGGGGTTGATAGTGGTAAGACCAGAGAACAGAAACAAAAAGACCACGTCACAGATCCTGTTTTGTAGTATTTTATTTTTCTGTCCTCAGTTCGTGTGGCGTAGCGCTGTCGGCCCAGTGTATCAGCGCCAACTAGCCCGACAGCGTATTCTACTCTGGTTCACTCTTCGTTGTTGTCCGAGACATCAAGGGCCAGAACAAAAAAATTAAATAGAGTAATAAGCAACTTGAACGACATTTCACTAATTTTTCAAGTGATTTTCCTATGCTGTAACTGACTACTGTAGTCAGTTACATTTATTAGAGTTATAGTAAAAGGCTACATATTTCCTATAGCGTTTACAGGACTTGTAAACACACTCACCTATATACCTGTTTTCTTCCCCTGTTCTTGTCGCCGTACTACGCCACTAAACGTTAAGGTTCTGCAGCATCTCACTTTGCAGCTAAAATAGTGGATGTTGTGGCATGTTATCCTATATGTGGCAGCGTAATGTTCTGCTTCCAAGAAAAGTCGTTGCCACTGGGGCGTAGCAAGCTATGAGAGATAAACTATTGTTCGTCGAGAAGGGAACATCACAGCCATATGACTGCGCGCGGGAATGTCAAAGAGCAAGTAGTGTTCATCCTTAATGTGACGTCATGCTGGCATGAAATTTTCATTCTTAAACTTCAAAGTACCTAACTGATTCAAACTATGAGAGACACCGTAGAGGAGGGCTCCGCAGATTTCGACCAGCTTGGGTTCTTTAACGTGCGCTGACATCGCAAAGCACATGGGGTCCTTGCTTTCCGCTTCCATCGAAAAGCGGCCGCCCCTGCAGGGATCAACCCCACGTCCTTGGGTTCAGCTTTAAAGCGACGTAATCACTCTAACCACGATCGAAATGCCATATGGCACGTAGAACGAAATAACAGCTGACGCGTGTATTCAATAATTTACTTCGTCCGCCGCATGTATCTAATAATTCCCTTCGTTGCAAGTCAGGTATGCTACCGGTTTAACAAGCAGTGCATGCTGAAGAAGAAGCGAAGGTGCGTAGGTATGTCGTGTGCCCTTTTGCTTGACGTGACATCCTACGATGGAAGGTAATCGGTATGCGTGAAACTAAATTTTTAATTATGAATTTCAAATTCTTTTGTTTACTACTTATTGCTTACATTATTCTTTATTTATCTCGTGTTCTGAAAACCTTTGTTTCTATTTCACTTTTGGAGTTTTGCATTAGTTCTGTTTTTAGGTTCATTTACACCAGCGACATTCCGTTTGTTCCTAAGTCTTACAGAAGTACCACAGGTCGTTGAGCTGACTAGGTAGTACTGTTTTGGGCATGGAGTGCAAGTTTTATGCCTTCGAAAGCAGAATGTAAAACATTGTTCCTTTAGCTAAATCAATCACCCCATCTAAATTGAGACAAATACGTCAGATTTCATGCTATGTCTTATCCTTTATTTCACGTGCGACGTGACGCGAATCTAGAGGGTCTTTAGACATCAGCGTCAGTTGCTGACGTCACCAGAGTGATGACGCCACCGTCAAGGTTGATCAATATGAAATTTTTTTACCAGCCCTTTCCAAATTGCTGCCTGATTTAATAATAACAGGGCACAAATAGCTTTGGCCACTTCGGCCTACAACCGTGCCCGCTGATTCTCGAAGGTGACGCAGCTGGAGAGAAATTGTCACCGCATATCTCCACGCACGAGAAAATACAAGCTCCGGAGCGCACTCTCATGTCCTTCAGCGAATATGCTGCTTTACGGTGATCCAAGGAATACAACTGGATCTTTGGAAAGCAACCTTTCACTTCTGTTGAATTAGAGTTTTTTTTTTTTTGCGTATTTGAGTGAATCCGCTCCGTCTTGGATGCACATCGACGCAAAAGAAATTCACAGGACTGAAGGCTGTTATAAAAAGACGGAGGTTGACTTTTCAACTTATTGTTGCCAGCCTAGCTACTATCGATATTTCTGTATTTAGTAGGCGCCTCAACAACAATATGAAACAGCAGCACGCAGAAAGAATCTTCCGAGACTAGGCTCCTTCGTGCGAGCAAGGTAGCATCAGCAAGCCTGTCTGTTTAGTTTCTCCTTGAATATTGTCATAAAAGCTGACGTGTATGCTTCCTTAGTGGATTCATCAAATAGAAACTGAACGCTGAGAGGTACAATCTCATTATCTAGAGTTACAGCTCCACTTGCCAGCCCTCATGAACAGCCTGTTTATTATAATGAGCAACATTTTAAGCACTTCCACCTTACCTTTTGCCCTCCTTCCCTTCCTCCGTCCGCATTGCTGTGAACAATTATCCAGTAACTGCAAGTGATATGAAGAAGGTCTCTATTCGGAATATAGCGAAATGCAAAATTCGCAGCTTTTACCGCGCTTTTCACACCAGACGCATTTCATCTCCACACTCGACTACACTCCGCTCATGAGATTATAGCCTGCAACCGGATTGTGAAATCATCTTTGCTGATTGGACAGCACCATCCTTGGCATAGTCAGCATTTCAGGAGCAAACACAAAATGCGGTTCTGCTTCCTGCGTTGTTTTAGAACCTTCATAATTAAACTATCATGTGCAACCTGGCACCGCCTGTCAAGCCGCCAGTATTGTCAAACAGGTTGGACGAACAAAACGACGAAAAAAATTTCCAGTTTAATACATTCGTCGAGGATAATGCGAAAAGCCGTGATAAATTAAATCCCAAAATACCATAACTAGAAATCCATTAAATTGGTTATCATGGAGAGCTGCTCTCTGTGAGGAATTTTGAGCTAAATGCTTGTTATTAGTGTTAACAGTAAAACTACTGTTATTTATGAAGTACTTTCTCTAAGGTTAAGTTACTACGGCAGAGAAAAAAAAATTAGCTGTTGTTTAGCTTGAGGCTAAACCTGGAGTTACACGAAAACAATCTGCATGTCTACGCTTAGGTTCGGCTTCAAAGTTTAGACATGGGCTTTGCGCATAGTCATCATCATCATTATCAGCCTGACTATACCCACTGCAGGGCAAGGCCTCTCCCATATTTCTCCACTTAACTCGGTTCTGTGCTCGCTGCATCCACTTGACCCCTGCGAACTTCTTAACCTCATCCGCCCGCCTAACTTTCTGCCGCCCCCTGCTACGCTTTCCTTCCCTTGGAATCTAGTTTGTTACCCTAAGCGACCACCGGTTATCCTCTCTGCGCACTAGGTCTCCTGCCCATGCCCATTTCTTCTTCTTAATTTCCACTAGAATGTCAGTAACTTGAGTTATTTCTCTGGCCCACTCTGCACGATTCCTATCTCTTAATGTTACCCCTACCATTTTTCGTGCCATAGCCCTCTGGGTTGTCCTCAACTTAAGTAGAACTCTCTTGGTTAGCCTCCACGTTTCAGCCCCATAGGTGAGCACAGGTAAGATGCAACTGTTCTATACTTTCCTCTTGAGCGATGCCGGTAAGCTGCTAGTCATAATCTGCCAGTGCTTTTGCTCTATGGTTGCAGCTTTATTTATGCCAAAGGGGAATCACTTCACGTATGAGCCCCCCCCCCCCCCTTGCCTCTCGTCGTAGACTATTCTAATTCGGGTGCAGAAGACATCCAGTGGTATCACATCGTCACTACGTCAAACTCCGTGGCACACCGCCACTAGAACGTTTGAACGAACCTACTGTTCTAGGAACTCACTGTTATCGTTCCCCGCTACCAACTACCGAGTTATCTGTCTTCTTCTTTTTCTTCTTTTTTTATTCTTCGTCTTCTTCTTCTCATTCACCTTTTCCTTCCTCTTCCTTTACTTCTCTTTCTTCTTTTTTTCTTCTTATTTTTTCCTTCTTCTTATTCTTAGTCTTCCACGGTGCCACGGCGCTACGCCGAAGGTTTGAAAACCTCGCGCGGTGTAGCCTGCGCTATAAAATATTTTTGAGCACGCACTTAGCAGAGCCAACATTCCAGTTAATAATTTCTCGTCGCTTAGCTTCAAAACTACAGAGCCGGAGCGCAGCACGTTGTTATCCGATTCTGCTCTCTTTCGCAACATAGCCTATCGAATGGGAATAAGGATTAACTGCCTTTTTCCAGAAGGACAATAGTTGACCTTCATTAGGTCTCTGCGCATGCTGCTCAGTACTTGGCAGATGAAATGGGCTCCAAGGCCCCTCAATCTTATCGACAAGCCAACGCACATTGATTACGCTCCGCCAGACGGTTGTGTGCTATCTCTCTCGTTAGCTGCTGTTACAGACGGTAACCATACTCCCTTTGCGCAGGCATTGAAAACAGCTCGCGCCGCTGCCTAGATTCAGAGAGAGTGCAATCGCTGGAACTAAACCCTGGCGCATGTGTAGACAATTCAAATGGTGCATTCTGCTCGTTTGTAAACCCCACTATTCCGATTTCTGGTCTATGCGCTCGCAATCCCCCAAAGCAGTCCTGAATTCCATGCTGGATGTTTTTTTTTATTTAGATAATCCGTAAACTTTAACTACTGTCATTTTACTCCCGGGTTATTATTAAATACTCGTGTTTATTTTGATTTATCTTTCATGCGTTCCCTCCCTGCTATTTATCCACTAATGTTCCAAACATCTCTTGCTTACCCCAGGTGGTGAGAAATTTCAGGAGCCCTCGACTACGGCGTCTCTCATAGCCTGAGTCGCTTTGGGACGTTAAACCCCACAAATCAAACCATCTTTCTTTGTTACCGCTAAACCCCAGGACCTCGGCTAGACTGACTGTCTTCGTATAGACATCTGGATGGATACCGCCACACTCCAGTACAAGATGTTCAATTGTTTCTGGGAATATACCGTACATAGCACATGTTTCATCTTTTTGATTAAACTTCCTTCTGTAGCTTCGTGTTCTAAGACATCGTAATCTAGCCCTAAAAGAAGGCAGCTGCCTCATAACTTGTCATAGACGGTTTCCTTCTTAATACGTTTGTTTCATTTTCTATATATATGTCTAGGGTCGACTTCTTTTTCATTGACTTATTCCGTACCTGTCGTTTAATTTCCTTTATTTCTGCGTCCTGCCTTCTTAGATAATTATGGTTTAGTTTTCTGATCCTTTTCCGCCACTGTGAATCAATGCCCTTTCGGTATAAGTATTTAAGTACTTTAGCTGCCCACTTTTTCTTCATTTTCCTAAACGTTTTTCGTAGAGTATTTTTTTTTTTCTGAGAATCTCGTGCCTCGAAAGAAGCCTAGCCAATGTCTTCCTGTACTGCTTCGATTGCAGTTTTGCCGTGCTCTCAAAGTGCTCACCTTCCGGCAGAGTTCTGAATTATTCCTAACACCGATTGGACTTCTGCCCTTAAGCACAAAACCGCTTTCCCTAAGGTAAACCTCGGTAACATAATTCCTTTCTAAATACCTTTAGGTACTTCATATCTGTTGTACACCCATAATACCCTGTGCATCATTATCGCGGCATCTATTCGCCCCTTCGCCCTGGTGGCCTGCTCATGTTTTTCCATGTATACATGTCTTTCGTTTATCCACACAGCGAAGTACTCATATTCTGCCAGTCTTGGTATCTCACTGCCTCCTATTGTCAGCTTTTTATCACTAAAATCGTTGCCTCCCATTCGCACCAGGCAGATCACGTGCCATCCAGTGGTAGGTTTACACTTATGTAAACTTCAGTTAAGTTCTAATAATGCATTAAATTAAACGTGACTGGTGGGTGTAAGCAGCTAGTCTCAGGTCACCGCTTTATGAGGGACGCTGGCTTTTCCTGTTATTGAAGCTTCAATGCTTACCCACCCATAAACAGTCCTTCCAGGTCATCACTTTGGTCCCTGAGCTATTGTGGCGCCCCTGTCACCTACAGGCTTGAACTGATAGCCCCAGCCTGCTTAGAGCAGACAGAAGAGAAAGCGATGAGGAACCCACGTGCACCCGGTGCCTTAACGACTACCAGCGAAAATACAACTTGCTTCCTTTTAACCAGTGTGCATTGTGTTTGCGTTGATGCGAACCTGCCGAATTCCATTCCGGTGCTCGCAGACGTTTCCTGTTTCCCATTGCCTTTTCCTGCTATTTTCTTTTTTTTTTCTTAGTGCTGTAAAAACTTCGAGTGATCACCTCCACACCCCGCAAAAGTACTTCCCGCCCCTTAATCTCAATGCTAATGTCACTTTCAGAGCCTTGCCGTAAAAAGCCACCCCCCCCCCCCCCCCCCCACCCGCTTCCGTTCTGTACTCCAAATTCTGCCGACAATTGCCAACCCCACCCAGTCCAACTATGGGATTCATTCAAACTCTGAAAAGCCAAAAGTATCAAAACATAAAAAAATATACAAAATGGAACTCGTACGACGCCGACTTTCCCTGATGCGGGAATGCACGAAGGCTGAGGACGAGTGGCGGATTGACCCATCGTGCGCTAGAGATCCGAAGTGCGCGAGCTGTACAGCAGGTGGCCGCCCCGCTTCAAGAGGGACTTAGCGCCAGAAAGAAATAACATATTCGCTAATATACTTAAATAACGCACCGAGAGAAATCGTCGGCTGCAGCATGGCGATCAGTTTCCCCCAAAGCCCTTATATGCGCCTTCGGTGACGGCATAGACAGAACACTCGGCGGCGAACAGACATCACCGCGCACATCTCTGAGCCCTAGCTCTTTCTATATTTTCAGCCATATAAGGGAATGAGCGCGGTAATTCAGGCTAGCATGACCGTGGAGATGCTGAAACTATTTGCTGCTGCTTCGTCGCATGAGGGCCTTCAGAATGATCTGTCAGAGCACTGCGCTACCTATATCTCGTATCGTCTGAGAGCTATAGTAAAAGCTTCGTCGGTTGGAGATATTGATTATCGGTGTGTTTTGCGAATTACTGATAACTGGGAGGAGCAACTATCATCTCCAAGCGAGATTGATGCAGCATACTATATTTCGTCTACGGCGCTAGCGGTTGAGGGCAGAAAATAAATTACATATGTGCCTTTGCTTCATAACCTGGTCGTTGTGGTTCGCTTTTCACTCTTTTTCAGCCCACGTAATTAGGCTCATATAGATAATACATTTGAAGCTCTGTACAAAACATCTGATTGGGCACGCGGAAATATTTGTTCGAACAAAATCAAACACTCTTTCTGGTAAGAATGCTCACTAAAAATATTCGCAAAGAAGGCTGCCAGCTGCTTCTGATTTTTATTAACTGCACGTCATGGTTTGATTGCCACATGCACTGATCAAGTGCTTCACAACGTTCTCCTCGCTGGCACCAATAATATTTCGGATCACATCAAACCCTTCTCATTTGGAGCAAGTAGCGGTGATATAAGGTAGAGAGTAATTGCTGCTCTAGCTCGAAACAAAATGGTACCTTGAGTCAGCTAGCCATACATTCATCACAACCTAATAATCGCGGCTTCAATGTCTGTGTGAATGGGTGGTCGAATATAAGCAAACATCGATTACAGCGTAACATTACAATGATACAAAGCAGCGTGGAGCTTCGGAAAAGCACAGATGGGTGGGAGCACATATTTATCGATAATTACCTGTTCAAATCTAGCTCCAGCGAAAATAGAGTTGAAGCAGTAGTATTTTAGTGCGTAGCACTACTCGCGGCAGTCACGGATTTCGCCTATGTCTGTCCGAAGCCGCTTACTCTCTCTCTCTCTCTCTTCGTGAACTTTAAGAGGAGAAAGAGAAGGTGGCAATGAGCGCGTCGCGCGGCTCAGCATTGAGGAGGCGGAGCGGCCTCACACCTGCAGCACAAGCCGCTCTCTTTCTCTGTCCATCCGTCTCTGCTTGAACTTGAGGAGGAGAGAGGGGATGTGGCGACGCCCGTATCACGCGACTTAACACTGAGGGTGCGGAGCGGCCGCATAGGTGTACCCAGTCAGAGAGTAAGACAGTGAGAGAAGGGCGTGTCAGTTGCGGACGTGGCGGCCGTCCCTGGCCAGCGTTGCACAAGCGTGTGTTACTCCGGAGTGAGCAGTCGTGTGTCGCTCGCACATCTTCAACTTCAGCATCTCTCCCCTCGCATCAGTCACTCCTCAGCCCTCACAGACAGCACACGTGCACGCGCGGTGCTCCCTGGACCTCGGCTCCGAGCCGCTCACCGTGTCCTGAAGCAGCTTGAGCTTACCTCCGTGCCTAAACAGTGCTACGCACTTACTTCGCATTTGAATAACTATGCATATCAGCCGTAAATTTCTTTTTTAAAACTGACTCGTTGTAGCCAGCTGAAAAAATTTCAAACAAATTCGGTGAAGTGGCCTTTGATGCACCTGTGTTCGACTGTATTAGAGCATATGAACAATCAACGGTGTCAAGTAAAAAAAAAAACATTTGAACGCAATCGTTTTTTTGTATGAGTAAGTTCACGAGACCTACAGAATGTTCTCATTATCTTTAATGCTTAACATATGTGAAATGTACTTCGAAGAAGGTCCCATTATTTCGCTTCTGAGAAAACTGAAGAAACATTCTCAGACAGGATTTCTCATGCTTTAGTTTCATTCTAGTATCATAGCGACTAGAATAATATGCAATTCATTATTACAGCTTGTTACATGATAGCAGGGCATTATGCCAAAGGTATACCACAGCGTGGACGGAACTCGCTAGCATGTGGCCCTCTTTCGCGGTCATTTGCGCATGCGCATCTGCGGTGCTCGGGGGAAATTTTCGGTAGCAGATAGCGTGATGGCCCTTATCAACCTCCCTATAAAAGCTTGCTCTATTTTATTACACAAGAGAAAGCTTGCAAAGTGAGATGCCATTAACTTGATAAGAGATCCAAGGATAACTACCTTTCTTTAATCTGCTCATTTTACGGGAAGGCTGGAAGATGCCTTTATGTTGTGGCGTCAGAAAGCGTACTCGGGTTGCTACCTGCGTTCTCGTTTGCTGCATCCCGCCGCACTTAAGGTGGCTGCTATTTTGTCTTATTTGCTGTTCAGAACGAATCTATGAGGAAGGGTTGTAGGGATGGCATCGTACGCAGAAACGATGCGAAATTTGCGAATAAGGTGTAGCTACCCTTCCTTGGCATTTATATGGAGGCAAAGGGCAAGGCGCCAGTGTGCTGTGCAATCTCAACGCACGTTAAAGGACAGGAGATCGAAATTTCTTGAGCCCTCCATTACAGCGTATCACATATTCTGAGTCGCTTCCGGAACCCCACAATCGAAACCTTCCTTCCTTCCTTGAACACATGGATCAACGAATTCCACGTTGTGAAACACATCCTTAAACTCCTTGTTTACCCTTTTTCTTTGGTCCCGTTGCTCCGCGCTTAAAATATACTTAGAAAAATGCACCAACTAGCCCGCAATAACGTCCTTCAAGAAACTGGCTCCTGTGAAATATCCTCCGGAAGCGCACTGGTGTTTCGCGCTTTTTTTAGGGAATATGATCTACACCCGTGCGCAAAAGTGGAGAGATCTTGCGTTTCGGCAAAACTGCAAGCCAGCTTTTTCTGACGGTGAAGCAGATATTTCTAAGTTATGCATAGGGTAGACTCACTAACATGCTTGCCACCTTGCCTAAGCGAATTTCAGGTGAATCTTTTTTTTTTTTACAGAAAAAAAATAATTGCAGTTGTTTATGTGGTCTGTCCATTTTTGCGCAGGGGCGTACAAATGGCCTATTCACGTTGTAAAAAAAAAAAACGCGTCCTTAACTGGTAAGCCTGCATTATAAGTTGCTAAAAGGAAATATTCCGCGGATTCGCATGCGCAAACTTTAGTGATCGTAGGAACAGGGTGCGACACCGATCATACCGTCGACAGTGATAACGTCCATCAGGGAGCGGCAAAAGTTATCGCCCCTGAAAAAGATCAGGTGTCGAAAGTATGCATCTGGTATAACTAACCATGCAGCCGGTATAACCAAACTGAACGTAAAGAATCGAAAGCTTAAAAGTAGTTACGCACGCTCATTGTAGCGATCATTTAAACTCGTTTACAATTATCCGCTTCTGTCGAATAGGCTCGAGTACTGAGAGCCGGAAAGATTAGTGTTCTTGTTGACCTTAGCCTTTTTGGGGTTGAATAGTAAATGCAGACGTCGGGAAATGATTTTACAATTGATATCAGAGTATGATCCACAAAAACGCACTCCTTTTCAATATACATTTTTACTGACTTGCATAAGACGTTTTATTGACTCTATTTTCAATATTTATGTCTTAAGAAACCTCTGATTAATGCTGCAAGTCCACTTTTGATAATAGCAATGCAGTTATCAACCGACACTTTTCAAACTCTATTTACCTACCTGCCTCAATATCTACACAAACGTGATAAAATCATTCGCTTAGCAACACTTTCTGAGAAGGAGACTGTAAGACACAAAAAGAAAACAACGTTCACGTGAGAAAGAATACTTTTATTTCACAAAAAAACATCGGTGTACAAACAGCACGTTCCATCGAGAATTTATCACAGCTTTTGTTACGTTTATTTATTGCACGTAGATATGAACTTAGCCACGCCGTGGTGTTGCGTTGGTTAGGGCGCTCGACTACTGCACCTAAGAGGGCACGATCGGAGCCCGGCCGAAGCCGCCGCTGTTCGATGGAGGTGAAAAGAAAGGCATCAGTCCGTGCTCTGTGCGATGGCAGTGCATGTTAAAGAACCTAATGTGGGCGAAAATTCCGGAGTCCTCCACTACGTCGTCTCTTATAGCCCGAGTTGCTTTGGGACCTTAAACCCCTACAAAATATGAACTTGTGTCAATGTGATTACTGGAGAAAATCTAAGTAATGAATGAACATAAAAAGGCATGCGCATTTGAACATATCACTCAAAATATAGGCTCAGGCTAACTATATCATAGGTGCGCCGTCGTCCAAAATTGGTGTTAATAGATGGCATGCACTGTTTGAATGTCGTTTGCTGCGTTCAGTCCTCTAGAAAAGAGAGGTCTGGGTCCGGAATTGGCGCATCTGGAGACAGATAGGTCGAGTCGTTGAAAAGCCAGTCCCAGTCCTCGGGCTCGACATTTTTAGCGGGGCAACGCGGTTCTTTTGGCTTTGCACTCTCGGTGACAGTCTTTTCGAGCTTGAGGCGTAGATTACTGGCATCCACGTCGCAGGTCCACATTCCCGAGGGGCCGGCCCCATCGCTGCTTTGGAGGGTCGGACTTGGCTTCAAAACCTTTTTCGCCCTCGGTGAGGCTGCGGAGTATAAAAAAGGGAACGGAAAGAATCATGAGTAATTAGCGTGCATCAAAAAATGTAATGGAAATATATATTTCAAGTCAGGAATACCGAGAAAAACATCATCAACTTTCCTTCGTCCTTGCATTTTACTAGTAACAATAACAATTACCTAT
Organism: Amblyomma maculatum; assembly: GCF_055883805.1. Classification (NCBI taxonomy): domain Eukaryota; kingdom Metazoa; phylum Arthropoda; class Arachnida; order Ixodida; family Ixodidae; genus Amblyomma; species Amblyomma maculatum. The sequence goes on along the minus strand of NC_139350.1, from coordinate 20,794,841 downwards.
TTGAATAGCTAGAGAAAGGGCTATAGCAGAAAAGGGCTAGCAATTTGGCGGTTAGTGTAGAACTGCTTATTAAAATTTCCCGAAAGGATAACGGACAAAGAAGGGGCCAACAGTACGGGCACGAATTCTTCATAATACAGCATATGTAATATAACACAGCCGATAAGAGCTGTCATAATTATTACTTAAAACGCTGCGGAGCTAAGCACATGCATTCTGTATAAAGCCAGCCAGACGGCATGTTGTGGCGGGCGCTCTTGCAACGTAATTTTTCGCAGTGCCTGTAAACATCTTTCTCCCAGAGGAACCATGCCGCTGCCAAATGATGGTGACATTTATTCGCTAAGTGAACAACGAACGCAACAAAAATGATTTTTTCTTCCACGGGGACGTTTTTTTTCCCGGAAGCTTTTTTCTTTAGGGTATCTAACACACCCCGCAGGGGGCACCTGTTAAAGCAGGTGTTTGCGTGTACTGTGCGACACCACGGACCCCAGCACCCACGCTTAGCCGTGCGTGGCATCGCCGTGTCCGGGGAAAAGGGGATCCTGGTGGTTGAGCCGATGCCGAGTGTTCGGACCTTTAAGGCCCCTCGGCGGAGGCACTTTGGCCCCAGCTTCACGTAGACGGTACCTCCGGGCTGACCCACCCGGGGGAAATCGGCAGTCGTCTTTTCCTGTTCTCCCCTCCATCTTTCACTTTCCTATCTCCTTTCCTACAACTGTCCTGTCTTCTCCTCTCTTCTTGGTTTTGCTTTTTCCAGGCGGCTAGGGTTAACCTTGTGTGGCGTACCACCCTGAGTACCGCCATATTTGGTTGTAGCTGGGGTGTACAGCTGGCATGGACTGGACTTGGTTGCAAGTTCCTGTCCTGCCCCCTTGTTCGGCTCCATGGTGGGCGGCTGGCACCTTGGCCGAACAACACACATATTACATGGCTTCTTCTACTGTAAAAACTGATCGCCTAAACAAAAAAAGGCGCACCGAAGAAATTGCAGAATTCCTGCAAAAACCTAAGAAAAGCTTCCCCAAATATCACGTCGTGCACTCCGAAGTTGAAGGAAAGCCGGCCCGAACTTTGTCCCCATTTCTAGTGTCAAAATGTTTCTCAGCTGTCCTTGGTCCGAAATACAAAGTCACAAAAATAGCAAACGGAGACCTACTGCTTGAATTAAACGACGAAACACAGTATGCAAAGCTTCCAAACCTCCACTGCATTGGGGATGTCAATGTGACCATCACCGCCCATAGATCTTTGAACACCGTGCGTGGTGTAATCACCGATAATGACTTCCTCCACATAAGCGAGCAAGAAATGCTAGAAGGTCTTGCAGAACAAAATGTTGTAAATGTGCACAGGATAACAATCCGTAGAGATGATAAAGAGATACCTACTAAACATCTCATTCTCACATTCAGCTCAAGCGTACTTCCAGAAAAGATCGAAGTAGGATACCTGAAAGTTGAAGTCCGACATTATATACCGAACCCCGAAGATGTTTTAACTGCCAACGATACGGCCACGGATCACAAAGTTGTCGCAGTCGCAAAACATGCGCAAAATGTGCTTCGAAAGAACACCAGTGTGAAAACTGTGAAGCCTCATCGCCACACTTCGTGAACTGCGAGGGGGATCATCCTGACTATTCTAGATCATGCCCAAGTTGGAAGAAAGAAAAAGAGATCATCACTATCAAAACAAAAGAGAACATTTCATTTACAGAGGCCAGAAAACGACTTGCACAAACTAATCTTTTTCTATTCACTGGAAAACCAGACTATGCGGTTGTAGCGTCCAAGGGCGAGGCACTACACCGCAATCAGGCGTCTGCCAAGGTGTCTTCGGAACCTGAGGCAGGGCCATCCCGCTCGCCCCAGGCAGAAGCAGCAAAGGCTGCTCTGCCAGTTTCAAAAGAGGGCTTGCCGACCACGGAGTCGGGAGCCCGCAAGGTTTCCCCTACCAGGGGGAGACCTAAGAATCGGTCGTCCGTGCCTTCACCACGGACCTCCAGCGCCTCGGGTGAGACGATGGACTTCTCCCCCAGCACTTCTGGGCTGCAGAGGAGGAGGCACTCACTTGAAAAAAAGGGAAAACCACGTATAACCCCTCCTGAAGTAAAGTAACTTTTCTTAATCCCAAACATATCATAATGGCTTACATAGTACAGTGGAATTGTTGAGGTTTATTGAGAAATTATGCAGACATTACAGATATCCTCACAACCATGACACCCACAGCTGTGTGTCTTCAAGAAACAAACCTTGGGCCTCAGCACACAAATATCTTTAAAAAGTTCAAAACTTTCCGAAAAGATCGAACGCATGCTGGTAGGCTGTCAGGAGGTGTCGCCATAATAATACAACCTGATGTCCCTGCCAGACAAATACCACTCAAACCAAACCTTGAAACAGTGGCCGTAACCATCATAAGCCACAAAACGATAACAATATGTTCCCTCTACATACCACCACAACTCTCAATTACACTACATGAATTAGAAGACTTGACTGAGCAGTTGACAGAACCATTCTCGATTGTTGGGGATTTAAATGGGCACTCCCACTTCTGGGGGAGTGACCATACTGGTACCAGAGGACAGATCTTAGAAGACTTTATACTTTCAAATAATATATGCCTTTTAAACACCGGGAAGCCGACGTATTGTTGCCCCAGCTCTGGAAAAATGAGCTGCATTGATTTAGCCTTCACATCTCCATCACTTTTTAATGATTTTAATTGGGATGTTTTAAATGACCCTCTGGGAAGCGATCACTTACCGACAGTTTTAAAGTTATCATCATCCACACCCATCATCCCATCGAGGCCACGGCGCTGGAAACTCCACCTCGCCGATTGGTCGGTTTTTAGAACGAACGCTGCGCTAGAAAAAGTATATTCTGAAGATTTGAGCGTAGAAGAAATAAATGAAAGGTTTATCGCGTGCATAATTTCAGCAGCACTATTATCCATTCCACAAACGTCACAACACGCAAGAAAAAAACACTAAGTATGGTGGACGGAGGCATGCAAATTGGCCAAAAAAGAACAAAACAAAGCATGGGGCATCCTCCGCAGATATCCGACACATGAGAACCTGATTAACTACAAGAAAGCCAAAGCCAGAGCGCGGTATGTCCGGAGAAACGCGGAAAAAACTTCGTGGCAAAAATACGTGTTCACGATAAACAGCTCGTTTTCCTCCAAAAAATGTGGGAACAGGTCCGAAAATTTACAGGAGATTTCACCCCTTATACATATCCTATGCTGACACCACCCGGAACACAAACAACATTAGAAGAACAAGCGAACATTTTAGCCGAACACTTTGCCAATGTGTCAAGCTCATCTAACTACACTCGCACATTTCAAAAGCATAAAACAACAGCAGAAAAGCAAAAGCTTCCCCTTCGGACAGGTGTAAATGACGAGTAGAATGCACTTATAACAATACATGAATTAAACAGAGTCTTATCTTCTGGCAAAAAAACAGCACCGGGACTTGACAATGTACACAATCAAATGCTCGCCCAACTCTCACAAGCCGCTGTAGAAGCATTGCTGAGTTTTTTTAATAAAATATGGACGACTTGCAAGATACCAGAAGCTTGGAAAAAAGCCATAATAGTACCCTTTTTGAAATCAGGCAAACCCCCCACATGTCCTAGCAGTTACAGACCAATAGCCCTAACCAGCTGCATTGCGAAATCTTTTGAAAGCATCGTAAAAATCAGACTAACCTTTTTTCTTGAATCCCGGCATCTTCTCGATATACATCAATGCGGCTTCAAAAAGGCATCATCAACAACCGATCACCTTGTCCGCCTCGAGAACACAATCCGGGAGGCGTTCAGCCACAGGCAGCACTGTGTCGGGGTCTTCTTCGATCTGGAGAAGGCCTACGACACCACGTGGAGATTCGGTATCCTCCGCGACCTAGCAGATCTAGGTATCCGTGGCAGGATGCTGAGCTGCCTGAAAGACTTCCTGACGAACCGTACATTTCAAGTCCGTTTAGGCACAGTATTCTCCACGACTTTTGCACAAGAAAACGGCGTGTCGCAGGGGTGTATTCTAAGCACAACTCTCTTTATAGTGAAAATGAACTCGTTATCTGCAATAATCCCAAAGTCCATAATGTACTCCGTCTACCTAGATGACCTGCAAGTAGCATGCACTTCCTCGAACATATCCACCTGTGAGAGACATCTACAACTGACACTAAATAGACTAGCTACCTGGGCAGACAGCAATGGATTTAAGTTCTCTCCTCAAAAGACAGTGGCCGTTGTGTTTTCATTGAGACGAGGCTTACAGAATTATCCCACGTTATACCTCAACCAAACCATACTACCAGTGAAACATGAACATAAATTTTTGGGTATCACATTCGACAAGAAACTTTCATTTCTTCCCCATATAAACAATCTGAAAAAGAAAGCAGCCCAATCACTTAACGTCCTAAAGGTGCTGTCACGAAAACGGTGGGGGTCCGACCGAGCATGCCTTCTGCAAATCTACCGCTCCGTGGTGCGCTCTAAGTTAGATTACGGTTGTATAGTATATGGTTCAGCTAGGACATCCTATTTAAAACGACTAGACCCGATACACAATCTTGGATTACGGTTAGCAGTTGGCGCGTACAGAACATCCCCAATAACCAGCCTCTATGTAGAAACAGATGAACCTGGATTAAAGGACAGACGATGCGCCCTAACATGTGCATACATCCTGAAACTTCGTTCTCAACCAAAACATCTATGTCATTCAGTAGTCACGGAATGTCCCTCTAGGACAGTCTTCAACAACAAGCCCCGGTTGATTAAGCCGCTTCTCATGCGCTTCGAACAAATGTGCCCAGATTTAGACATTAGTGAATTGCCAAGTATTGCCCCAAGAAATAAACCACTCCCACCATGGTACAACCTCCCAGCAGTTTTCGACCTCACACTAACGCAGTTTCAAAAAACACGCACACCACATGAGCATATATCACAAGAATACCTTGCATTAAAAGAAAAATATAAAAATTGATTTGCATTTTTTACAGACGGCTCAAAAACTAGACTATGTTGGCAGTGCAATAGTACAAAATAACACAGAGAAAATAACACGACTACCCCAGTGTGCATCAGATTTTACAGCCGAATGCTACGCTGTCTGTGTTGCTGTGGAGAAAATATTGAATAAGAACATCAAAAACAGTATCACCTACACAGATTCATTAAGCGTCATCAGTGCAATAAACTCCAAAAATGCTGTTCAACCACTGATAGGAAACATTATGCACAACATAGTAAATATCACAAGAAGAAATCATACTATCAAATTCTGCAGGGTACCCAGTCATGTTGGGATAAAGGGTAATGAACGAGCAGATATATGCGCAGCAAGAGCGAAAAATTTACAAATAAAGCAAATCAACATCCCACACAGAGAGGGAATGAAGTTAGTACGTACGAAATTACGAGCTAAATGGCAGGCTGATTGGGAAAGCGAAGCAGAGAACAAGCTTCACTCCATAAAGCCCATATTAGGAGAATGGCAATCATGTGAACATCAGAAACGTTTCATTGAGGTAATTTTATGTCGTCTGCGCATAGGCCATACACACATAACACATAACTTCCTACTAACGAAAAAAGGCAAACCTGTATGTGAAATGTGTGGACATGAGCTAACAGTAAATCATATTTTAATCTCATGCTCACAACTCGAGGAGCACAGGAAGAAATATTTTACTGTATTTTATAAAGAACACATCCCATTTCATCCCGCATTGCTTTTAGGCCATGAAACACTTGTTGATTTTTCACTTGTTTACGGATTTTTAAAGGAAGCCAATGTTTTAAACCAAATCTGAGCGTCATTACTGTAGCCACTTGATCGTCTAACCTTGCGGTTGGCGCATGATAGCCACAGTTGCTTATGCGCCATAAAACTCCATATAACTAACTAACTAAGTATCTAACACAAAACTGTTTTTTTTTTCGGAAGCCGTAAGTTGCGCCTACGTTTTTTCCGACACCCACGGTGTGCCACATGGAAAAGACATCTGCTACAACGTGTGCGCTACACAGGCATTGCAGGCGCAATCACTGTTCCCGAAGCTCTGGGGTTTAGAGATAAGAGTGGCCGGGTGAATAAACCGGCGGTGGAAACTAGCAAAAAACGACTGCAAGATTGCTGGCTTAAAAGAAGAGAAGTGACATAATGTTAGTAATGTAGGAACAAATATTTAATAAAAAGAATGATCGTTTAGTTAACCATTCTAAATCAATAATTAAGATATAGGGAGAAAAATGAGCATGATAGCTACTGCTACCACCCCGTTTCAAAGGGGACGCTTCTATATTCCATCGATCTAGGGTGCCTCGATGTAGCGCACCTCCGTTATAGTGTTCTAGAATTGAGAAGTGTGCCGTCTGCCGCCGGCGAGCTGGTCGTTTCAGCGATGACAGGAGAGAGGGCGCTGTGTGCAGGAGGAGCGCAGTGAGCGCGGAGCAGACAGCTGGGTGAACCGTCACCGCTAGTTCAATCGGACTCCGAAGGCGCAATAAATTGTGTCGCTTTAGCTCCCACACGCGTGTCTAAATGGATTAAAACGGTTCATGAACAAAACAACTAGTTCCCTATAAAATAAGCGGCCGTCGTCAGACAATGTAAGATACAGATTGCCGACGAATTGACAAGCAACGGCAAGATATATTTCCTGAATGTATTGGGTGCTTTATTTCTCGAACACTAGCGGGAGGTTCAATGACGAATGTCTAACGTATTTCTATGATCATGTAAATTTTTAATATTGGATGCACCGGTTTATGCGGGCTAGACTGAAGTCTTCCATCGACGCTCGCACGTACTGAAAATGCAGTGAATGGTGTTTTAGGCTAGGCTAGCGTACTTTTTGCGCCACATGTAAATAGAGGTATGCGAAGATTGCTTGAAGACAAATTATGCCAGCGCTTACTGATGACTTTATTTAAATGTGGGCGAATACATATGAACTGGCAGTCCTACTCAAAATGAAATGAATGAATGAGAGCATATAGCAATGAACGAAACCACATAATGAACGACGTGAAAAAAAAATCGCGACTTAGTGCAAGAATATGGTACAAACATATAAAACTGTATGAGAATATTAATGAACTGTACTAGGCCGTGAATAAATTAAGCTGCTAAATTTGAAAACACACAAGAGAAAGGCAGAATGATTAAAGTTCTCAAACACGATTACTTGCACCTCCTCAGCTTTAGGTGCTTTACCTGCTCTGCTTTAGAGGTCTGCTCTTGGTTTAGCGACTTGGCATAAAAACGCAATCGCATGAGAACGTAGAACTTCACTATGTCAAGTGTCATTTCTTTGTCATGAGTAGGGCTACCAAACAATTGGAAACCTCTGCGCTTTGCAAAAACAAAGCAAATTCACGCAGGCTATTGCATTAATCTTTCTTGAACTAAAAAAGAAACCGTGAAAGACTCTTCCAGCGTGTGCACGAGCTTTGCAAGCTCCGAGGACGGATAAAGAAGACGTCCGTGGTCGAAGTTTGAGATAAATTGATTTTCTTCTTTTTGTGCCGCGCACGATTTGCTTGAAATGAGATAAGCGGAGCAAGTACTGCATTTTGACTTCTTCATGAACTTTCTAGCGACATATCTTGCAATATAAGCTATGAGACGGCTAGACTGTGCCTAGTGACGTATCTGTGGTCATCTGAAGGAAGGGAATTCAAATTAGCTTCGACGTCCTCGAGCCTTCCCTCGTCAACCAAACGGTCAAGCTCATCAATAGGATTTGAAAGAGCCTAGGTAGATTTCTCGCTTGTACGGCTAATTCCAAGTAAGGCATTTACAATTTCAGCATTACAATTTCCTGTCTTTGGGGGCTTCGCTAAGTTGTAAAATGCCACATTAACTGTCACTAAAATTGAGCCGGCGTGGGATGATCGTTGCAGCCATTAAATTGCCTCACGATACCGAAGAGGTTTTCTAGTTTGTCTTGGCTTAGTCTCGATGTGATAATGTATGTAAAACCGCATTTTGCAGATAAGTAGTCAACGAGGTCGACTGTGGACTGCAAAGTTACCCGAAGGCCTTCCGCGGTGCTGTTGCTTAGGAAACCATGCTTTGAGTGTATTTCGAGAAGGGAAGGGTTCGAATAGGTAAGGCAGCAGAAAGAGCGCGCAATGAGCAAGAAGAACGAAAGGAAGGAAAGGAGCATTCAGTAAAAGAAGGGGGGGGGGGGGGGGGGAAGACGGACGGAACTGTTACTGCGCTCTCTGCAAACATGTGTTTTCCTGCTTGACCAATCATCGTTCTTCGCTCAACAACGCGCCATAGTACAACAGCCAGAGAAGCAACGCGATGCAACAAAATTCACGCAGGAAACGAGCCACAGATGCAGACGCCCCAAGCGTTTCCTCTGCGGCGCGCGCGCTTGTGATGCGCTCCTACAGCTGACAACGCCACCTACGCTTTTCATCGCTCCGGCGACCACGTCGCTCCCATTGCCGCGCGCCGAAGACGGCACACTTCCCAATTCTAGAACACTATACCTCCGTACATGGTGGAGACACCGCCGTCGACGGCGCCATATTGGGGCAAGCGTAGACACGGCGGGCTATGGAGCGTCGGCCCGATTTCTTGTTCAGCACACGCTTGCGCTAGCAGGCTCAACTGATTAACGTTTTTACACACATGCTCGCAATCCTGAGCGCTTTCTTGCTCGAAAAAAAAATGTGAAAGCAACTACTGCTTGCTATCATGCGACGTAGTTCTAAGAGGAAATGATCAAATTGCATATAGTAAGCCTTTACTCATTCGCCGTCTCGAATGCGGTTATTTTGAAGACTGGCTGTTTTATAAAGCAATGCACTTTGTTCTGCCGGACATGAATGAGTTTATGAGGTGCATAACATTCAGTTGCGTCTATTGCTATAGATCAACAACCAATTCTACGTTTCAGTGAGCCGTATATCGAAAATTATTTGTATCGCAGAAACCGTAGAAAGACTCAGCAAAAAACAATGAGTAAATCAACCTTTGGCACGTGTCGCATGCTGATGCACACGGCATTTTATTCCAAAACAATCCCCATCAAGACTTCGAAGCTGATTTTGGATGCACGCCTAGGAGACATCTTTTAATCAAGGTTGGCGCCAGCTACAGTTTTGCTGTCGTACCCATCATTTGATTTTTCTGGCTGACTTAGCCAAATCAAGTAAATGTACAAGCGCATCGTCCCAAACCGCTCTAACAGTCCCAAACTGCTCTAACAGTCTGCTGATCAGCTTTGGGTGTTCCACGCAATCAACCGCTGGAATCGGAACGGTTTGTTCGATAAGGCATTTAACAGATTTTACTAGACTCTTCAAATGGCAGATGTCGTTTTATTCCGATAAATTTTTACACGCAATCCAACGATGTCGAGACAGCCGTTGACTTGAGGAGCCGCCGTCCATACACTGTGTTTGCCCTCGAACTGGCGCTGAAATGAGATGGGCGACGAAACAGTCATTTTGCGTCTTTTGTAGTGTGCACGCAAATGAATGAAATAATAAAAACATTATGGGAGCAATGCGATATTTACATGTGCGATAGCACAATTTTTCTATGGATGCCAAGCAAGAGACAGCGCCAATTCGGGTGGCAGGCGGTCAAATTTAGCTCCACCTAAATTTGGCTTAACCTCAGACGAGTACTTGCGGAGACAACGGGAGGTGTACATCGCCTTGCGATGGGTAATCAACTACACAGGGAAGGAAAAGCTGCATTCGGGATGAACTTTTGCACTGTGCAAGCACCTTCTTTCTCACGACCGCTTTCACAAGATGATGCCGCTACACTTTCCAGCTCACGAGATTAGTTTCTTTGTGACTTCTCGAGCGGCCAATCATATACTTAAAACGAACAAATTTTCATGAGAACCCAACTTTTTATATTATTGCGAATCTCACAAACCTCGCGAAAATCTGCTCCTGTGTATAATTAAAAGAAAAAAGCAGCTTCAGAGGACCTGTTACCTGTTTCGCGAAATTTTGTACTAGCGATAAACCCACTGGCCAAATTTCAGCGGGCCCACTCACGGGAACTTTCTTTTTTTTTTGCGACCAAAGTAATTGTTACAAACTGCGTTTCACTTCCTGCTCTGTCGCGAGGTGACATGCCGTCCATCGCTCTCCATTGTATTATATCCCGAGGAGGGGAGAGGGAATGTAATCCGTGTGAATCTGAAGCCTCGGTGGTTGACGTTAACTTTCAAGATCGAGTGTAAAGGGGAGCGATCTAAAGGGCGCAATGGTGCATTCCTTTGACAAATGCCAGGCTCGACCTTCTCCGCATATTCTTGGTGCGGCTATGAACACAGAAAGGGAGATCCTCAACAACAGATATTGTGTGACACTACGCGAATGATACTAAGGTCGAGTGTCACTCACTGAAAGTTACACTAAATTTTCCCGAGTGACTACAACATAGAAGACGCAATTGTCCATATATTTAGCTTATAAGCCATCACGTACGCTGAAAATTCAAAATTTAGACTTAAAAAACACTCCGCGCTACTCCCGATGCCAGGCAATGCGATGTTTCTGGCTCATCTGGCTCCTTTTTTTTTTTGCTGAGCCAGCACAGAATGGAACCCAACAGCCTGGCATGCTAGGTTGCATGACTGAACACAGTACAATCGCCCAGCGCAGAACACAACCGCTTCGGACACTCTGCAGCAACTGCACGAAGCGACTTGCCCCAAGATGGAGAGCGCGGAGAATGCGGCGGCGCGGGGCATGCCAAAGGGTGTCACCACCCTGTACGGCGGCGCTGGTATCGAGGCACCCTACCATCCATCCAGCTATACGAGCACTGTTAGAACATCAATACACGCGCAGAAAACATATGGACCCGAGAGGATAACTGCTATTAGCTAGTGCACAACAAACTTTTATTTAGGACGACATTATTAGGGAAGAATGCAGAAGACTAAGGTAATGTTAACAGCCTCGGGAAGGAACAGCAGTTTACATTAGGTAGCGAAGTACTAGAAGTAGTAGGCGAATATGTCTACTTCGGAAAGGTAGTAACCGCAGATCCAGACCATGAAAAGGAAATAACAAGAAGAATAAGATTGGGATGGAGCGCATTTGGCAAGCACTCGCAGATTATGTCTAGCAGCTTACCGGTATCGCTAAAGAGGAAAGTATATAACAGTTGCATCTTACCTGTACTCACCAATGGCGCTGAAACGTGGAGGCTAACCAAGAGAGTTCTCCTTAAGTTGAGGACAACCCAGAGGGCTATGGAACGAAAAACGGTAGGGGTAACATTAAGAGATAGGAAGCGTGCAGAGTAGGTCAGAGAAATAACTCAAGTTACCGACGTTCTAGTGGAAATTAAGAAGAAGAAATGGACATGGGCAGAACATGTAGTGCGAAGAGAGGATAACCGATGGTCGATTAGGGTAACAAACTGGATTCCAAGGGAAGGAAAGCGTAGCAGGGGGCGGCAGAAAGTTAGGTGGGCGGATGAGATTAAGAAGTTCGCAGGGGTCAAGTGGATGCAGCTAGCACAGAACCGTGTTAAGTGGAGAAATATGGGAGAGGCCTTCGCCCTGCAGTGGGTATAGTCAGGCTGATGATGATGATATTAGGGAAGAAATGCTGTAAAAGCAGCAACACGTTTGAACATGTCACTATGCAACCCGTTATGTGTATAGATGGGTTATGGCAGCAGCTATAAGACATCGGCGGAAATCTATACGTTGTATTAACCGCAACGTAAAAATATATTGCTTCCAGAAAAAGTAAGGTATTAAAAACTCTCGCAAAGCAGATACTGCCTCCCCTGAAAAACGTTTAACGCTAAATCATTGAATTAAATGCAGCGACTTACCTTCAATGTTCTCTCGTCGCCTTTTCCGACTTTTCTTCGGCGTGTGGTGAGTTCTCTTTCCTGAGCCTTTGGGACAACCGCGTAGCCTGCCATCACCTTTCACTCTCTTGTTCCGCTCATCCTTGCTGAGACACGACCACTGGCGGTGGAGACGCCGCAGCATCAGATGTTGAAGGAGGCCCTGGCCTTTGCGGCTGCCGCTGATGGTAGCTAATTTCACGTTGCCTAACGACATAATCCCCTTTAGGCTCATTCCCATGATGAAATTAGCGCTAAAAAACAGCAGGTACAGCAGGAAGTGCGTCTGATCGACTCGACGTCTGCTCATCCAGTGACTCTCATGTCACGTGAGTTGGTAATAGGTGTTGGTGGCGAGAGTAACCAGCGGTCTCACCAATAAGCATCTTGGATGAACAGGGACACGTGGTAGCGGTAAAGTCGAGCAGCACTGGGGTTATTTTTGCTCCAAGAAGCATGACCCCTAGAAAGTCTTTGGCCTGAAACCTCCTGGATTAAGGTCAATGTATTTTACCTTTAATGTGAAGGAATGAAAGGCACTTTTCTTTGTATTCTGTATTCAACATTCTTCAAACTCCCCCCTTTGAAAGAAAATCACCTTACTAACCACAAAGGCTCTATTGTGTGCTTCTGTAGCCTGGGAACAGGTATCATCCTCCCTAAAAGGGGTAAGCTAAGAACTGGGTCTGTAGCAGAGAGGGAAGTGGTGATTCATCCTTTCATACAGGAGGCCATGCTGGAAGCATTCGTTCCAGATTCAGAGATTCGGACAGAAAAACTGATAGCGAACACATGCTTAATAGGCGCATCTAAGAGTTGTGGAAAGCTGTTTGTCACACTGCAAAAAAAAAGTGGTTCCCCATTATTCGTGACAGTACATATGACAGCACACAGTATTCTGTAGGGGAAAAAAATAAAATCAACTTAATCCGAAATTTTATACATGTGAGTCTATAATAAATCGCCAAAGCAAGGATTTTAGGCCATTTTATTTTTAATTGGACTGGGCAGGTGCTTTGAAATGACGGAAACAAAAAGAGAAGATACGCAGTGATGAATGAAGTGATATCCAGCAATTTGTGGTTTGCAACTTAAACGGTTCCAAGTATATCACCGCTTCATATCTACGTCGTTCCTACAAGCATAATAATAGCCGAATTCATGTACACGACTTCCCTAATGTATTACTCCAATAAGGTGTCTACTGTTCATCTGTTCATCTGGGGCAGGAAGAACTAGACAATGTTTTCAAGAATCTCAGTGGCATGCAATAAATAGATCGTTTGGCTTCTGGAAAGCTACCTGTCTTATAATCATATCGGAGGTCACATCATCCGCTCGCTCTATATAGTGTATTCTGCCAAGCTGTCACGAAAGTTGATACAATGAGTATGCATGCGTCCTTGCTGCAATGTGTTGGCTGATAAAGAGTGGCACGTTTCTGTTTTATAGACGCGGCCAAGGATTTCCCATTGATGGACCCTGGTAAACTTTCCTAGGAAACACAGTCCCGAAGAAAACGTCTCCGGCAGAAGAGTCCCAATTTGTGAAGTAGGAAAGAATATGCTCAAACGGGTGCCATGAAACGTGCTGTAACGTCTAGCTTTGCCTTGTTTCATGCCTGGATTATTAGCAATGAATTGATCTTACCATAACCGTCTTTTAATGATTTTACTTTGCATCATCTATGGTTTCTAATCGAGCCTAGTTTGTATTTTTCTCACCTTTATTTTTTTCTTTTCCAAGCCTATAATTAGAAGGCAGATACCGTTTCCCCGTGATTTGTTGCAATTTTGCATGGTAAAGCGCTTTCACCCGTCGCATTTAAAGTGGCCGAACAGCAAATCACGATATCAATGCGAGGCTTTCATAACAAAAGTAATGATGAGAGCAGAATATTATTGGCATTTGGCAAGGGCTTTTCTGGATCTTTCTGCGCTTCAACGACATCGCTAGTCGAAGTGTTTTGTGTGGTATGTTTTATGAGGTTACCTGAGCCGTTGTGGTGCGATCTCGTATTCCAACCGCAGCCCCGTCGACACCGCCATTGTTAACGCCTTTTTTTGGCGAGACAAAGGATAGGCTGATCGCCGCCTTCGATCCCCGGCAGCTTTGAACTGTACCTCAGGTGTCCACGCTGAACGACAAGATAGGGATGGTCCTGCCGTCCCTCGTACAGCATCGCAATTATCACCCGAAATATCGCAAGAATTCTACACTGTCGCCTTAGAAAGGTTCGATGCCCATAATTAAAACATCAGCAAGGTTATTCCAGTGATCCTCCTTCCTTGAGTGATTCTCGAAGACTACCAGTCTGGCTAGCTGATTGTACTTTCTCAGTAAACAAAATATTACTCATTTGATGAGAGCTGTGCTATTGAGTGCCTCAAGAGCTGATGAACTAAGGATGAGACTTTTTTTTTTGCGAAGTGGGTCACAAAACAATTCATGTTAGCCTCAGGGACGCAGCGCTACACAGCGCGGTGACACTCCTGCACCTCCTACTCAAAAAGCATCTTTGCCTTACATTGTTTTAACTCATCCCCGTAGGACTGAATGCCTACAACGCCCTTCTGCAAAACGGCATTCGGGGGTATGAACACATCGAGAGTCTCAAGCTTGTTTTTGAGATTCTCAGCCTCACTGTGTGAAAGCATTTTCTCCGTGATCCCGAGATCAAATACCTTGAGAGAATTTGTTGTTATTGTTGTTTACCTCTTAATTTGGCTGCATAATATCTAGTGAATTCGTCCAACCGTTCTTTTTTCTATCTCTTCTTTACTCGCTCGCGCCGTAACATATCACGCACTGCGCTTCTTCTCCTTCAGGCTTGCACCGTAGCCTCGATATGAGCCGTTTCCTGAGTCTATTCATCAAATCGTGAGCATCGAATGGCGTCCCCGCACTTGCACTGGAATTTTGTTCGCGCATTCCCGATTAGTGTGGCGTGTGTTATCGTCATATCCCTATGCAGTTTTCAATGCAGCGTATGTGTTTTCAGTCGGCCACTTAAGCGCGTTCCGTGTTAACGCCCCTCCCCCCTGAGGTTACGGCGCAAGCCTGAAGAAGATGAAGAGCAGCGCGAGAGTGCGGTGCCAGCGAGTAGAGAGGAAAAAGAAGAAAAGAAGAACGGATGGCCAGTGGCTTGCCTGCGCCTGTGTATGTGTCCTATGTGGGATCCTACACCATTACAATGCATATGCAATGCTAAGTGTAATTTCAACCAACTTTTGGGCGCTAATATAAACTGTGTTTATTTAGCAGATTGCTAGCAAATGTGCAGCCCAGGTCTTATTATGACTATTCTGTCCATGTTTTCGAAAACCATTCTTGAAGTCTCATCCAACTTTAAGCGTGAAGA
Source organism: Amblyomma maculatum (assembly GCF_055883805.1). NCBI lineage: Eukaryota > Metazoa > Arthropoda > Arachnida > Ixodida > Ixodidae > Amblyomma > Amblyomma maculatum. The sequence goes on along the minus strand of NC_139350.1, from coordinate 20,779,576 downwards.
AGTAAGACGGTGGTGCACATAAATTCGCTTTGGCTTATAGACTTTAACGCCCCAAGGCAACTCAGACTATGAGAGGCGGCGTAAAGGAGGACACAGCAAATTTCGCCCACTTGGGTGCACTGACATCGCACAGCCCATGCTCGCCTTCCTTTTCGCTCATATCGAAAAGTGGCCGCCGCAGGAGGGATTCAATCCCGCATGCTTGGGTACAGCAGTAGAGGGCCGTAACTACTGCGTCACCACGGCAAGGCTGCACACAGATTTGACCACGCGATGCGTACTAGAGCGGCGCATTTGAACACCAAGCCGCATAAAACCATGACGGAAGCAATGTATTTCTTTCACCGTTCAAGTGTGTGCTCTTTTCGCTCCACCTCAGATGGAGCCCGTCGCTGTGGCGTAGTGGGTAGGGTGCTAGACTGCAGTTCCCAAGGATGCGGGATCGAGTTCTGGCCGCGGCGAGCGCTTTTTGATTGAGGCGAAAAGCTAGGTGTCCGTTATGCTGTTCGATCTCAGTGCATGTTAAAGAGCCCCAGGTGGTCGAAAGTTCCGGAGCACTCCGACGGCGTCCCTAATACACAGCCTGAGTCACTTTGGAAGGTTAAACCCTACAAACCTCTTCCACTTGCAACAGGTATCCCCGTGATTTTTCGTTGAGCAGCCAAAAATGCCGCGAATTCTCTGGAGATTGAAAGCATTTTGTTAAGCTTTTAGCAATCGTGATAGGAAGGACGTGCCAGTTTGCATCAGAAGCATAAATTTAATCAACACATTTGAAATCTTTTCTGCTTAAAGATGCAACACGCTGCTGAGCGAGCCCTCTGTCACAACCTTCGATAGTATTGTCACGTAGTGGTGACGAGGTCGATGACACAAATGAAGGGTCGATGATTGCACTAAAGAAACTTTTTATTTGGGCTGACTTGCGCCCGCAAAAGAACTAAGCAACTCGGCGGCGGCGATAGAAACAAACGTGCTCGTCGATCGTCGAACAAAGAATGCCCGTCACAGTAGTCAACGCTCAATTTAAAGGCTGCACAGAAGAATCTAGATAACGTCGCAAACAGCTACCAGCACGGGCTGGAACATTGTGGAAAGACAAGCGAGTGGCCGGAACCTTCGAGACAGATCTCGGTGCGTCTTGCGCTACAACAAAACTGGTAAAGGTGTGACTCGCGACATCGAGCAGTAACAAACAAAGATTACGGAACTGATACGCGGTCCAGAATCAGAGTGATAAGCCTGTATGCCGGCGGCTGTTAAAAAACAACAAATACAGTTTTGAAGGTTTCGCGGCATTACTCCCTCCTTAAAAAAACATCGCCTCGATGTTCAAAACAAAGGAACTTAAACATGAACGCTCCAAAGTTTAAACACCACAGATTCTTTAACGCGCGTAATATGGCTTCAGTCGTACAACATGTACAATTTCTGGGCGAGCGCGTCGCCGTTGTGATGCTGATGTTCCGTCGGGAATGACTTCATAGTCCAGTGGTCCGACGCGGCGAAGGATTTTGTATGGCCCAAAGTATCGACGCAACAACTTTTCGCTTAATCCGCGACGGCGAATTGGTGTCCAAACCCACACTCGGTCTCCTATATTGTACTCTGCGTGGCGTCGTCGTAAATTGTATCGTCGGCTGTCGGTGCGCTGTTGGTCTTCAATACGCAGCCGTGCGAGTCGTCGGGCTTCCTCTGCACGCTGCAGGTAGGCGGTGACGTGAAGGTGGTCTTCGCTGGTTACGTGCGGCAGCATTGCGTCGAGCGTCGTCGTGGGCTCCCTGCCGTACACAAGCCTAAACGGGGTCGCTCTGGTCGTGTTGTCGTCGACGTCGTCGTGTGGAGCGGCGGTGAAATGGCTGCGTCGTCGTTAGTGGTCGTCGGCGGCGGAGGGTGTTCGTCTTTTCGCCGTTGAGCAACCTCACCTCCAAAGGTTGCTGCCTTTAGTTTCCCCCACGGGGGCTAGTAGACCGTCCTTGTACGTAACCGCGGCCCGGCGACGCAAATCGGGCATTGTACGGTGATGGGGAGCGTGACAGACGCCTTGGCGACGAGTGCTCTTCGCTGCGCAGGAAGTCGTTGATTTCCTGTGGTCGCTCGCCAGGACGGGGTCGTGGTGCGTCGACAGCGAAACCACGGAGGCCGATCCGCCTGTACGGGCAGTGACGGAGGATGTGTCCTGCCTCACCACAATGGAAGCAGAGCGGTCGGTTTTTTGCTGTCCTCCAGGCGTCGCACTTTCTGGGGCTTGGGGGTCGTTGGTAGGCTTGGCGGGCGGGGACCAAGGGGCGGCTTTCGGAAGCAAGATGGTAGCGACGAGGGCTTAGGAGGTCGCGTCGGGGTGCAGGACGACATAATGCAGCTGCATAGTCCATCCCTGCTGATTCATGCTCTGGAGCCGTCGGAGTCGTCGCTTTAGGAACGCCCAGCGCCTGCTGGACTTCTTCACGGACGACGTCCGCGAGCGTCGCCACCTGCGGTTGTTGCGATGATGGCATCAGTCGGCGGAGCTCCTCTCGCACGATCTCCCGGATGAGGTCCCGAAGGTTCTCTCCGCTTGTAGATGCGCTGGGGTAGTGGATTGAGCAGTCCGGCTGAAGTGGTCGCTCGTAGTGGCGCGTTCGGGTGGCCAACGTCTTCTCAATAGTAGACGCCTCTGTTTCAAATTCCGCCACAGTTCTTGGCGGATTTTGCACAAGACCCGCAAAGAGCGACTCTTTAACGCCTCGCAATAGAAGTTTGACCTGCTCACCTTCGGTCATATTAGGGTCGGCGCGGCGAAAGAGGCGCTTCATCTCCTCAACATACGCCAAGACAGGTTCGTTAGGGAGTTGAAGCCTTGACTGAAGGAGGGCATGGGCTCTTTCCTTTCGGACGGCGCTTGAAAAGGCAGTCAGAAACGCTTCCTTGAAAATCTCCCAATCCTTCATAGCTTCCTCATGATTTTCGAACCAAACTCGGGCATGTCCTTGAAGAACAAAGTAGACTTCCCTGAGTTTCGCGGCGTCGTTCCAGCCATTGAATTCTGCAACACGGTCAAAAAGGTCCATCCAGTCTTCTGCATCTTCGTCCGGTCGTCCATGGAAGCAGGGGGGCTCACGGGGTTGAACGAAAACAACCGGTGCTGTAGGCTGGGCCATTGTCAGCGTCGATGCCTTCCGAGATCGAATGGGGTGAGGCAGCAGGCCGTGTTCGGGTTGTAGGCCTTGAAGTCGGCGGCTGGCTCGGTGACCTGTAGGCTGGTCTTCCAGGGCGACAGGAACACGGCTTGGGTCTTCCTTTGAAGGATCAAAAGCAGTACCTCCACCAGATGTCACGTAGTGGTGACGAGGTCGATGACACAAATGAAGGGTCGATGATTGCACTAAAGAAACTTTTTATTTGGGCTGACTTGCGCCCGCAAAAGAACTAAGCAACTCGGCGGCGGCGATAGAAACAAACGTGCTCGTCGATCGTCGAACAAAGAATGCCCGTCACAGTAGTCAACGCTCAATTTAAAGGCTGCACAGAAGAATCTAGATAACGTCGCAAACAGCTACCAGCACGGGCTGGAACATTGTGGAAAGACAAGCGAGTGGCCGGAACCTTCGAGACAGATCTCGGTGCGTCTTGCGCTACAACAAAACTGGTAAAGGTGTGACTCGCGACATCGAGCAGTAACAAACAAAGATTACGGAACTGATACGCGGTCCAGAATCAGAGTGATAAGCCTGTATGCCGGCGGCTGTTAAAAAACAACAAATACAGTTTTGAAGGTTTCGCGGCAGTATTATGAAGTGGAGGGTGCTCGTGCGCTTCTGCTTCTGTACGTTTCAAGGATTTGAATAAATCTAGGTAATGTGTGTTTATTTCATTGTCATTTGTTTGTGCAGTTCTTCATCTCTCCTGTTTCTCCGTGGAAATGCTCACGTAGCATGAACTACGACAACTGCGGTGCGTAGACGAAGGCACGAGAACGTTTTCTCAAATTGGAGTGATTGCCCTTTCAATATGCTGCAAATTTTGAGCTACCCAGGGAATTACACGTGAAGAATGCTAAGTTGCGCTAAATCAGTACACTAATTCTTGAAACAGTTTGTGCATTTGCATCGTTAATTTACTTTTCTTGCCGCTACATAAGTTGAAGTCCCCATACGTCAACGTCGCGCTGCACGCAGTGAAGAGTCCAGAAACTGCAACTGCGAGTGTTAAGGAAAGGCAAGGCGTCAGTCAAGCACGTCGCGTCTTGTGGGGCGAGCTGCCACGCGCGTCAGGTCGTGATAAAAGCTGGCTGCTTCAGCGATATGCGAAGTGCAACGTAGCGTTCTGCAGCAGCACTAGCTGTCTACTTAGGGGAGGGCATAAATAACCGGCGCTCAGCCTGAGTTCTCACTCCAACGCGAAACCATGAAGCTGTACATTCTGGGGCTCTTGGTAGCCGTCCTTGCAGTGGCCATCGTTGCAAGTGGTGAGGACATTTCACTTATTTTTCTGCATTCACTCTAGCGTTTGCTCCGGGCACCAGCCGGTACAAGACATCATCGCTTACGAGAGCTATTAAGCATAACCTTTATTTTCTGCGACAACCACTGATCGCTGCGTTCCAAAACATTTCAAGCAATTTGTGAGCTGAACGGCTTTCGATCAGAGCACTGTGGTGGCGTAATACACAAAAACATCTGTTTATGAACTAGCGCCATTCATGTCATCGCGTTTTCTCATACACACCCATAAAAATAAAAACAAGGTATTTCTGCCTGGGAAAGTAATTACAAATAATGTATAATAAAAGAAAACCAATTCATTCAAGTCGCATAAAATAGGAGCAGCCTTAAATTTATCTATATTATCATTCAATGATCTTGAATGCGCGAACATCCACCTAACAAAACACATTTCTGTGCGCTTTTATTTGTTTAGGCATTAAAAACTAATCAAGTTGTTTGCTCAGCGGTAGATTCCAACAGAGTAAACTGTAAAGAATTGCAGGATAAGTAGTTTTGGGCAAGCTGCGTATCTGTCTTTTTGCAACATTGGATATTCATCATATGTCACTTCTGTAACTTTCTCGATGTAAAACGTCAATTCAGTGAAGGCATTCTGTGAAATTAAAGAGCTTGTGATGAGAGGCGTTCACCTCTGGTCTTTCGTTTTATTAACTTCCATTTGTATGTAAACGGCTCAAAATTATGTGCAGCTTCAAGAACTTTGCTTCAGCGGTGACCAAAATACTGCGCATTAGTCACAGATTAATTGACAGTCCTCTCAATCAGGTTTATATTGTTACGGACTTGTTCTAAAACAGAGCACGGAGGAAGTAAGAAGGAAGAGGAAGAAGAAGTGTGCGCGCCCGTTCGACCTTTGTCTGGTGGCACTTGTGTCGTTCCCGCTAGCCGTGTGTACCGAGCGTACTGAACCGACTAGAACGTCTCCGTCGCGACGCTAAGGGCGTAACATTGTGGTGGAGGTGCTGGGTAACGATCCCTGGCGCTACAGACAGCACCAACACAACTGGAGCCTCGCCGGAGTCGTCGCCTTGCGGGCCTCGAACCGCAAACCAGCGCCATGCAATCGGCCAATGACCCGCAAGCAGCCCGTGGTGACGCGGTGATCCAGGCTGAAGATCGGCCTGCGGGTGCAGCGAACAGTTCTTCGCATCACTATCGGGAGCCCCGGACTTTCGAGGGAGCGGCAGGCGAGGACGTTGACGAGTGGTTGACCCACTACCAACGGGTGAGCCGCTACAATCGATGGGACGCCGCCGCTAAGCTCGCAAACGTGGTTTTCTTCCTAACCCATACCGCTCTTGTTTGGTTCGAAAACCACGAAGACTCTCTTACCACCTGGGACCGTTTTGTTACTGAATTGCGGCAGTGCTTCGGTGACTGTCTTGCACGAAGGAAGCGAGCTGAACACACGCTTACGCACAGAGCTCAGCTACCTGGGGAAACATGCACAACTTACATAGAGGAGGTCCTGAAGCTATGTAAAACTGCAAGCGCTAATATGACCGAGGAAGATAAAGTAGGACATCTTCTGAAAGGCATCGCAGATGATGTTTATAATTTTCTAATTGCCAAAGGTGACCTGAATGCCGTCTGTGATGTCATTCGGCATGTTCGCACATTCGAGACATTGAAGACTCGTCGCATAACGCCAAAATTTGGGCGGCTCGCCAACGTTCCATCTGTGGCGAGCATTGAAGACAACTTCACGGACTTGTCGTCGACGATCCGGCAAATAGTTCGTGAGGAACTGCAGCGGTTTGAGCCCCCTGTACGGTCTCCATCATCTTTGCCCTCTGACGTTGTCGGCTCTCGAGGGCCTCCCTCCTTGCTCCCGTCGATGCCCGTTGTGAATTCTATCAATACGGCACAGGCGGACGCTTACTCCAACAGCCCGACGCCAAGGTTCGATAGCCCTGGTCACCCGCCTCGCTACGACTCGCGCCCTACTAACTTCTTGTCGCCCTATGATCAGCACTATGAGTACCATCCTCAACCACCACCTGCTCGCTATTTCCGGCGTCCAACCCGAAGACCTGAAGATGAGTATCGCTACCCAATGCACCCTGTCTCCTCGGAGCCCTCCAGGGAACAAGTTTTTCGTCGCACAGCCCCCGTGTGCCGACGCTGCGGCATTGAGGGGCACATAGCTCGATACTGCCGCAGCCGCCCACTCACCAGTTGCGATCGGCCCGTCCAAAATGCTCCGCCACGTAACCGTTTCTACGACTCTAATTGGCAATGGCCCCCATCTTCGTATGAATATTCCCAGACCAATGGACCGCGCAACAACTCTCCTGCTTCCGAACGAAGTGTCTCACCACCACCTGCCTCTTCTGCGCGCCGCTTTCCGTCACCACGACCAGGAAGGCGGTCGGCATCGCCTTTGCCGGAAAACTAGTCAGCGCGGCTGCTGGAGGTCAGGCCGCTGGAGACTGTAGACTGTGCGCTGCCTGAAGAAATTCCTCCATCTGTTGTTATGTTAAAGAACACGGTCTATGTGCTTGTAGATGGTGTGGCGACAATGGCTTTAGTGGATACCGGGGCAACCATTTCAATAATGAGTTTATCGTTTAAGAAGCGGTTAGGACGCAAAGTTATGTTTGTTTGGGACAGAAATGTGAATTTTCATGGCGCGGGTGGTGAGGTGTTGTGTCCCCTGGGAATGTGTAGTGCTTCGGTGTCCCTGGGTGGAACGGTATTCGCAGCGGAGTTTGCAGTGCTTTCGCGATGCACGCATGACATAATTCTAGGTATTGACTTTTTGAGAATGTGTGGCGCTACGGTCGACTGCCGCTCTGGGGAACTCTGCGTTGATGGTTCCCTTCCTTCTGGACTCTTAGAGAAGCCGCATGTCCGTGAAGATGTGTTCTGTGTAACAGAGGATACCAATGTGCCAGCCTTGTCTATGGTGTGCGTCCCAGTTTTGTGCCCCAGCCGTGCTTCCGACACCTTCGACGCTACAGTGGCACCGCTTCATTCTAACTGTGCAAAGAAATACATTCTGGTTCCTCATTGCCTACTGTCGGTGGTCAAGGGCTGCTCACGGCTGTGGGCCATTAATTGTTCTTCGCAACCAGTAGTGTTGCCTGTGAATATGAAGACTGCGACCTGTAGCCAAGACGACGCCCCGTCGGTGGCTTTGGTTACTGATGCACCCGGCGAAAGTGCTGCCGCTCCAGCCCCTGACTCGCAACTACATCGGATGATCAGCCGCTCTCTAACCAGGGACCAGCGTGACGCTTTGGAGGTCTTACTGGTCAAGTATTCTTCCATATTCTTCCATATGAGTGGGCACGGGGGCAGAGCTTGCAGCATGATGTTTTACGCTCATCCTCCTACAATGCAGGTTCTACTTGCGCTTTTCGCGTTTTGGCCGTCAACGTCATCCTGTGGCTCGACACATGTTACAACGCCCCTTGGAACATCAAGCACATCCAAAGACGAAAGTGATACGTTGCCCTTCTTCAGCCGATTTCCTGCCGTGATGCTCGCCTACGATCTACCAGCCGCATCAACCATGCCATCATCTTCGACAACCGATACAAGTGGACCGCCTGTCTGTTTCACCTTCAGTGGGCACGGGGGCAGAGCTTGCAGCATGATGTTTTACGCTCATCCTCCTACAATGCAGGTTCTACTTGCGCTTTTCGCGTTTTGGCCGTCAACGTCATCCTGTGGCTCGACACATGTTACAACGCCCCTTGGAACATCAAGCACATCCAAAGACGAAAGTGATACGATGCCCTTCTTCAGCCGATTTCCTGCCGTGATGCTCGCCTACGATCTACCAGCCGCATCAACCATGCCATCATCTTCGACAACCGATACAAGTGGACCGCCTGTCTGTTTCACCTTCAGTGGGCACGGGGGCAGAGCTTGCAGCATGATGTTTTACGCTCATCCTCCTACAATGCAGGTGTGTAAAGCCTTTCCATTATTTACAAAGAAATGCGACGACCCCTTCCTTTTACTGTTCCCGTGCCCACGGGTGTTCTGTGAAACAATTTGCGAGTGTTTCTCTGTGGCGCTGTTATTGCTCTGCTCCGGGGACATTGAGTCCAACCCTGGTCCCAATACGCGATCCGAATCACTTACGGAAATCGACTCATTGCCGGACGATCCTGCTGAGCAAATGAACACTCTTTTTCATTTACTGAAAGATGTTCACTCTCGTTCACTGCAAACTTCGAAAAGTCACGTTGAATTGGCGGCTGATATCAAAGCTATCAAGAATAGTCAAAAGAACATGGAAGCTAAATTCGCCAGTATTCAAAAAAGAATAGACGACCTAGAAGAAAAAACCAAAGTGTTCGAGCAGTACGACGCCGATTTTTCCGCTATTCAGTCTTCTGTACATGAATTATCAACGCAAAATAACCACTTTCAATCCCGGCTCGATGAACTAGAAGACCGATCGCGTAGAAACAATCTAATCTTTCATGGCATTTCAGACAGTAAAGAATCTTGGCAGGAAACTGAAGCAAAAATAACATCGCTTCTGAACTCGTCATTAGTCACATTTTCAGCAGACTCAATTGATCGTGCGCATCGCCTAGGTTCCTTTGCGCCTAATAAGTGCCGTCCGATCATTGTTAAGTTCGGCAACTACAAAATAAAAGAAAAGATACTTGCTATGCGTAGTGATTTCAAAGACAAGGACATTGGTGTTAGTGAAGACTTCTCGGCCTCTACCCGTCTCGCCCGTAAAAAATTAATCGAATTTGGCAACAGTCGGGATGGGTCTCCCAAGTTTAAATTACGTTACAACAAACTGCTTCTAAACCACAAGTGCTACATTTACGATCCCATTTCTTGCAGTGTTAAGGAAACCAAGTCAAGCGATAGCAACGTTAATACCGATGCTACCTCGTTTATTGAAGCCGCAACATAGGAGAGAGTGAGGGGTAGTAGCCATTTAAGAGTAGCTCCCGTTTCTGTTCTTTTTACTAATATTAGAAGCGTGGTTAATAAATTTGATTCCTTATCGTCAGCAGTCGACTCTAGTTCTGCAAACATAATCGTTTTGACTGAGACACGGCTTTCTGCACACATACAAGATTTTGAAATTTTCGAAAATGCGCGTGACTTCACAATTTACCGTTGTGATCGAAATGGCCACCGTGGAGGGGGCGTTCTTGTTGCTATTTCAAGCGACATTCCCTCATTGCGCATCCAAATAGACACTAATCTAGAAATAGTCTGGTCACTAGTAACCCTAGGTCATGTGAAAGTGATATTCGGTGCATGTTATCGCTCCCCTTCATATCCCTCTACATTTAATAACGACCTTCATGACGCCATCAACGCGGCTTGTGCATTATATCCTTCGTCCCCCCTATTCTTGCTTGGTGATTTTAATTTTCCAAATATTACTTGGAACGATCCTTTTCCTAGCTTGTTATCCTTTTCAACCCAAGCCAAAGAATTTCTAGACCTTTGTTCTATTTTTTCCCTAACACAATTGGTATCGCGTCCCACAAGAGTCACCGACCATGTTGCAAACACCCTGGATTTGATTCTAACTAATCGGCCTAACTTAGCTTCTGATATTATATTTCTACCTGGTATAAGTGATCACTCGTTGCTAAACTTCAGTCTCAGCCTGGATTGCCCTAAGCCGAACAAAAAAAGCAAATTGATTCTTGATTACAAAAAAGCCAACTTTGAAGCTATCAATAGAGAATTATCGGCCTTTCTGGACAATTTTTTGACTAACTTTCACGACAGTACTGTTCAGACAAACTGGGATAGTTTTACAGCCAAGGTAAAAGACTTAACTGAAAGATACGTTCCAAACCGCACCATCATTTCAAATAGTCACGCCCCGTGGTACAACGGTCATATCAGACGCCTTTCTAACCGAAAGAAACGCTTCTATCGTGCAGCTAAAGCATCGCCTACTAATTCACGTTGGACGGCTTATAAACTAGCTTCTTCAGAGTACATCTCCGCCCTAAAAAGCGCTAAGCGTCATTTTCTTTCCAATACTTTGCCTTCCATGTTGAAAACTAACGTCCGTAAATTCTGGCGCGTAGTTAACCCTTCCTCTGAAAACTTAATTATATTACAGAACTCGTCTGGCCAACAGGTTTCCAACACCCAATGTGCATCTTTCTTAAACGATATATTTGTTAAAAATTTTTCAAGCGCTCCTAGTCCTCACTTTCCTGAATCACAGAACTACAACTACCCGACCATGTTCCCAATTTTGGTAGACGTAGCTGGTGTTGCAAAACTTATTGAAAATCTCGACTATCATGCTTCTCCCGGTTTCGATTCTATCAACGCTAAATTTTTGAAAAACACTTCCACTTATAGTTCCATCATACTAACAAAGATTTTTCAACAGTCTCTTGACACATGTACATTACCTACGCAATGGAAGATTGGGAAGGTGGTTCCTCTTCATAAGTCGGGAAGCAAAAACATCGCCAACAATTATCGTCCCATCTCTCTAACAAGTACATGCTGTAAGTTACTAGAGCACATAATCTTCAAAGCAGTGACAGTATTCCTTGAATCAAACTCGTTCTTTACAATGGCACAACATGGTTTTCGTAAGTCGTACTCATGTGAAACTCAGCTCTTATCTTTCACCCATAAACTGCACCACATTCTGGATCGATCCTCATTCGCTGATTGCATATTTTTAGATTTTTCTAAGGCCTTCGACAAGGTTTGTCATAAACTGCTGCTTCACAAACTTCGTCATCTTAACATTGAACCAAACGTTTTAAAATGGATTGAATGCTTTCTTACTAACCGCTCACAATTCGTATCAGTAAACGGTCATAACTCTTCGCTTTCTGATGTGAACTCCGGTGTACCTCAAGGATCCGTACTAGGACCTTTACTCTTTTTAATTTACATAAACGACCTGCCCTCTGAGATAACTTCTAACATGCACCTCTTTGCCGATGATTGCGTTATTTTCCGTGAAATTAAAAACCCAGATGATATTAACTGTCTTCAAACTGATCTCACTGCGATTGCTACCTGGTGTGAAAAATGGTTAATGCAACTTAATATTAGTAAATGTAAATGCATGCGTGTAACAAGGATTTCTAATGACTCGCATGTTTACTATTTGAATAACGTTCCTTTGGAATCAACAAACTCATATAAGTACCTGGGCATAATTATTTCATCTAACCTCACGTGGACAACCCATATTGAATATGTAATTAACAACGCTAACCGCATGCTTGGTTACTTACGCCGTGCCTTTTCGAGAGCTCCATCGTCATTAAAGTTATTGCTATATAAAACACTAATACGCCCTAAATTAGAGTATGCATCATCTGTATGGGATCCAGGTTATGAAAAACTAATCACCGCTATAGAACTTGTTCAAAATAACTCCGTCCGTTTCATTTATTCTAACTACAGCCGAACCGAAAGTATTACAGCCATGAAGTCCGACCTTCAACTTCCATCATTAGGATCACGTCGCAAAATATCTCGCTTAGTCCTGTTCCACAAGCTCTATCATCATCCTAGCCTGAGTGACGAATTCTTTCTTCAACCTCACTATGTATCCCATCGCATTGACCATCATCATAAAATCGGCCTCGGTAGATGTAATACACACGCTTTCTTACAGTCATTCATACCCCGAACATCGACTGAATGGAACCACCTTCCCGCAGATATTGTTTCCATCAATGATAACTCAAATTTTCGTACTGCTTTAGCTAATATTGTATACTGACAGGACTTTTGCACTGCTTCTTATTGTATCTAATCTTTTGTATTTATTGTTGTATTTTAGATATTTTTGAAATTCATACCCTTGTAAACGATACGGTTATGCTTATTTTGTTTTGTTGTTAACCCACTCCCCTCTTCAATGCCTTTACGGGCCCTGAGGGTATTGTAAATAAATAAATAAATAAATAAATAAATATTTGATTTTTCCGAGCCTAGCGGCTCACGGTGCATTCCCGTGACACGTACCCGGCATCGAATTGACACAGGCTACTCACACCCAATTCGACAGAAGCCGTACAGAGTGTGTTACGTTTCTCCACCGAGAAGTGGGACAGCTGACGCGGCCACCGCATAGCAACAGGCAGAACCGCGAGCGGATCGGCCATTTCGACGCCGTTCATCGGCTGCGCAACGCTTCCTCCCGCCGACAAGTCTCAGCGTGTTCCTGCCACGCGCCAAATGTGTGTGCGTGCGTGTGTGTGCACAAGCTGGCCAAGCCTGGAGATCGAGGGAAAGTGCGTCGCCCTCTCCTGTCTGCAGGAGGTGGAGGAGATGAGGTCGGAACACCTGCGATTGAGTCATTCGTCGTGAACCAACATGTTTGGCTCTCCCTTTCCTGTGAGGGTTTACCCTTTCCCTGTGAACTGGAAAAACTATAAAAAGCAGCGGCCGACTCCGCTGAGAGAGAGACTACTTTGACGCGCCGTTGGCACGACGCTAGACACCAGCTGTGTGAGAGTGTCTGTAATCTCTCTGGGTCAGCTTCACTGCCCGTTTCTTCACGATGTTGTAGTAAAGGTTGTTTCGTTAGAAAACGCCTCGTCTTTGCTGACACCTTTGATGCCGTCCGCCGTCCACGGAGCCGCCAGGCCAACGCTACCGAGGGGCCGCGCGCCGCAGCGGTACGCAACCCCGGCACTCGCGACCCAAACCTAACAACTGGCGTCAGCGGTGGGTTGAGCACGCGACACCAAACGTAACAACTGGTAGGCAGCGGTGGGACGACCAAGCCGTAACCGTGGTTGGAGGGACGAGCCAGGCGATACCGTCGTCCAACAACTGGTGAACAGCGGAAAGCGGAGAGACGAGGACGACCAAACAGTGACCGTGGTCGGTGAAACGAGCCAGGCCTGACCGAAGTGCAACATCTGGTGGGAAGAGCGGAGATGTCCGAGGCGTGACTCGTGAATCAAAGCAGCTCAGCGGAAAAGGCGGGAGCAGTGCAACGAGCCCTGTGTGATGACTGGTTGCCTGCAGCGGAACGACTGCGTTGGATTCTTGGCTGCGAGGTTTGGTGAGTGCGGGACTTTCTTCTACTGAGTTTTGCCAGGCTTTTGTTAAGTAGAGAACAGAGCTGGTAATTGTGTTGTCGTTGTTGCTGGGTTAATTGCAGCAAGGCAATAGTGGGCAGTAGAGAAGGCAGCACTCGGAACAACCATGAATTTGGATTTGAAGTCGTTGCGCAAACCGAAATTGTTGGAGCTTGCGGAGGAGTTGGGTCTGAATTTGTCAGACAAACTCAGAAAACCAGAAGTGTTAAAGGCTATTCTTGCGTTGGAAGCTGAAGATGACGAGCTTTTGGAATGCCTTGAGATCATTGACGAACGTCAAGAGGATCGTGTGCGTAGGGAACGTCACGAGAAAGAGGACGCCCGCGTAAGGAAACTGATGCAGCTGGAGATATCAGCACATAGAATGAGCGTGGAAAGAATTCAAGCTTGCAATGCCATTCAGTGTAACGGTTCAATACCGCGAGATTATCCGCCACCGTTCCTCATTGCCGAGGATGTGGCCGAGTATTTGGCAGACTTCGAGAATGTCTGCAGAAGCAAACGCTTCGAGCGTGATAGTTGGGCGCAGAAGTTGGTAGCTCTTCTTTCCGCTGAAGCGTCGGAAGAAATCAAGCGATTGGTTGGCGACCGCTTGAAAAATTCATCATCATCATCATCATCATCAGCCTGATTATACCCACTGCAGGGCGAAGGCCTCTCCCATATTTCTCCACTTAACCCGGTTCTGTGCTAGCTGCATCCACTTGACCCCTGCGAACTTCTTAATCTCATCCGCCCACCTAACTTTCTGCCTCCCCCTGCTATGCTTTCCTTCCCTTGGAATCCAGTTTGTTACCCTCAGCGACCATCGGTTATCCTCTCTTCGCACTACATGTCCTGCCCATGTCCATTTCTTCGTCTTAATTTCCACTAGAATGTCATTAACTTGAGTTATTTCTCTGACCCACTCTGCACGCTTTCTATCTCTTAATGTCATTACTGATACGATATCAGATAACGCCTCAGGATCTTCGGAAGAGATATGAGAGCGAGAAACATTGTAACGAGGCATACTTTGATCTGGCCTATCAGTTGAAAGCCGCTGTAAGCGAATGGCTAGACAGTGCGGAAGGTCCGGAGCAAATCGAACTTGCACCGGAGTGTGAGAAACAGCTTGGGGAAGCGGCCGAGCAATGTGACCGCAGTAGCGAGCCGACCGAGCCTCGAACAGAAGAGTATCCTGTTACCTTGGTCGAGCCACTAGCTGATACGGTTAGCACATGCTTAATCGGTGAGAAGTCCAAAGTGACGCCGTTAAGCGAGGTGAACTGCACGCCGACCCAAGTAGCTGTAGGAGATACAGTTCCATCAAATGAGAGTGGCGAACTGGTAGTAACTGAACCGTCTCTCGAGTCGAAAGCAGAAGCTTGTGGAGAGCGCGACGGAGATGAGAAAATTTCGGTTTCCGAAATCAGCTGTGTCGTAGAGCAGGGCACGCAGAAAACCCAAGTGCCGATCAGCGAAACTGCGCAACCCGCGAGTTGTGATCAGCCAGGGCAGACCGACGAGGAATGCGCGTCCGCTGTAGAGAGCGAGACTTGCGAAGGCGACAGTGAGCGACCAGAGCAGAGTCAGAATCGTTCGTGCCCTGATACCACGCTAGGTTGTATTCGCGAAAGCAACCCCAGTGCGAACGCGGACGTAGCACCTATGACCCTCACGCAATCCGAAGCGCCCCAGCTGTCGAAGGAGCTTGATCGTGCGCCGGTTAGCGCTGAGCAATGCGGCTCATTGGAGGACCCGTGTAATGTGAGTGGCGAGCCGCCAGAGGAAATGCCTAGCTTGAGGGCTGGCGTGATCCGTTGTTTTCGTTCGGACTTGACTGAAAGTGAGTCCTGCGCTGCTGGCCGCGATGTAGACGCGGCGCCGCACTTTGACCACTTCGACGACAACCATGTCCTACTAGCTCCGGTTACCGCTAGCTTGCCAGAGCTCGCGCCGAAAGAAAGTAGGACTAGAGTATTCAAGTGCTGCCACCGAAAAACGCGGAAGGGCAGGCACGAGAAAGATTGCTGCCGTCGTAAAGAGAGCAAGCTCAAACGGTTGCAAAAAGAAAGCCGGAGGCTAGTATTCCAGCGCTGCCGACGAAAAACGCGGAAGGGCAGGCGCGAGAAAGAATGCGGCCATCGTAAGGAGAGCAAACTCCAAAGATTGCGAAAAGAAAGCACAAAGCATGTGTTTCAGTGCTGCCGTAGAAAAAAACGGAAAGGCAGGCGCGAGAAAGAATGGAGAAAGTGTAAGCTATCGCGAAAAAGAAAGCGACTATCCCAAAGGCACAAATGCGTCCGTGCCGAGAAATCGCGTGACTGGTGTGCCACACGTAAGGAGAGGGATAGGTTGTTCAGAAAAGCGAGTGATTCATCCTCGTATGTTTCTTTGCACAGAAACAGGAAGGTACGGTTGTTCCGTGAAACGGACAGCCGAAGCTTCAGTGAAAAGGGTGATCTCAACGGTAATGCCGATGGCTTAAGTCGAAGCCCATAACTTGAGAAGAAGCCTTTATTCACTAGTTAGTGTTTTTCTTCCTGACATAGGATTTTGAACATTTGTATTGTAGTATCTTTGTTTGAAGTGCTGTTTTGAAAATGCGATTTTCAAATTTGTGGACGCGTTCCAAGTGCTGCTAAGCTGCCCTTTAATATAGATGTGGGCATAAGAGGGAAATAGTCTGGCAAAACTTAGTGAAGTTTGTGCCGTGCTTGCTGGCTGACCGGTTGAGTGTTTAGCGTGGTTGTGATGCTGTAGGTTGTCAGAAATCTCTCCTGAAGACAAGTTGCAGAGTGCCTTGGAAACCCGGACTTGCCAAGGAATTCTTCAGGCTGACTGGCTCAAGAGAAACAGAGTCGGATGAACCCGGCTAGCAGCACCATCCCGATCCCTCCGGACAGCGGATGCAGTCCCCTGCCCTTCGGGATCTCCCTTCCCCGGCGGGGCAGTCTGTTACGTTTCTCCACCGAGAAGTGGGACAGCTGACGCGGCCACCGCATAGCAACAGGCAGAACCGCGAGCGGATCGGCCATTTCGACGCCGTTCATCGGCCGCGCAACGCTTCCTCCCGCCGACAAGTCTCAGCGTGTTCCTGCCACGCGCCAAATGTGTGTGCGTGCGTGTGTGTGCACAAGCTGGCCAAGCCTGGAGATCGAGGGAAAGTGCGTCGCCCTCTCCTGTCTGCAGGAGGTGGAGGAGATGAGGTCGGAACACCTGCGATTGAGTCATTCGTCGTGAACCAACATGTTTGGCTCTCCCTTTCCTGTGAGGGTTTACCCTTTCCCTGTGAACTGGAAAAACTATAAAAAGCAGCGGCCGACTCCGCTGAGAGAGAGACTACTTTGACGCGCCGTTGGCACGACGCTAGACACCAGCTGTGTGAGAGTGTCTGTAATCTCTCCGGGTCAGCTTCACTGCCCGTTTCTTCACGATGTTGTAGTAAAGGTTGTTTCGTTAGAAAACGCCTCGTCTTTGCTGACACCTTTGATGCCGTCCGCCGTCCACGGAGCCGCCAGGCCAACGCTACCGAGGGGCCGCGCGCCGCAGCGGTACGCAACCCCGGCACTCGCGACCCAAACCTAACAACTGGCGTCAGCGGTGGGTTGAGTACGCGACACCAAACGTAACAAGTGTCACCAACAGAACGCCAGGTCATCAGTGAGCAGGTTCGGGATATGCTGGAAAAGGGTGTTATTCAAGAGTCATGCAGTCCCTGGGCCGCCCCTGTAATTCTGGTGAAGAAGAAAGATGGTACATTTCGCTTTTGCGTCGACTATCGCCGTCTGAATGCTGCAACAAAGAAGGATGTGTATCCCCTTCCGCGGATCGATGACGCCATAGATTGTCTGTTCTCGGCATCATATTTTTCATCCGTCGATCTGCGATCGGGATATTGGCAGATCCCTATGCACCCTGACGACAAGGAAAAAACGGCATTTATCACACCCGACGGCCTGTTTGAATTTAATGTAATGCCTTTCGGGCTCTGCAATGCTCCTGCAACTTTTGAGAGATTTATGGACTCTATCCTACGGGGACTAAAATGGCAAATATGTATGTGCTACCTCGATGATGTCGTCATTTTTGGCCGGACATTCGAAGAGCACAACGAACGCCTCGCTCTCGTGCTTGACTGCTTCAAGAACGCCGGTCTAGTACTTAATTCGAAGAAGTGTCGCTTCGGTGAGCGCCAGATTTTGGTACTAGGACACCTCGTCGATCGTGAAGGCATCAGACCTGACCCTCAAAAGACTGCGGCCGTTGCATCGTTTCCAACACCTCAGAACGTAAAGGAACTCCGAAGTTTCCTAGGACTGTGCTCATATTTCCGCCGCTTCATTCCCCGTTTTGCTGACATTGCTAACCCGCTTACGTGCCTTCTCCACAAAGACGCTCCCTTCGAGTGGACATCAGAGTGTGACTCTTCTTTTTGCCAGCTCAAGTTTTTACTAACGTCACATCCGATTCTCCGACATTTCAACCCTTCTGCTCCAACGGAACTGCACACGGACGCCAGTGGTGTTGGCATTGGTGCTGTGCTGATTCAGCGTTACGGCGACAAGGAACACGTTATTGCTTACGCCAGTCGTTCCTTAAGCAAACCTGAACGAAATTACACAATCACTGAGCAAGAATGCCTCGCGGTAGTTTTCGCCGTTCAGCGATTTCACTGTTATCTATACGGGCGGCCTTTCACAGTGGTCACTGATCACCATTCCCTGTGCTGGCTGATAAACCTCCGTGACCCATCTGGCCGTCTTGCATGGTGGGCAATTCGTTTACAAGAGTTTGATTATACAGTTTCGTACAAGAGTGGACGCCGCCACGCTGACGCGGACTGTCTCTCACGTTTACCGCTTCCCACAACGGAATGTGACGCCGACAATTTTGATCATTACATCGCTGCGGTTTTACCTCCATTCCCCGATACCCGTACATTCCGCACTGAGCAGAGGAAAGATGAGAATCTCCAACCATTCTTTACCGCTGCAAGGGACCCTACAGCTTCCACTCCCTATTGTATACGGAGTGGTCTTTTGTACAAAAAGGACTATTCTTCCACTGGTCTCCGCTACCTTCTGGTGGTGCCCGTCAGCCTACGCTCCTCTGTTTTGCGCGTTATGCACGACGACCCCACTTCGGGACACCTGGGATCTGCGCGGACGCTCTATCGCATCCAAGAACGTTTCCACTGGCCCCGCATGCGTGAAACCACTGAGAAGTATGTGGCTAGCTGTGCTCAATGTGCGAGTCACAAACGCCCCGCCGGCACTCTTCCTGGTCTTCTTCATCCGGTGACGCCTCCAAGATCCCCTTTTGAGAAAGTCGGGGTAGACCTCTTGGGACCTTTTCCCAAGTCTCATTCTTGCAACCGCTGGATCGTCATCTGCACTGATTACCACACTCGTTACTGTGAGATGGCAGCCCTTCCATCGGCTACTGCACACCAAGTCTCCCTCTTCCTGCTGCACTTTGTTATACTGCGCCATGGGCCTCCCCGAGTGTTGATCAGCGACCGAGGGCGTCAGTTCACCGCTGATGTCGTCGAAGAACTCCTTCGTTTGTGCCAAACGCATTTCCGACATTCTACCCCGTATCATCCGCAAACAAATGGGTTGACCGAGCGAACCAACCGGACACTCACCAACATGCTTTCAATGTACGTCGCCGCCGACCATAAGGACTGGGACACTGTGCTACCATTTATAACATACGCATACAACACCGCCCAACAGGAAACAGCAAGTTACAGTCCATTCTTTCTCCTCTATGCCCGGTCTCCTCGACACATCCTCGACACCATCCTCCCGTTCTCCACAGATGACGAACCTGAGATTGCTGAGATCCTGTGCCGGGCTAAAGAAGCCCGCCGGATAGCCCGCCTGAGAACTCTCGCCTCACAAAAGCGCTCGAAATCCCGCTACGACGACCACCATCGCCACGTCACCTACCTCCCTGGAGATATGGTCTGGCTTTGGCGTCCACTAAGGAAGCGTGGCTTAAGTCAGAAACTGCTCGCGCATTATATCGGTCCCTATGTTATCCTCGAGGCAATTAGTGACCTCACCTATCGGATTGCGCGCCTTACAAAAAGTGGCCGACGTTCTTCACGAACTGAGCTTGCCCACGTCGCGCGTCTGAAACCCTGTCATCCTCGTGCTGACGACTGACTCGCCCGGAGGGCTTCGCCTGCGACGGGGGAAGTGTTACGGACTTGTTCTAAAACAGAGCACGGAGGAAGTAAGGAAGAGGAAGAAGAAGTGTGCGCGCCCGTTCGACCTTTGTCTGGTGGCACTTGTGTCGTTCCCGCTAGCCGTGTGTACCAAGCGTACTGAACCGACTAGAACGTCTCCGTCGCGACGCTAAGGGCGTAACAATATTTCAACTTACTGAGCATTCTTGCATATGAACAACGAAAGAGATAATTACACAAATACAGAACATAACATTCTGCTTTAGTTCAATGCTAGTAGCTTTTTCTGGGGTCGTCCTACTTGATGCATTCAGTGCATGACTCCTATGCCACTGGGAAGTCATACTTACTTCAGGATGCCTAGGAATGTTAGTTGAATGATGGCAATTCCAAGCTGACATGGAGCATAACAAATACTTTTCATACTGCTCTCGCATTTATGTTTTTTACAGTGCTTGTTAGGACGAAGTTGCTGCACTAACCTTGCATGCAATAATTTTCCAGCAAGCAAATTCTAATGGTAAAAAGCAAACAACACTGCCCTTTGCACATCTGTACATGAACTCTGCTTGCGCAGTATAAAATATTTCGGTTATCTTTGAAAACATGCACACCCGTGTGCGCACTACCGAAACCCTTTGCAAGTGGGTGTTTCTGGTCTCACAGGAGATGACATCAAATTGTGTAACAAACACAGCCGGAACCCAGCTACAAACTAACAAATGGGGTTGGTCGTTTGGTGCCCAGCTTCACTGTATGCAAGCCATAAAATGTGTTTGTCTCCGCTGTCCTCACTAATTCGTGCAGTTTTGAAAATTAACAAATTTCACCGACTAGCTTGCCAAAACGTTCTGCGAAGGCAAATGTTAGCATACAATACACTTTTTACGCTATTAAGAGAAGGAGAAACATGGTTATGCAGTAATAGCCAGATCACATACGCAGTGTACACAAAAGCAATGCATAATATGCAAGCCTTAATTCAAAAGACACTTCTGTACAGAGACAGGTCTAGAACAATGCGAAAAACTCAGAGAAGTGAAACCAAAAGAGCACCAAATTATTGACCGGGCTCTCGACAGTCCGACGACTACAGGCTAGCGATGTAGTCAGTTCTCTCGCTGATGCGTGGCTGGCAGAGCAGCGACATTGTCTTAGGCGTCATGCAGAAGCCCTTGGATAAAGGTCATTTGCGTCGGAGCTGATGGCTGACGCTACCCGACCTTCATTTATAGCACGCGCCGTGTCTGCATTTATTCTGCAGTGTGAATATTCTCTCATGAGATGGTAGGGCGGAGCACGTGGATAAACAGGTGACCTGTAAAAGCTGCACTACTTTATTATCTATTGCATTCTTACCGATGGTCCAATATCTGTATTAGGAAGGCTGCCGCTGCATCTAATCTACGCACGCCCTACGACACAATCACGATCGGCCGTCGTTTCGACAAATTATTGCAAGCGAGGGAACCCGATGGAACACACCGACCGCCTTCAGGAGCTGCGGGGGTCTCGGTTATTCTCTGTAAAGCTGGGGTGTGCAGGGAATGCACAGTCTTTGCAAAAATCCTGAAGCCAAAGGATATTCGTCAGAGTCGCAAAAGGCGCAATTAACGACTGGAGGGCCGCGAAATGCTATGAGACTGTTTCTTGCTGTGATAAGAAATAATTTCCTAGCAATTTAAATGAATGTTGCCATTTAAGGATGGTTTGACAGCTTTAGTTCGCTGCCGAGCTGAATATAATTTTGATTCAAGACCTTTGATCAAGACTAAGTCGACATGAGAGTGATTTTTTGTCTGGTGGTTGCGTTATTTGATGCGTTGCTTTTTTTTTTTGAATAAAGATAAAAAAGATGAGAGGACAAGGGCTGCTTACCTTTGAGTCAGGCGCATGCTCGTCAGACACTGAATGGGGTTAGGGGCGCAAATGTGGTAGCGTAGGTACACAGACAAAAATAAGTAAAGATCTGAAGCACATGTTTATTTTTTATTCAAGCTGAAGCCTCGAAATATCTAAGGCTGCTACACAAAGGATATTAGAGCTACGTAAAAGTAATTTAAGAACTATTTGGGAGCATACTTCAGCGCATATCTCGGTGCGAAGAGGAACATACCCACGATAATCATGGCACAATTCTGAGTTGCGAGACCAGATGGTTTCCGATACACATCTGCGCTAGAACGTCGTTAGTGGATATAAAGCGATACTAAGGTGCTCGTGATTACTGACTTCTCGTCGAGGTCGCGGAAGTTACAATTTCTGCGTTCGAGAGAGACTGCTTTCTTGGTGACCACATTCCAGATTATTGCTTGTTTTCTGGCTTAAGCTAGTTTTAAAACATTTTTTTTTCGTGTTAGCATAGGAACCGTCCGGAAAATACAGGACTGCGACAAAGAGGAAACACAGTCTCCTTCCTTCTGTCCGGCCATTCCCGCGGTTTTGTTACTTACCATGTCCACCAGCTGGCACATAACTATGCTGCTTTGCGTTTTATTTATTTTTTCATTACTGTTTCTACACTTTGAGGTAAAAGCAGTAATGGCCAGCTAACACAACCAGAGGTGGATATAAACTCCAGAGCATGCGTAGTTATACAGACGCACCTGCTATTCAACAGTTATGAAAGAACAGCAACTACTAGCCCAACACCTGCGGCAATAGTCACATATTGGTGGTACGTAAAGGACCGCCTGGGCTCATTTGTAATGGAGCTTTTCGCTATTCTTGATGTGAATCAGTCTTCAATACCATACCGTCTAAAGAGAAGTTCACATCTACACCCATTCAGGAGCGGGTATAACAAACTAAAAAATATGGGCAAAAGCACTCAACACAAATCGGGAGATACAAGCTCCTAATAAAAAAAGAATGAAATGCATATAGATACACTGAGTACAAGACGATGCTCAAAATATTGATCAGCAGAAAGTAGAAAGCCTTTACACGCCAAGCCACAAAAACGAGCACCCCGGCGACAGACTTCCTTTGGACCCCAGCTTCGCCATTGCGATTCTGACGTTCTCTTTAAGGAAAGGTGTAAGTGCTCTAATTTTCCCGTGCACATACCCTCTGCCTCATAACCCAACGAGAATAGCAGGAGTATCCCTTACATGGATAGGGCTGGCCGAGGCGCGTATTGCCAAACCATATCCCGTAGGCGCACTGGAGCAGACAACGCTTTCAGCGAGTTAAACGGCGATTGTTGCTGAAAGATCTCTCTGAACGCAACCTAAAGGTAACATACACTCACTGTAAATGGGGATTATTACCGAAAGATGTGTGTGAACACAACCTAAAGGTAACATACACTCACTGTAAATGGGGATTATTGCTGAAAGATCTCTCTTAACGCAACCTAAAGGTAACATGCACTCACCAAAGCAGGAACTGATTACGGCGAAGGTAATTGCTTAGTGTACCTGTTGTCATACCGATTGTTACTTAAAGGTGTCTGTAAACACAACCTAAAGGTAACATACACTCACTGAAGGCAGGATATAATTACAGTGAAGGAAATTGCAAAAACATATTTTTAAAAAATGCAACACAGGAGTCGAACGCATGTTTAAGTGGCATCAGTGAAGAGATGCTTGGTGTTAATCTAGTGCGCCACCAAAACGGCAGGAACGGTGGCCTTTATATGTGTTCTTATTCGTTTAGACAATATATCCACTATTTGTCTCCTGGTAGCGCTGCTGCTCTCTGCCGATCTCTGTTCCCACAGAAGGGTGGGAGCAGAGATCGACTGGTGCCTAGCAGGCAGGGCTGTAGCTTTTTTAGGGGGTCCGCGAGGACTCCGTGCATGCACAGAGGTAGTTAGTACTGAAGCAGAAGAAAGTGCAATACCGGAGGCTGCGCCCCAAAAAATGGCAAGGAGCAGGTCGAGAAAGAAAGGGACAAAAAAGAAATTTAACACTAGGATCAGCTACATAAACATGCAAGGAGGTAGAAAAAAAGCGAAATGGCTAGAGATAGAACAGCGGCTAAAGGATGACAAAAAAGGTGTGTACGCTCTATGCGAGACTTATTTCAGGGGTCCAGAAGATCCGCCGTTTATAGAAGGCTACGCCTAGGAAGGGTGCAACAGAACGAGAACGAAAAAAAAAAATGGTGGAGGGGTAGGTGTGTTGATACACCAGGGAACAAATTGGCATAGAATAAAATCATCTTGTAAAGAACATATCTGAGCATCAGGAACAATTGCCGGCATAAGGACATGGCTAGGGGTAGTTATTTATAGAAGCAGGACACCAATGCAGGCAAGAAAACAAGGATCTTGTTGAAGGTCTCAGTGACGATATCAGCCAGTTTGGATACGGAGCCGATATTATTTTCTGGGGGACATGAACGGCCACATCAACGATCTGGATGGATACACGGATTGTAACTTCAAGCTAATGCTACATTTCTGTGAGTTGCACGATATAGTTATAGCAAATACAGAAGCAGAAAGGGGGGGGGGGCGGGGGGCAAATGCTAAATCACGTGGGAATTCCGCAACAGGCAGGCGACCATTGACTACCGTCTAATGTCGCAGGGAATTTATAGCGAGGTCACAAAAATATAAAGAAACAAAGAAGGAGAGTGTAGCCTTGGAAGTGATCATAAACGTATTAGTCTGCAGATGGGGCCCCTGACGAAAAGAGAAAGGGAACGTAGACAAAAAGTAAACGCAAAATTTAACGACGCTCAAATTGCGCAGATAGCAGCATACATAGAGGAAGCAATAGAGAAAAGCCCCATGGAAGGCTGGGATTATGAACAGGTAGAACTACTCATAAAGAGGAAAATTAAGTAGGTTAAAGTAGCATACCGCCGGAATGGAAAGAGGAAGCCACGGAGCTGGTGGAATAAGGAAATCAGGGAAGCTATAGAACAACGACGGGCTGCTTCACGGGAACACCGAGTGGCAAAGAAATACAGGTATCTCAGAAGGAAATCGACCAAAAATGGGAATCATGATGACAAAAGAAACTTGAGGTACTGGCCCTCGTCCAAAGTAAAATAAAGCAGTCCACCAATCGCCGGATATGGCTGACGTACACGATGCCTCTAGAGGTGGAGCAAGACAATTCTGGAACCATATAAGCTGGCTAGGGAAAAATAATGAAAGAAAGCAGGATCGCTTCAAGATAACGGGGGAAATTGTTTAAAAGGAGACAACGCTGTGAACTACATTACATCAGTTATAGCCGAGTCATTTAAGAGTGACGATAGGGTAACTTCCGCAAATCAGGAAGCAACACAAGATAGCAGAGTACAAAGCAGCTTAAAACTGACATATCTAAACTGGAAAAAGGCAGAAAAAGATATTCCTAAAAACACATCTACAGGAATAGATTTAATTCTGATCAAGCTGATTAATGAACTTGTTCCAAAAAGTAAGGAAACGTTGTTAACAGCTTTAGAAACAGTCATAACGAATAAGCAAATCCAGAACAGCTGGCGGCAGAGTAAAATGAATTTGATTTATAAAGGGAAAGGAGAAAAGATGCACATATAATCCTACAGGCCGATTACCATGACATCTGTTATGTACAATTTGGACATGCAGGCGGTGAAATTAAAGGTGCAAGCATGGGTAGTGTCGTGACGCTGGGACTAAGTCGACCCGGCCTTCACTTGGTAGCGTGCAGAGACTCCGGGTTAATGAAGGATTGAATCTTCGAAGTTGGTAAAATATATACAAGCAGGTTTAATGGCACTTTGAGAAAACGTATTTACATGAAAAAGAAGGGTATATCAGCAAAAATGGCAAGCGTTAAGAGTTCATAGCGAGAAGAGTCCGAATGAGCCATTTACCCAGGGCTCAGAGCGTCATTTCGTGCTCTGCAACGTCCTTAAAACCCCCTATGTCCAGCTCCTCTCTGAAGATGCTGACCAACCAGTTCCAGGGCACGCCCCTCAAATATCGGCATCCAATCGAACACATCACTGCACTGATGGTCTGATGCACTGACTGGTCCAGTATTGTTTCGTTGGGCGTGGTCACTTGTTGGCGGGTAGAGCTTGGGAACGGCGAGGAGGTACATTTCTATTCTTCAGCAAAGATCCGATATCATGGTTCCGGCAAGTGGATTTCCTTCTCAGAAACCCAAGTGCACGTGCGCGCCGCATACTGCTCCCAGCATTGTCCCTTTCCGACAATTGCAAATCCTTCCTGCATTCCCGGGAATTCCTCTAATGGCCGTATTCGTCATGCTCCTTTCTTGTCCTGTAGGTCAGCGGACGTGCCACTCTGTCGTCTCCTTTGGACAATAGGCATTCCTCACTGGACAATAGCGCTTCTCGACGGGAAGGGTGAACAATTGAATAAAAGCACTTCCGGTTATTTCCCACAGGGCGACATTTCTTTGTATTTTTTTTGACGTTCCCTTGACAGGGCCAATTTGGCATTTGCAGGGTCTCGACAAAGCAAAACAGGCTCACACAAAAGGATTCATGGAAACAGGCTCACTTAGCGCCCTTGCACAAACAGCACATATCCATGCCCACAGGCGAACAATAGAGCGCGCAAGTGCGGACCATGCACGGTCATTACAGTAGAAAGTAACAAGTTACTCGGAGAACTTCAGAACGGCTTTAGAAATGGTAGGCGCTTAGATGATAGCCTGTTCGCGCTTACCCAATGCATCAAAATAGCTTTAGTGCAAAATAGACCTTTGTATTTAGCTTTCCTGGACGACAACGTTAACAGGGAACTCCTGTGGAACATATTAAAAGAAGGAGGTATCGGTTATAAGATAATAGAGTTCCTACAGGAAATATACCGGGATAACAAAGTTGAAATTACATGGGAAGGGATAAGAAGTACGGAATATGTCTAAGTAGGCAAAGGATTAAGACCAGGCTGTCCTCTAGGACCTGGAACGGAGGATACACGGAAGTAACCTAGGTTTTAACCTGTCATATAGATTCGGTGGAAAGGAGGTAGAGCAGTGCCTCTCCGGTTTGATGTATGCAGACGATATTGTGCTGCTAGCTGAGAGTCTGCACGAATTGCAAATTCTAGGTAGGTATTGCGGAAACGAAGGGGACGCTCAAGGCTTTAGTTTTAGCGCTGTTAAGTCCGGTCTGATGATTGTCAACGGCTGAACTGATCGTGGTCTTAAAATACAAGGCCATGAAATACCCAGAGTAGCAGAATATAAATATCTGGGGGTATGGGAAAACGAAGAATTGGCATACATTGGAAAGCATGAGCAATCACTTAAGGCCAAAGGGCGAAGAAATGCCGCAGTATAATGAAGCATAGGGCATTGTGGGGCACAACAAGTATGAGGTTTTGAGGAGTATTTGGAAAGGAATTATTGTGCCCGGACTTACTTTTGGGAATGCGGGTTTGTGCCTAAAATCAGAGGTACAGTCGACATCAGAAATAAATCAGAGAGCCGTTGGACGATTAGCACTAGGTGCCCACGGCAAAACCACAAATGAGTCGGTACAGGGAGATATGGGCTGGGCATCTTTCGAAGTACGGGAAGCTCAGAGTAAAATATCATAGTTGGAACGCCTGATGAAATTGGACAGTAACAAATGGGCAGCTAAAGTATTTAAATACCTTTACTGAAAAAGCGTTGACTCACAATGGAGGAAAAGAACTAGGAAACGAACTAGTAAGTATGCTAGTCACAAGGACGAAGAAATAAAGAGCGTTAAGCAACAGGTGAAAAACACACAAGGTAAAAATTGGATAAATTCGGTGGAAAAGAAACAGAGAGTGGAATTATACCGAAAGTGGAAAAGGCAGGTCAGGAAGGAAGCTTTCTTTGATACCTCAAGAGGCAGTGCCCTACATTTTGAAGCTACATTAGGGTGCCTTAGAACGCGCAGCTACAAAAAGAAATTTAACAATGAAGGAGACGCATGTGCTGTATGTTGTAATTCCAGTGAAACAATTGACCATATTATACTCGAATATAATGGTATCCATCAGTAAGTTGATGCAGGCGCAGTCACTGTTCCTAAAGCTCTGGGGTTTAGAGATGCAAGCGGTGGGGTGAATGAACCGGCGGTGGAAGCTAGCAAAAAGCGACTGGAAGATTGGTGGCTTAAAAGCAGGGAAGTGACAAAGTTAGTAATGTAGAAACTAAAATTTAGTAAATAGAATGATGGCATAGTAAACCAATCTAAAACAATAATTAAGATATAGGGAGAAAATTGAGCATGATAGTTACTGCTACCACCCCGTTTCAATGGGGACGCTCCTATATTTCATCCATCCATCCACGCGCAAGAGCGTCGTCAGCTCGAGTGCTCTTACGGGATATGGTTTGCTAATACGTCTCCCGGCTCTTGCGTTGCAAAGACTTTGATTTCAAGGATATGTAGTGCCAAGCGCATGTGCTATCAGTCACTGAGGTTCACCTTCGCCCAACCTTTTACACGCGTTCAGGCACGCAGACCTCAAAAACCAGACGACTACACGAAGCTGCACTTTGAACAAGCCTAAGAGTCAGAGCTTGCTCTGGTTTTTAAGAAAAAATAGCCTGCATTCCTTAATTTGAATAAGAGCAGCTCTATGTTATGCGACATGGTAAGGCTTCGAATAAAAAAAAAAACTCGTTGTTCCGCTTTAACAGTTTCTTCTCCAGCTGCGACTGCACAGGAAAGCGTAATTGACAAGAATACAGTGTAGTGGGTGGACCACTCTGCTGCGTTGTCGTCAGATGCGCATTACCTGGGGAATACATGAACCAACTCACTAAAGCAGTTGTCTTTGTGTAAGCGCGGCACAATCGTAATAGCATGTCGTGAGAATAATGACCACGCAGTAATGCATCAGAGTAAGTTTTGGCAGTAATTTAGGTACCAGCGCAATTAGAGTACAGAAGGGGTGACGACAAAGAAAGAACGAAACGTGAGCACTGTCTTCGTTCCTTCATATTCGATTCGCGCTGCCCCCAACACTAGAACAAACCAACTAGCCCAAGAAACAAGTATTTTGTAAAAAATAAATCTTCCCGCTCAACGTTTCGTTTTCGTTCTTTTACTTTTACTCCCGAAGAGGAAGGGTCCGAAGACTGCGGCCTGAATGAGGTATTTAAGCGGTGCGTCTCCTCATTCTGCGCCGAGAAGAAATGCTGGAGGCGTGTAATTGGGCCCATCTGCACCGCTGACTGCGTCTTCGGCTGCTACTGCGGGGACGAGTTCTACCGCAACAGGCAGGGGAGCTGTGTCACTCTTGAGGAGTGTCCACCAGAATAAGTAAGTAAAAAAGGGTAGGTTTTTTGCGTTCGGTCCGCAGTCAATATATCGTGTATATGCATAAAGCTATCCTCATGCGCAATGTCTAATTTTACCGAAACTACATCAACCTGAAAACGATGTTGGAGCTCAACCGAACACAAAAACGAGCCCTAGCGTTATTGAATCACGGGATTATGGTTAAGGCACGTTTTATTTTTATCCCGGCATTACCCGGATAGCTCCTTTCATCCTTGCTTCTCTGTAGATGATACAACTTCACCAGGTTAGCGCTGTCCAATCGAACATGAAGTATCAACTCACAGGCATTCTCCCCATTAAAAAAAGTAACTCTTATAGCCGGTCGTATTCTGGCGTCCAATCTGAAAATAAGCATGTGTGGGTCGCAGGATACCGTTCGGGCTAGTACGGTTCTACAGCAAGGATATGCGGTGGTCTGGGGATCTTCTTCAATAATATTCGCCGTCACCCAAGTAACAGTGCTAGATCTAGCTGTCGCATTTGCATTAAACCTTTCAGTGGCTGTCAATGTGCGGGACCAGAACTCCGTCAAAGCTCTAATAGGTGGCGCAAAGTTCGCGAGCAAACTGGGCTTTACGGAGTCCATGGTGGTACCTTCTACCGCACGCAAACTCTATGAGGCGGCGTGACGGATGCGATAAACAACGAACATGAATACGTTTTTCCGCAGGTCACAGTATGCTTTGGAGGTTGCCTAAGAATAATGACCCTTGCAAGAAAAATAACAATCAATATGCCGAGAGAGTGAGAAATAATGCATGATATTGGCTTCAGCTTTTTGAATGTAAACGGCACCTATACCGCCCGAACGCACGCAAACAGCACCAGGAGAGAAGGTAACCGTCTACTTATTTCTAGAAGAACAATAGAGGTTGGAAAGATTGTGTCCTGTTAAGCTCTGATCGTCATTACAGCCGAACAAATGCAGGCTGTGCGGGAGTTGTTCAACAGCATGTTGGTTGAATCCGCTATAATGGGTTATTTTTTTGCCGCATTTTCCTTGTTATATTACGCAAAATAATGGCAAGAGGGGTAAGTACTGTGAATTTATAACGCAGAAAATGAAGTAGACAGGAAGAAAGCAGAAAAATAATGGAAGGAAAGCAAAATGATTGTGTTACCACAGAAGCTAAGGCGAGTGCAACCTGTACATGCTAAGCAAAATGGCATATAGCGATATGGAGAAGATGGGAAAAAAAGCGTTGACAAGTGATCACACAGCGTGATGTGAGAAACATGAAACATGAGTTTTACCTTCTCGGTGTCAATATACCTGAGAGCGGTTTCATTCCTCACATTACGCTGGCGGCGTCTCGCACGATGCCTAATACATGGAAATGTACAAAAACATCAGTTGTGGTTTAGCTCTAGTTAACCATATTTTAATTGCAAAAGCAACGGCGGAAGCTTATTTTGCCAGCTACATTATTCCCCTCTCATGCCCTATCAGTGTACGGTGCTACATTATTGGGGACACTTAACCTCACCTTTTAGGGTATGACTCGAAATTGTAAGCTACCAAACCACATTAGGGTCACGCTTCAACCTAGCCGAATGAACGTGTCTGCGTGTCGTAGGGCTAACGAGAATGCAAACGGTTCTGACAGGCTGATTCTGATATCACCCTCCCATATGAAACGAGCAACCCAAGTTGACAGCTCCTGCTCGTGGCATATGGGTAACGCGCAATCAAATGGGTAACGCGCAAAGGCTGATCGAGGAGGTGGAGAGGCAGGGCAACGGGCCACGGCCCACGCGACGAGCGGTGAGACTTGGCGTAGTATTGCTTTCGCAATAATAAACATTATAGTCCACGGACTGTTCCGGAAACTTATATAGACCAGACACTAATGTCTGTTTTTTTTTTTTTTTTTTTTTTTTTTTGTAGAAATATGGTACACCTGTATATAGCCGTTCTTTCTTTCTCCGTTCTTACACTCAGAAGCCTACGCATGAATGCGCATAGGTTTATGAAAGAATCGAGGTTATACGCGTAATTCAAGATTATCCTTCAGGTGTTTCAGGCGTTGTCCTTCAAGCTAAGAGTAACGCTTTCAGTCTCACTAATGCAGCTAACGCCAACGATTCACCTTTGCAGTATCTAAAAGCTACGTTCCGCTCTTTGTATTGGTTCCAGTGGTCAAGCGTCGAACAGGATGCCGGAAGTTGGACTTCGACGGAATGTGGCCAGTATGGAGGAAAATAAGTGAATAAAGAGAAATCCCAGTTGCTGCCTGTAGTTTTCACTCAAGATGTGTTTTATGTTCTGCAATCTGCTGGGAAGGTATATCAGTTGCGTTGACACTCTTGAAGCAAAAACATGGCAAAGACTCGCTTTTTTGCGACAATTAGACAAGTTTAGGATAGCTTGCAGTACTGATTCGAAGGAAATAGAATAACTTCAAAGGCTTTCGCACCGAAGGCAACCACAGCTAGAACGATCAGAAGTCATTCCCGGAAGCCATATTTTTTTAAAATAAAGCAATGCTGCCACAAAAGGTTAAACTGAAACATCGTGGTAAGCAAACCTGGTAATCCACAATAGACGCTGTGGTAGCGTACAAAGAAGGTGAAGACTAGATAATGAATTCAGACGAAAAGCATGCAATTTTTCGATCGGGCCTACATTCTTGCTTCACGCAGCCTAAAATATCAGCCCCAAATGTATCCAGTTAGGAGCTGCGCTGCACTGGCTAGAATTCCAGGAGTGATGTTAATGTTTCTTTGAGTTCATGCCTCTCTGAAGAGATAAATTTTCTCTTTACTCTCAAAAAGGAGCCATGAATCTATTTGATGCAATTTCTACCGCATGTAACGCGATAGTGCATGCAGCTCGTGCGGTCGAAAAGGCGTCGCCGTGCCCCACTTTCGGCTCCAGTTTTGTCTGATGTGCTCGAAATCTAACCTAAATGTCTTGACCACGTATTTGTAGTAGCGGAGGTGGCATCCTCCCAATTACGACGGTGTTCATGCATCCGCAGAGAACTGTGACAGGCACTGTGCCTATAATTACCGACCAGCCAATCCACAATTGAAATGTACAGTCGTGAGCAAAAGTGGTATACAACACTCAGCCTGTGACACAGCTTGGGAAAACTGCATCGAAATGCCATCTAGTGACAGCGTAAGGAACAGCGACATCGACACATGCATATAGATGAAATGGCGGACAGTCACCATTGCTTCGATCTTAGATATCTGTTGCTAAATAAAGTTGAGATGCAGTTTTCTCTGCCATCGGCTGAGTGTTGTACACCACTTTTGCTCACGACTGTACGTAAGTGTCCACCAAAAACTGAAACAGATATACTGCGCCTTCATTTCTTCAAAAATGTAGCTATACAAAAAATTTGAGGATTCGCGTACGAAAAAATGCTGCTAAAGACGATCTCACGTTTATTCTTAAGGAGAAACTTAAGTGTACCCCTAATGTTTTGTTTGTGTCTGCTAGGATGACACAAGCGATTTTCCAAAAATAAGTTTCGTCGTTAATTTTCTCATGGAAACATTATTGCCCCGACAATTCTCCATGTCATTATGAAATATACACCTTGCACTATTTTTTGACATTGTCGCCACCGACATTCAGACATTTGCCATAGTTTGCAATGAGTTTGAAGAACCCGCACTGGTAAAAGTAGATGCCCTGCGAGGCAAGCAATTGTCGCACAGCTTGCTCCACCTCAGCACTGCTTTGGAGGGGACGTCCAGAGAGTACGGCTTTCAACGAAGGAAACAGGTGAAAGTTCGATAGGGCTGTAGACCGGGTAATCTAATCCCTCCCATACGAAGCAAAGAATCTGATCTTTTGTGAACCATGATGTTTGGCTTTAGTGTATCATCGCAGGGCACCGACGTTTATCAGAGTGGGTTCTTTAAATTCATTACACGCTAGGGCAAATTGTCTAAACGTCCGTGGTGATTATGGCAAAAAATAGTTTAAGGTATACATTTTATGATGCCACGGTGTATTTTTGGGGCAATATAGTTTACATGTTAAAAAAAAATGAGGAAACTTACTTTCGGAATGTCAGTCGTATTGTACAGTTGACTGCTGCAAAACGGTTCTTTGACGCCGAGACGCAAAAGAAGTGAAAGCTAATATTTGCGTAAAGAGCTCCTGTCGGATTCGGGTTTTTATTTTTCCATGATGGTAGCTTTAGTTCAATTTGGGCTAGAGACCGGATTAGTAAGCGAATATTCGCTTTGTCCGGTATTCATTGGCTCATTTTGTTTTTATGTGCAGAAAAGGTTATTTTACTGCAATCGAGTATTTCATATACAAGTGAATAAAAAATTCTGCATTGTTTTAACATATTGATACATGGCAGAAGGCTAGACCAGCGAAAACCGCCGCAGCTGATGACAGACGTAAACGTTCTTGCAGGAACCAACCGTGGCTTGAGCTTCGTCGTCTCTTACTGTTTTTTTTTCCATCGTCGCCCTCTTCCGTGGCATATACGTAACATTACCCCGCAACGAAAAGCACCGTCCCAGTGCGTACTACATTGGGGAACTACAGCTGGAGTGGTAGGGCTTCATGCGAGCGACATGAAAGATTTCGGAACGTGGCATATGAAACTACCGGCGTGGGTGCACAGGGGTGACCTCGTATGTCACAGAAGTGACTGGCCGTAAAACACGGTAAGGGCCTGTGTACCGCGGCAAGAGCTTCTCACAGAGCCCAACTCTACGGGAGGGAGTCCAGAGCAAGACCAGAGAGTCCGGAGAGTAGTGGGCATCGAGATGTCGAGAATCATGGCGCAGTTTTTGGGAGTTCTGGGAAGAAGCCAGTCGGCGGCGAGCAACAACACGGGCGGTGTCAGCTCGGGATATGGCGTCACAAACATAGGAACCTGCATCAGGGGTGTGAGGCAGTATGCTGTCAAACGAAAGAGAGGGGTCACAGCCGAACATAAGATAGAAGGGCGAGTAGCCCATTGTATCATGAAGGGAGGAATTATACGCAAGCGTAACAAACGGTAAAGTAATATCCCAGTCGCGGTGATCAGCCAATACATACATTGACAGCATGTCCGTGAGTGCAAGATTGAGGCGTTTGGTGAGGCCGTTCGTTTGTGGATGGTAAGCAGTGGTGAAGTAGTGCTTAATAGAGCAGTATCAGAGAATTTCTTTGACTACTCGAGCAAGAAAGCAACAGCCGCGGTCAGTGAGCAGCTGTCGTGGAGCACCGTGGAGAAGGATAATGTCGTGGAGCAGAACCGCAGCCACGTCAGTAGCACAGCTGGTGGGTATCGCTCGTGTAATGGCATAGCGCGTAGTGTAGTCCGTATCCCCGGCAATCCATTTATTCCCCAAAGCAGACAGAGGGAAAGGCCCGAGGAGATCTAGGCTAACTCGGTAAAATGGGTTATAGGAATGTCGATCGGCTGTAGGGATGCAGCAGGCATAACCGAGGGCTTTTTCCGTCGCTGACACCTATCAAAAGAAGCCACGCAACGACGAACAGAGCGGCAGAGGCCTGGCGAAAAGAAGCGCAGGCGGACGCTGTCGTACGTGCGAGATACGCCAAGAAGACCCGCGGTGGGCGCGTCAGGCAGCTGCCGAAGAACGGTGGCACGCAGGTGATCGGTGACTACGAACAGAAGCTCAGCGCCATCAGAAGCGCCAGCAGAAGCGATATAAAGTGCTTTTGTGGAGCACAAATAAAGCAAGGCTAGGGTCAGGGTGATCAGTGCTGAGGTGGTTGATAATGCCGCTAAGCTTAGAATCTAAGCGCTGCTCATGACGAATGTTTAAAGAGTCAGATATGGACAGCACACAGATGTCATCGTCACACTCGCTTTCAGGCGGCGGATCTACCGGGTTGCGGGACAGGCAATCGGCATCAGTGTGTAGCCGGCCGGACTTGTGAACGACAGAAAAAGTGTATTCCTGAAGACGCAGCGCCTAACGCTCAAGACGACCAGTAGGGTCCTTCAGCATAGAGAGCCAACATAAGGCATGGTGGTCGGTGATGACGGAGAACGGGCGACCAAACAAGTAAAAGCGAAATTTTGTAATGGCCCACACGAGGGCTAAACACTCACGTTCTGTGATCGAATAGTTCCGCTCAGCTGCTGAAAGGAGGCGACTGCCATAAGCAATTACGCGAGTGCGGCCCGTCTGCTGTTGGGCGAGAACGGCACCGATACCGTGGCCACTGGCGTCGGTGCGTACCTCTATTCGTGCTGAGGGGTTGAAGTGGACCAGGACGGGAGGGTTAGTGAGGGCTGCGATGAGCGCAGAGAAGGCTTGAGATTGTTCTTGGCCCCAGCATAAAGGAACGTCAATCTTCAGAAGCAGTGTGAGTGGACGAGCCGTGTCCGCAAAGTTGGGGACAAACCGCCGAAAATACGAGCAAAGGCCAAGAAAACTACGAAAGTCACTGGTACAGCGGGGTGTAGGAAATGCACTTATAGCACGAATTTTGTTGGGGTCGAGTTGAACGCCGCGGGAATTGACCAAGTGCCCGAGCATTTTGAGTTCACGCCAGCCAAAGCTACACTTCTTTGAATTCAGCTGACGACCAGCCCTTCGAAAGACTCCAAGAATGGCATCAAGGCGGTGAAGATGGCTCTCGAAGGTCGAAGAAAATACAATGACGTCATCGAGATAACATAAGCACGTCGTCCATTTAAAACCAGTAAAAAAGAGTTCATCATACGCTCGAATGTAGCGGGCGCATTACACCGGCAAAAAAGCATCACCTTGAATTGGTACAGGTCATCGGGTGTGACGAAGGCGGTTTTCTCTCTGCCCCGTTCGTCGACCGCGATCTGCTCCGGATCAATCGAAGAGAAATAACTGGCACTGTGCAAGCAGTCGAGGGCACCATCTATCCTGCGAAGTGGGTAAACGTCCTTCTTTGTAATCTTGTTTGGGTGTCGGTAATCAACGCAGAACCTCTAGGTATTGTCCTTCTATTTAACAAGCACGACAGGGGACGCCCAGGGGCTGCTCGAAGACTCTATAATGTTTCTTGCCAACATCCTGTCCACTTCATTTTGTATGACGCGACGTTCAGAAATGGCGACTCGGTAAGGTCTTCTGTGAATTCTTCTGGCGTCTCCAGTATCGATGCGATGAGTAACGACGGACGTTTGTCCCAAGGGTCGGTTACCAAAGAAAAAAATGTTACTGTACGAAGTCAGAAGGCGCCTAAGTGCTTCAGAACGATCAGGACATACGTCAGGAGCCACCATTCCTGATATTCGGGCCTCCGTAGACGGGGACTGTGCAGGTCGTGTCGGTACCTCAGCAGGAGTGTCAGGTAAATGTTCAGAAACATTAAAGTTAGACAGTGGGGTCAGTTCAGCGAGACAAATGCCCTCAGGAAGAACTTGTACAGAAAAGCTGAAGTTCTTGACGGGAATATGTGTGGTTATTCGCTATGTGGACGATATTGGGCGGGAGAGCTATGCTACGCTGCAGAGTCACGTCGGTTGCGGGGGAAACCATGCAGTCGCCATCAGGAATGGAGGAGAAAGGAGACATGAGCACATACACAGCGGCTTCAGGTGGCAGAAGAGTAAATGCAGCGGAGTGAAGACGGAGCGTTGAAGTTTCATGAGCTTGTTTGTCAGGACTGAGCGGCAGGTCTAGATGAAGCCGTCCAGAAGTCAATAAGAGCGGAATGGGCGGTTAAAAAGTCGAGGCCTAATATAACATCTTGAGGGCAACTGGTGAGGACTGTAAACAACACAGGGATGTTGCGGCCAGCAATGCTAATTCGTGCAGTACACATACAAATAACAGTAGCTGTGTTGCCATCCGCAACACGGATGGTAGATGAGATAGCGGGTGTGAGGACTTTCTTGGGGCGTCGGCGGAGTGAAGAACTGATGGCAGAAATGTGGGCACCAGGGTCATAAGTGCAAAAATTGTGACTCCAGCCAAAAGAATATTAATGAGGTTAGGTCTAGGTGCGCGGATTAGTACCGAATTGGCAGTCCGGATCGGTAATGCAGCGTCACTCCGGGGCGCTGCATTCGCTAGTTTCCCGAGTAGGTGCCGGCGTACGATGAAGGTGAGCTGCTACGAGGTACCGGTGAACGGGACCGACGAGCGCGGGGAGATCGAGATCGACTGGATCGACGAGCAGTTTTGACAGTTTCGGCACGAGGTTCATCCGGTTGAGCAAGAAAGTGCCCGGGGCCATCATAGGCTCGGAGCGGCTTGGCTGGTTGGGCGACAAAACGTCGAGGTCCATAATAATACCAGCGGTCCGGCGGTCAGCGTTGTAACAGGAGCGAGGGTTGGGGAAGGTGCGGCTACGGCAATAATGCGAAATGTGGCCGGCGCGACAGCAAATAAAACAGATTGGCCTGTATTCTGAGGTGCGCCACTCTGCAGGATAGGGACCAACGTAGCGACGTGGGGAGGTTGGGCTGGTGGTTGCAGCAGCCACTAAAGGAACAGGATGCGATGGTGGCGGGGGCGGCGCGGGGCTAGAGGAGAGGCCGACGTTTGCAAGTTCCTGACGGACAACGGCTTGTATAATGGCCACGGTGTCGGGCAGCGGAGAAGGGAGTGGTGCAGAAGTTAGGGCCTCGAGGTCTCTCCGGACGATCCGAGTGACGGACGTGGGATGAGAGGGCTGGTGCAAAGGGGCCAGGTCATCGCAGGATGAAGTAGCCGGCGTGTTTGGAAGAGGCTCAAAGCGATGCACGAGACGTCTTTATTTTGCCTGCTCGAATTTTCTGCAGACTTGGAGCACCGAGTCGATAGTGGAACATTCCTTGCAGAACAGAGCATGGAACGCATCATCCGCGATACCCTTCAGGATATGCCCTACCTTGTGAATTTCCGGCATGGAGTTGTTGACCTTACGATACAACGCAAGCACGTCCTGAATGTAGGCAAGGTAGGACTCCGTGTGGGATTGGACACGAGAAGAGAGTTCCGTTTTGGCAGCCCGCCTAATGGGCTTCCCGAATAAGTCCTGAAACTTTTGCTTGCAGTCCCAAGTAACGAGCTCTTGTTCGTGATTTTGGAACCATGTTCGAGCTGTTCCCGCCAAATAGAAGATGATGTTAGCGAGCATGATGGTTGCATCCCAGTGGTTGTTCTCGCTGCAGCGCTCATACTCATCTAGCCAGTCGTCCACGTCTGGGTGGTCGTCACCATTAAAGATGGGAAGGTGGCGAACCTCCGTGAGTACTACTGGCTGAGGGGATGTTCCCGCGGGAGTAGGGGCTGTCTCGGAGGTCATTGTGGCTGTTTTTGACGTCGTTGTGATGCCAGGTAGGTGACGGCCGCTGCGCAAATCCAGCTTTTGGGAGCGTAAATGGGTTAATCTGCGCGAACGGGGATCTTGATTCACCTCCACCAAGATGATACGTGGCAGAAGGCTAGTTCAGGGAAAACCACCACAGCTGATGACAGACGTAAATGTTCTTGCAAGCACCAACCGTGGCTTCAGCTTCGTCCTCTTCCGTGGCATATACGTACCAATATCTTTAAACAAAAAATAGAAGCTGTTTGCTGTGAAATGGTGTTCAGAAAACAGTTTTTTTGCACAATAATGCATAAGGCTAGTTCCGTCTAAACATAGGCACCTTCGGGGGAAAAACAGTTCTGCATCATTGCAAACATCTTGGATACAAATACGAGTGTCAATTAGGCTCCGCCATGAAGGGCATGTGTTCCGTCAGCAGCTCCCTTTGCGGTATCTGGTTCGTGTCCACGTCTTTGCGGGCCTTTGTACCCATTCTTTCAGTTGTGACTCTAATATATCACACATTCTTATTAGCACACATTAGTAAGCTAATATCTTATCCTGTTACCGGTCATAGATGACCACCCGTCACCCACATATCGGGGCGCTCGACCCCATTGCTTCCAGTATTGCAAAAGGTTTGTTTCAATACAAATCCCAAATGATCTTATGTTTTCGAATAGCAATGGCTACGCGTTCACACATTCTGGTTCAGACAGGGGCCCGCGGAACTATGAAAACTGAAATCTCGAGCAACGATGCTCGTTATGTTGAACAATAAACAAATCAATCAGTCTACACCTTTAAGGCCACACAATAGAGCGAGATCACTGGGTCATCCTAGAGACGAGCTTCTGTAGCCGCCGTAAACACCGTCTTGCCCAGCTGGAGCAAATGGCTCAGTGTCAGTTTCGATATGAAATCTAAAAACACGTGAGGTACATATTTTAACGCTTCAGGCCCAGTGGACTGCATTCTAAGTTAAAAAAATAATGCGCTGGTTCACATTTATAAGACATCTTTTCATTTCAAGACGCTCGAATTATTGAGAGGTCTGCTTTCAGCATAACTTCGTCCCCTTCGGTCGTCGAAGCTACAGTGTTCTAGAATGCTTTGTAGTGGCAAGAGTGAGGCGCGTTTTGCTGGGAGGCGCTGAGGCAAAAAGAGCGGTTGGCCGCTCGCTACGCTGCCGTCGAATACTGAATGGAGGAGAAAAGTTGTCCGTCTGCTTCGCTGCGCGGCGTACGAGCGAGGCGCATCGCAGCGAGTTCGATTGCTGCCGTTGGAAAAAGTGACGAATTCGGCTGGTAGTCGTGTTGGGATGCAAAAAAAATATGGTCAGGAATATTTATGCGGGCGAGAACACGGGGAGATTCCCTCACACATGTTGCACCACTCAACAGAAGGGAAGCCGCGAACAAGCAGCCTGAACTTGACACCGCGCGGAACCTTTGCTGTCGCCGAAGGTTAGGGTGCGTCACTGAAACCTATGAAGAGTGAAAAACACCTGGAGCAGTGAAACTGCGTAACAGAGTGTTTGTTTTTGTTTTTTATACTCGCTTTCATTTCTTATTTTGCCTCAACTGGTTCGTTCCTATAATTCGAATACAGCTCAAGAACGAACTATAGATGACGTTCAAATGAGGCCTCTCAGGCTAGCTTTTCCCATTTCTCGTAATTCGCTATGGGAAACCCTACTGAAAAAACTGTATGTGAGCTGTACAAGAAAGTGTGAGAGTGAATGAGAATGAATAAGAATATGTGAGTTCTTGGGAGATTAAGCGTGGATTTATGAGAGCACGTAGAGCCACTGTGCAGGAACGCATGAGATTGTACAAGTTCTTGCGAGTTTGAATGAGCCCATGAGCGAGCTCACAGAAGCACGCACAGCCACTGTGCAAGATTGAATGAGAATGAGCTGGTCACGTATTTGCGAGCTTGTAGAAGCACATGGAGCCAGTGCGTGAACAGATGTTCTAAGAGAGCATGCGAACTACGTGGCCATGTACATGCTTGCATGCTAAAAAATTAGTCGTTGAGACTGTGTAGTTCCTTCCAATATGAAAGAGATCAAAGTTAGAGCTTTCATATAATGATTACTTTATGATTACTTGCGACAGGTACACTTTTTCATATTTCACAATTTTGGTCTTGGCTTGCAGCACATTTTCAACATTAGTAGAAAAGTGCTTGCTTCCTTTCATTATGCAGAAATCTTTATATGACAACATGCACGCTGAGCAACAACTACTCGAATATCAAGCTCACTGTAAAACAATGTCAAAAGCGAGATACTTCAACTAGATCTAATAACATCATTTGCTTCTCTTTCAACCATTCGTTTCTAAAAGTTGGACGGAGCCATAGATGCACGACAAAGGCTATGTGCACAACATTGATGTGTTGCCTGCCAAGTAGATGACGGTCAAACGGACGATCAAAATCTCCCTTACATTGTATTTTGCATATGAATGGAGGAAACTCACTATAACTGCACACTATTACCACCATTAGGCATCATAAGTTTGTATGAAGAACTGGCTTGGAGTTTCATCTGTAGAAGGAAAAGTAAATGTGATAGCAGAAATGTGAAAGCCAACTCCAGTACTAAACTTCACGAGCTCATATTCACTTGTAAAGACCACAGAAAGACAATTCTCAAACGACTGAACAGCACTAACAGATGGGATGGGAGAGAAGATGACAACAATTCTGCTTCTTTATCGCCCTTACTATCTTAGAGCACTGTTCACTCAATCGACTCATTATAACCAACCAGCCTGACTCTCTTTTTCAGCACAAGGATAGGCTGAGCAAAACAGCTCCTACAGCCTTTTGACTTTTGACTTGCACATCTACACCTATATACACCATTTTTAAGTTTCCTGAGACTATAGCAAAAATTTGCTGAACTGCACTACTCTGAATTGAAGCTTTCTGCTGCGTAATGACACTTGCAAATGTTGTCCGTCTCAATGTCAAATAAAAAGAAAAAAAAAGAAAGGATTGAATCGGTGATCTTAGACTAATGAAGAGATACACAAATCCTAGTACTTTATGAGAGGTGATACCAACAGTATGTGTTGCATCTTGAAGCTATGCACACTACGTATACACATATATGCTGAATCATCATATTGCAAGGAAATGTATTTTAGATGGCATACTTTTCAGTGTAACTGTAGGCTGCGTCACGCGAGATGCATTGAGGAAAGCTGCACGTGCAACTCCACGAATATATGTTGTGCAGTTTCCACCAGCAGTGCATAATCATTATGCTGCATGGAAAGAGCAGCTTGATTGCTTTAGCTTCTTTACTGTATGCTTTAGGCCACAGAGATAAGTTGAAATATTTGTATGGTCAGTTTCTTAATTGAAGTAAAGAGTGTGCAAACACCCCACACTGCCTTCACTTGAAGCTTGACCGGTAAGCTATTTTTGCATATCGCATATCTTTCCTGATTGAGAGTTCAGGCTTTCACCCCACTGTCCTTGCTTTTGCTATAAGCTACAGGCATTAAAAAATTTCGTCACCATTTAAGAGTTAAACACTGAAGTAGTGAGGCACATATCACACAAGATATGATCGCTCTCAGGTGACCAGTTGGAGCTGACAGCCATAGATGTGGCGCCCATAAAGGAACAGCGGGCGAGCCGAATTGGGCTCGCCCACTGTTTTTTATGAGCGAGCACAATTCAGCATCTTCTGTTTCCAAACAAATCACTTGATCTGTAAAACGCCGTATAGTCTTTCAGTATTAACAAACAAACAATTGCCACTGTAACTGTTTATGAACAGGAGTTTTCGCAAGGAACTTGGCAATGAATTTGGGCCAAAGCTCCGATTCGCCGAACCACAGACCGCGGTCAACCTAACGTCCATGACAAGCAAAGCACGCAGTTTGTCCAGCATCGCGAGAAAAGAAGCGAAACTCACGGTGGTCTTTCGCTAGCACTGCTAATTTTAGAATGTACAAAACTACAGGCGCGTATACACGACAAACATGCGACGTTAGCGCGTAGACGCCCGACATCGTGCTTGCCACTGTTCGGCGAGCAGCAAAGTCGTTAGGTCAGCGACTTCCGAAACCGAAACAAGTCGAAACCAGACGAGGCAGCCGAAGCGGATCGAAGTGCTAGCCGTAGCCATTATGAGTTGGTGGCGTCGCGTCTTTTTCTCTTTTGTGCTGTTGGGGCGCCTTGCTATCTTGCTGCTGGCGGCTTCATTATTTCGAGATATACGAGGCACAGAGCGCAACAAAATAGCTCGTGCGATGTGCAGAAGCGTGGTAAGGTTGTGTGCATACCTGTGCAAAAAGTGTGTTCGCGTGCCCGACAGGTAGTGCGTTTCCTTTGTGCGCTCTCACTGCAAACACTACGCTGACGACGGGACTATTGGAGGGCGGCCGCCACCCGGCATACATTTGACATCTCGGAGGTAAGTTAAGTTCCATCTTCCCTGTACATTCTCCTAAAAACTTTGCGCAGAACTGATGATGCATGCCAACACAGCGCTAGTTCGTAAACATCAAGAGGCGCATGTCATAACATACGGTAGTTTGCTTTTGACGAGGGAAGGGTGAATGCGTTTGCAGTGTCTAGGAAAAGAGACAGTTAGTGCCAGGGGCTGCACGCTCAGAATAGAATATGCCGTACAAATCATCACTCGTAAGACCATTGCGGGGTGCACGATGCTGGCGCCTACTGCAATTCAGCCTTCGGCAAGAATTTAGAATGGGCCAGTTCCAAGTGCCTCGACCCGGGCCTTATGTTGCGCTGCAGTTGAAGATCCGGCGCTTGTGCAGTTGCAACTACACGGATTGAATAAGCGGTAAAACCTACCTGCGTTACAACAGGGCTAGATCATTATTTTTATGTTCCATAAATATTGCGGATTACGAGATATGGAGCCGGCGAACATGCAACGGCAGTATGATTCAGCAGCAACCGTACTTAAACTCTATTGTCGAGCCTTGGGTAGTAGAAGGGAAAAAAAAAAGTTTTGAGCTATTTTGAATTTTTTCGCCTGTATTGGGCTTGATATTTTCTTTTTCATACTTTGGTCGTGACTGAAGTAATCCCCAAAAACTACTAAGCGCATATAAATGACAGACACCAAACTCAGACCTTCAGTCCAGAAATGTCAGTAAGGTGTAAAGGTAATTATGCATTCAACAGTACCAATAGTATTGATTTTCTTGTTTAATTATTTACAAATGAAGCGAAAAAAAATCTGACTTAGTGCTGAGATGCCCCATTGGCATCGTCTCGAATATGAAATGTGAATCAAAATGTGCAGTTTTCCCGTACTCAGTATACCACTGATTCATCACAGATGTGAGAATATGAAATTCATGCAAGTTTCAAAATGAAGAGTGCATGCAGAATTCCAAGCAAAACAAGCCTTTGCTTAAAGTATCATTCAGTTGTGGTGTTTTTGTTTAAATTTATGCATGTTTTGTAGAAGCAACGGTAGATGTTGATATGGAATTAGTGTTGTGTCTGGATCTAGATTATCAATGGCTACCACATTTATGAATTGCTTGGTTGCCACATGCACTTCCAGACATTGTTGAACAGTCACATCACATTCTGCATTTGGCTTCTTTTTACTTTTTTGCATGGAACTGTTTCCACTTTAGGGTGTGTAGCCTTTCACAATTCATAATTGATCGGGTGAGCATGTTTTGGCATGATAAAAGGTTTGGAAGTTCGAGAGCATTGGCCCTTCATGATGCCTAAGGGGCAGACTGCTTACTGCACTGGTACCACTATCTTCCTAGATTCCTAGATATCACTCATATTTCTATACAGAATACATGTTTTCAGAAATCCATATTTCTTGTCCGACTCTGCACATTCTTCAGTTGACATAATGGGAGCTAGGGACGAACTTTTGCCTTTCTTGGTGCACTGCTCCTATTTTGTTTAAAGAGCCGCCACATTTTCTGTAACATGAGTTGGGGTGCAAACACTGCATGTTCATAGGGT
This sequence comes from Amblyomma maculatum, assembly GCF_055883805.1. Taxonomy (NCBI): domain Eukaryota; kingdom Metazoa; phylum Arthropoda; class Arachnida; order Ixodida; family Ixodidae; genus Amblyomma; species Amblyomma maculatum. The sequence goes on along the minus strand of NC_139350.1, from coordinate 20,735,425 downwards.
GGTCAGGGAGCAAACGTGGTGGCACTGTGAAGGCCATGAACAATATGCTTATGATAGGCTGCCTTTAGACTGACTGGCTTGCATTTCTCGGTGTGTTTTGTATGTGCGAGGGTTTCGTAAGCTGCCACATATATTGCTTTGATTTGATGTTGAGGTGACTGGCATGATTAAAAAGTCAATGTGATGATCGAAGTCTTCAGAACGTTCAGAACATGCTGGGATTGTACTCCTGGCTTAAGTTGCAGACATTGTTTGCTGGTTGTACCTTTGAGAGGAAATCTAGTAGATAAAGATATGGGCAGAGTGCTTGCTTGGTATTCCAACCTAACCACCCAAACGTTACTGTTTACTGGAAACAGATTGTTCAAGCTTCCAGCCTTCCACTTCTTTACTCGTACATTGCAGTGAAGTGCATTTACGCCTTGGCACATGGCAGGCTCAGGGGCTCGTTCATCGCCACTGTACTAGGTTAGACCTCCAGTTGACTCGAAATGCCTTTTGCCATTGCCATGAAATAGTGTTTAAAAGGAGGTTCGATGACAGAAATACTGTTTGCTCTCTTAGTAGGTAAAGAAGAGTTAGCATAACATTTCTTTCGAGTTACATTACCTGGCATCTCTAGATGCGCGTTGTGCCGGCTATGGGCACTGAACTCTTAGTGTGAGATCAGAGGTTCCTGCAGAATCGCAGACTTTTATAATGCTACTTAAATTATGAGCAGATCGAGGTGATAGATGACAAGACTTTACTAATGGTCAATTCCAATCACAGGGTTTAGTGACTTACGGAACATTATTTTCTGCTCTTTTTGGGGTAACTGTATTCCAAATGCAGATCCGGAACACAGGTCCCATCTTCCCAATGCAGATGGGGAGCGATTGCTGAGCCAAGATCGGTCCCTGGAGCAGTGGATTGCTCTTCCGAAATCAACAGAACCGGCTAGAAGTTTGCTTGAGTATTTGTTCAGCTGCACCTTCTATTTCCAGTAGCATGCTCTGCTGTGGTGACTGTGCCCTCTGTGCTCCATAATAGATGATCATTACTTGCCACTGCTATGAATGCAAATTGCTGTCATGAACTAGTGCTTACTCTTGAGGACAGCAAGTCTAAGAGTAGCAGTATTATGCAATAATCTTTTTTAAAGACCTCAGCTCGGAGTGTGACTAGAAGATTTTGTGCGGAAATCATCTTTATGTGCTATTAATGATCTTAAAGCCATTCCTGAACTCTGATAGAGTGAAAATGGTGAACTGCGACTTCCTTTTATTTGAGAATAGTGCCAAAGAAATTTTACCCTGCATGCCCGCACTCGGCTATACGAAAGAATGGCATAAACTGTTGATGTCAATGCCATCCCAAGAAGCAGCGGGAGAAGTGCAGACCTACTACAGGTTTAAAAACAGCTCGCACGTGTAGACGAAGCACGGGCTAGCACACAGAATAACAGGCAATTCTTCTATCAGTTCATGGGCACCACCTACTTGCGCTGGCATGAGTTCCAAACGCAATCGGGACACAATCTGTACTGGATGCAGGTGCTCTTTTGCGGAGCATGCAGGCCACTTCACGTCTGGGATTGTAATTCACTGTATGTGCAGAGGAAAAGCAGGTGAACGTGTCTCTGCCGGCATATGTCGCATTGCCTGCTGTCATCTTTTTTACTTTCAATATGTGCTAATGACAGGAATGCTCATAGCACAAGTAGAGTGAAGACACTGATCTGCGCCATTATGGAAATGCTGAGATGTTAGCATGGGCAAACATCTATTTGCATCACCGCGAAGCTTGCTAAGGCTCAGTTCAATGTACGAGCAAGCTAATACAATGCGGGCGTATGTCAGACAGCTCTTTAGCTATGGGCCTGCTGCCACACCTTTAATGAGAACGCTTGACTAAAAAGGCAACATTTTACAAAGGGCAAAGTAAATGATAAGAATGACTTTTTTTTTATTTAACAAAGCTGGTGGTCACGGTGAAGAACTCATGCCACGATTGTTAATATGCCTCTACTGCCCCATTTGTAGAGCAAGCATATTGAAATTCTTGAATGAGCATGCTTACAGTCGTGAGCAGCTCTGTTAGATGTATGTCCATAAGGGTGGCATATTGTTCATTGTTCAAAAGAATTCTAAACAATAAGTGGTTTGAAACTTAAGGGAGAAAGAACAGAGAAGCTTGCTGTAGAGGCAGAAATACTGCAAATGGTGGGTGGTGGACAGGTGCCAAGCTGTCGTGATCTGCACTTTGCAAGGAGCCTCGTGCTACTCATTAGCCACAGCTTGGCCATACCCAGCTTATATAAGCTTGGCTTGTACAAACATGCCTGCAAATGTAACGCTTTTTAAGGCTGCCTGCACCCTACTGTGGTGGTTTCAGTGTTTAGGGCATTTGACTAGTGAGCTGGGTGATGCGGGCTCGGTCCGAGCCGGGGTGGTTACATTTCGGTGGTAGCAAAACGCTAAGTCCCCATGTGCTGTACAGTGTCAGTGCACATTGAAGAAGCGCAGATAGTCAAAATTATCCAGAGCTACCTACTATTGCTGACCCTCATTGTCTAAGTTTCTTTGGCATGTTGAACCCGTCATCAAATCAAGGTTGCCTACTGTTAGCGTTAGTAGATGACCTTCGTAATGCCACAAAGTCTGCCCCTCACCACTCTCCGAAATTTTGTTGCTTGCAACTCAACTCAGGTTACTTACAGTTTGATGACCCCTTTTTCTGAAACACTAGCAGTTGACGAACTCACTCCCATGCAGTGAACTTGAGAAAAGTGCTGATTTGGTCATAAACATTTTTTTTCATGAGAATTTGGTCAGTCATATGACCATTGAAAAGTCATCTGTTAATATGTTCATGTGACAAGCTAGGTAGCTTTATAGATGGCTTGGATATGATATCAGAAGTGCTATGATGGTGAACTATGCTTAGTGTCTGCAGTACCTTCATGATGAATGTGGTGAATGAAGATGACATTTTGCTCCACTTTTATTTCACCAGTGGGTGCCTGGTGAGTTGTCAGTGCAAGCTATTGATAGTTTCACTTCATGCAGTTTACATAGCTGTGGAATCCTCACAATAGCAGAAGTATTATATTTATGGTTCACTAACTACTGTTTTTAATATAAAATAAGTAAATGAGCCGTCAGCAACCCTGGAGTGCAGCGTGCTATTCACCTGGACACCATAGATATTTTAATCAGGCCATACCCCTTTGTTACTTTCAGTTTTCAGTTCTACAAGTCTTGATCACGGTAGCACATCACTATACTCGGGGATAACTGTGGCTATGCAGCTGAAGTTAGGCAGAAAGGAAGAGGCAACATACCTCTTTCCCCTTGCCAGAGTGGGTTACTTCAGCCCTAGTGACCTTGCATTAACTCTCCAACTTCCTCCCTTCACTTCAGCCCAGTACACTCCTAGCCCAAATAGTGAGCAAACCACTCTTCACGGCAAGGGGACAGAAACTTTTCTCATTTTCTTTCGTACCTAGACTCGGCTGCATAGCCCCAAAACATTGTCCCCATGTACAGCAAGATTCAATGCCACATTTCTTCTCAGTGTCAGAGCACCCTCTGCTTGCTCTGTACCACCCTTGCAGCAGCCCAGTGTTTTGTTTACCACAGAAAATCATGTCTGTGCAAGCTGTGTTGGCATGGAGAGCTGCATATCTGAGCCAACTTTCATGCTTTATGATGAGGCTCTCATTGATTGGCTTTAAGTTCCATGAAACGTGGTCATGTGTGTTGATTAGTGTAACATGAAGTAAAATTTCACTGACTAAAATACAATCATAAGGATGTAATTTGGGTGAGTTGGTAAGGTGTCATCTTGAAAGTAGCAGCACGAAAAAACAAGGACGTGAAAAGAAGCAAGCAGATGCTAACTCGCAGCTAATGTTTATTGATGCAAATAAGAAATATATAATGCCAAGCAACACTGCAAACCGCTCAATCACCAATAGGCAGACAGCAAAACATGAATCACTAAAACTTCCGAATGGTTCCATTTGAGTAGATATAGGTAGAGGTCAACTTGGCTGTGCATTGTAAGAATGCATTGGTTGCTTTCAGTTTCTTTCTGCTGTGCACATTCTGGCTGTCATCCATTGCAAATCATCTGGGAAATCATTGAAGCTGGACATATTTTACAGCTAGGTAATGAATGTGTTAGTGAGCCATCCATCATGTTACCATGCAGTGAGTTGGGTTATCTAGATAGGGAACTGTTCTTAAATTTTAGTGATTCATGTCTTGCTTTTTGCTTATCAGTGATTGAGTGGTTTGCGTTGTTGCTCGTCTTCTTTATATATTTCATGTGTGCTTCAATAAACATTAGTTGTAAGCTAGTGCCCGTATTGTCTCCTTTCATACCCTTGTTTTTTCTTGCTGCTTCTTTCAAGATAAAATACAATCTTTGCTACTTCGGTCATAAAATGAATTTTAATGAAGTTCCACATCTCTTAGAAAAGTAGTATTGTAGTTGCAGGCATGTATTAGGCTCTGCAGTACCAATTAAGGTGCTCGCTCGATGTAAAGCATAAAGAAAGGGAGGGCTTGTCTGATCTCGAACCTAGTGGGAACTGATGGATTATGGATAGGCTGTTAAAATGCACTTGCAGGTAAAGTCAAGTAAAAGCTTTTTTATTTGTAACTAGGGGCACTGTGATGCCTGACTTGCTCTTTTGCCAGGCTGGCGACGAGATAGAGTGAAAGGAGTTATTTCACTGTTGGTATGTCTCGAGTGATGTCAACATTGTTTCTTCTCTGGCATTGTAGGCAATCGCCCTTCAACTAATTGAATCACAAAGTGAAATTTTGAATTAAAAAATAATAATTTAAGATTATTTAGCAGGCAGAGGCAAATTTCATGCAGTGACCTGCACCAGCATGTCGTGCATCATTTCAAGAAAAAAAAAACAGTATTGCGGTGTTCCTACTTTGTGCCTTTATTTCTTGCTCACAAAGCCTCTGCATGTACGTGTTGCACCATATTACGTTTTCACTAATTTATTGATTCATGGTACTTTTTACCTTGCAGCAAGTTCCATGTGGCTTCCTAAGCAATGGCTCCTTCAAGCTCTATACCCTTTGCCGGAATTGTGCTGTGCTGTGGTGGGCAAGAAGCAGGACATTGATGTAAGTACTGAAGACATCTTTCAGTATGTGTAGTTTTTTATTTGCCTAACCCACTACTGCATTCGTGACCCCTCGTGTTTATTTTGACATTTAGGTTTCTTCAGTGTTTTCTTTGTTTGCTGCCATTGCTTATTGGCTATGACATTTGGCTGTTGAGTTTGAGAATGCAGAGTGGAATGGTGCCTGTGGCCTGTTGATATAGGCAAAATGCAAATTTGCCGGCCCACATTTGGTGCCACTGCATAGCTTGAAGAACTTTTGTGGAAGAGGGCTCTGCAAATTAACCCAGAGCCCTCCTTCATGATGTCTCTCATAGCTCATGTTCAGCTTTAGAGTAATAAAAGGACATTGAGGACAAGCTGAAGCTGTCTTTTATTTTAAATTACTGCATTCTATCCACTAAAGTGCTACTTACTGAAAATGCGAGCTTACTTTAAGATGGGAAAAGCCAGAAGTTTTGAAACAGATGTCATTACCAGCTGATTTCATAAGTTCTACATGATGCATCCATACTTTATTGGGCACAGGCCCCAGAGGCTTGGCTGGTAAGCCATTCCCTTCAATATGATGATCATGGAGTGTGGTTTACACAGGCCTTTGATATCATTGAGTACCCTTGGTTTTCAGGAACTATTTTCAAGGAGCTTTGGAACTCCTGAAATTATTTGCTTCTTAAAATTCTCAAAAAAAATTGCATGGTTTTTCTCTAAAAGTGAGCCTACATGAAAACTAAAAGTGCACTTCAGAGGGAACAATCGAAGAGAGCATGAGTCTATATAATATAAACCCAAAGTGACAGCCTGGCATGCGTCCAGACCATGGTTACAGGTGGCTCTCTTTTTCGCAGTTGCCACCTCTCTTGTGCCTATTTAATTTTTCTTTTTTTCAGCATGTTTGTCTTTGTTTTCCTAAATTTCACACATTTATGCAAAACTGCGGTGAATAAATTTTTCTCAAATTGGAACGCCTTGAAGACCTTTCTGGAGGGTTATTTTTCTGGTCTTCCTGTCTTCAACTAGACTCGTTGATGGCTGCTTTCTTATAAATCAGCTCTGACAAATTTCCTCTCTAAAAGGCCCCCCTGCACTTTTTTGGTAGCTAAACTGAGTGCTAATATAATTTGTATGTAAAGTGAAAAGAGAAAACAGGGGAGTGTTATTGATAATACTATGCCATATGTAATCATAGACCATGAATGAAGTATGGGGTTTTTCTGGCAGAATATTTCTGCAATGCTTCTCTGCTCAGTGCAAACCCCTTCACTGTGGCGGCCAAACCTGTTTTGGGGGCAGAAATAGGTGGCTGCCAGGAGACATTTCTTGTGACAATGACCACATCCATTACCTGCTCCACTCAGTAACAAAATTCATAACCCCCCCCCTCCCCCACTTCCGCCCTTCTGGTTCTCAATAGTGAAGGCATGCTCCTCGCCAGATTCATGCATAACATGAGGTTTGATACAGAAATATTCAGCATTGCACCCAACTTCTGCCCCAAAGGGAATTGGGAGGATATTTTTGCATGTCTTCAGTGCACAATCACATGATACATCAGTGACATAGCCTATGTGTTACGTACACATATCTTGTGGAGTTTGTATTCTTTTTTTTTGAGAGAGAAGCACTGCTCAGTCAAAAAGCATGATGCAAGGGAATTTAGAGTGAGCGCCGATTCTGTGCGTTTGATATCTTTTGCTTAGCTTTCATTCTTTTTCTTCCGGCGGTTTAGTGGGGTTGGTGGTATTCGAGCAATGCAAGGACACGGAGTCAAGAGTCTGCTTCTTCACAGTGCGTGCATTTGTTTTCCTCATTGTAATGAAAACATGCAAGGCTAGTGCATGAATTACTTGCACACACGCACGCCACACACATGCTGTTTTGCAGTGGCAGAAAAGAAATAATTGTCAAGACTGAGGGCATCTTCTAAGGGCACATAAACGTTGGTGTTTAAAGTTAAGCTGTAAATTCATAAAAGATGTGGCTTAGCTTATGAACCAACAATTTTCCGGCACTATCGTTTCACACAACGGGTTTAACTTAAGGTACAAAGGTGGCCGATCGAGCCCTGTGCTTTAACGCGCTGCGCACAGAAGCAATCAAATCTTGAGCGCTCCCTATACTGCTGCTCCGGTCAAAGCAACCCAAACCTCGTTGAAACAAAAGTGACGTGGCTATGTCACTCCTGCATGTCCTGCATGGGCTTTTTTTTTCATTCTACTGGGAGGGAGTGAGAAAAGGGATGCCTGGTCTATGCGGGAAGGACACAAGAGTGCTGGGATGTTGGCCGTCCTTTAAAATGAGTGGCGGGTGGGAAGGGGGAGTGGAGGTAATGGGAGGGGAGTCTAGCTGTCCTGCGGGCTAAACGCACATCAGTATGCATGCTTTCTTTTTTTTTATTTAGCAGTGCGGAGAAAATGAATGAATCGAGGGGGGGGGAGGGGGAGGGCAAGCTGGCCAACGCAGGCAGCACGGTTTCAAGTGAGTGATGGCTTGGAGCTGCCTCGGCAAAGCACAGAGCAATGTGCATGCTTGCTTTTTTTTTTTGTAGCACCGAAGGTTTGACTGCTTCTGTGTCCGCACATAGGCCGTTTTTGTACCTTGAGTTAAGCCCCCCATGTGATACAAGCCCGAGTCGCTTTGGGGCGTTAAACCCCATAAAGCAAACCTTATGTGAAACATCTTGTATAATTCCAATGCTTAATCCAAACATCAAAGTTTACGTGCCCTTTAGAAGATGCTCTGTCTTGACAGAATTACTTTTTTTTGAGCCACTAAAAAACTGCATGTGTATGGGCACGTATGGGCATGCGCGTGTGCAAATAACTCTCACTCTGATACTCAATATATATGCAGCCCCGCACACGGCAAGTACTCTTGCACATTTTTTTTTAGACTGCAGAAAGCAAACGCACCATCCCGGCGACTTGCTGCGAAAAAACAGACTCAGGACTCCAGAATCCCGCATCGCATTGCATACCAGCCGTTCCACCAAACTATCGGAAGAAGCAGGACGAAAACAAAAAAATTGCAAACGCACAGAATCGGTGCGCACTACACTCCCGCGCATCGCGTCTTTTGACTGAGCAGCATGCCTCTGTAAAAAAAAAAAAATCTAGGAGATATGTGTATGTGACATATAGGATACATCACCCATGTGTCACGTGACTGTGCACCCAAGATGTGCAAAAATATTCTCCCACAAGGATTTTGCTATATAATATAGGTCACGCATTGAGTTTTGTAAAGGGTCCAAGTAGGTCATTGTGTTCCTACTTTCACCCTGGCCAATTCAAGGGGTGAGAGGCACTTAAGAGCACAATTACCTACTATAATCTATATGATCTCGAATGGGCCAGGTGCAGCAGACAGCTTGTGAGATTGAGTATAGTGACAGGAAATCTTCACTTCATAAGAATACATTTACTTCAACTCCACGTAGCCCTGAATGCCTGCTTTTAATTTATTGGCAGTTATGTGACCTTGAGGGCTCATAGACTGGCACTCAACTTGTAAACACTTGACATCTTATCATTTGCTCTCTCTGTGGGCTTTGTTCTGCGGGTTTGCAAGCTTTTTACTAAAGTGGATACAGTAAGTATGCACAGATCTGTTCTCTGAAGCATTGGCTGAGTGACAGCCCAGGTCAACCCTGGTTAACTTAGAACTTCTAGCACATTATTTTTTCTGGGTATGGCTTTGGCATCCCTCCTGACATCCCAGCTTCTGACACCAAGTATGCATAATCATGGTCTATCACTAACTCCAGTGCTGTAGTTGATCATCACATACTTCTGTGGTGCTGCACATTTTAAGTTGTTGCTGTATATGAGCAGTGTTTCAGAACCTACTTAGTGCTGAGCTACGGTACAAATTTGAGGACTAATAGAAGTTTGCTCTGCTTGGTGGCTTCCACAGACAAGGACACACTTGTGGGGAAGGTATATTGCGTACATACCTGCAGCCAAACCTTCCGATTTTTTAGAAGACTTCAGACGTTTGACCAAACTTTCTGATTGCACGATCACTGCCCTAAATCTTCCGTTATGGGGCTTCTGCCTGCAAAGAATGGCTTTTGCGGAACCAGCACCGAGGAATCAGCAGCCGCATTATAATTTCGAGCATCTCCATCAGAGGCCACACTAGCACCATCGGCATCATTGGCTAAGCAGGAAATCAATCAAAGCAGACTTTAGCCGAGCAAGAGTAGGTGTCGCTGGCTGCGAAAACAGTTGGTGTACTGCGTTTCTTGTAGGCAGCGATGCATAGCTAATGCAGCCACAGTAGATATAGATGATGTGCTGGCTTCGCTTTCGATCTCAGCTAAGGGCAGCCACTCAGTGTACTTGAGGTTAAAGGCTTTGCCCAAATGTCATGTTATCTGATCCTTCTTATTGAGCTCAGCCGCATGCCTTATGTTACTAAGCTGCTCTATGCTCAGCAATGGCGTGATTGCTCTTTTTTCGGAACCAACGCAGCCAACGACGGTCACGGATGAAATTACGTGTAAAAGGGCTAGTTATGGTTTTGCATTAAAAAATTTAAACAGCGCTCCCATGGTACTGAGAGAAAACTGGTGGTGGGCATGCAGATCAGTTTTGCGTTGGCTATAGAGACGTAATGAGAACATTTGGTGGCGGCCTGCAGATATCTCGACGGAGGCACACCTTTAGACATGCATTGCATGCTTGCTGCTGCATGTGTTTATGCTTAGGATGTTTAGATTAGGACGCATCAGACACTGCCTGAAAGTAGCAGCCGCCCCCCCTTTTGTACACAAATGCTGCCTTCCCCCCCCTCCATTTTTGCAGTCTTCCCATTTTCGGTCTTAGCAAGTACGTATAAAGGAAGCTGGGGCCACTAGTAGCGCGATTGAGCCTTGTGAACAATGTCAACATCTGTGCTACAGGCATCAATGGCTTGCTTGTCACATCAGGGTACTATGTACTCTTCGGACACACGGTGCTGTCAAAGCGGTTGGTTCACTTGTTCTGTGGAGAGATATTCACGGTAGGCAGAAGGCATGGCTTTTCAAGTGCAGTGACCATTGTTGCTCAAAGCTTTGTTTGGAAACTGAAATCAGCGAGTTGAATTTGTTGGTTTGGGTGTATATGTAGCGAAGAAGCACGCATATTTTCTTCCCTCTCCCCTGAGCCCTGCAAGCTCAAAGATGAAGTGTAGCAGCAACTTCAAATCAAATGTTAATAAAAAATTTGGTCACTAAAGTTCACAGCATTTCTCAATGCATATGTTATGTTCTACATGAACAATATCACAGCAGCAGCGACATTTTGCCTAACATTAAGCGTTTTCAGCTGTTTTTCACAGCTGTCTTTTCATGCAGCCCGGGAAACATGTTCTGTTAGCCTGTGAATATCGAGTTTGCTTCTGAATGTTCAGAGGACTTGACATTAGGACATGAGTGTTTTGCGTGTGGAATAGTTAATCCAAATTTTACCCTTGTGGCCGAATTCAAAAATATGTCTCCACTCGACGCTACCTCAGCTCCATAAAGTGCAGAAACAGTCTTTTCTCTACTTAAGGTTCAGTTCAGATTCATGAATGCTTTTCAGCATTTCCTCCGACTTACCCTTCAGAAATATTTCTCCACTCCAGACAGCACAAGTGGCATACGGGGCAAGACTAATAGCGAATTCGAGTGGGAGAGCAGGCGCCCTCGAGAGCACTTCGAAAGTGCTCTCAGACAAGCGGGTGCCCTCCAGTGGTAGAGCAGGAGTAGAATCACTGGCTTGCAATGATAGAGGAGGAGGTCTTTTCCTTTGCTGAGAGCACCTGAATGCACTCCCGGCTGCTCCCTCATCTAAAGCGAGTGTAAAGGATGTCACATGACATAAAGCGGTGTATCCGCACCATCTTTTTTCTTTTCTCGAGTCGGTGACGCTCTAAATGGCGGCTGCAAAGCATTGTTCATGTTTGAGAGTCACTGCTGGCATCGAAAAAGCCAAAGGAGGCAGATTGCCGCGCTGTGAGAACAAAGGCATGCAAAGCAGTTCTACATGGAGTGTTTGCTTCTCCTCGGGTTGCAACTGCTGCTACTGCGGGTAGGCGGAGAATGCTGGGGAGGGAAGTGCAGTCACAATGGTCGTGGCGTACTGCTCTCGACACGCAGAGAGCGTTCCCGTGGGAGGAAAATTACACCCTCGCTCGGCGTGCTCCTGTACTTCTCTGTACTGCTTGGCACCTCTGCTCTCGTCCCCCCAACCGAATGAGCCATAAGGCCAAAATTTGGCCCGGAAAGTGCATGCCACTACGTGTAACATGCTCATTTTGTAATGTCAAGTCCTTGTGAACAGCATCCACAAGCTGCCTCAAGAGTCACAGGCTAGTAGGCTGTGGCGGCCGCTTTTCGATGGAGACTAAAAGCAAGGCGCCCATGTGCGGTGCGACATCAGTGCACGTTAAAGAACTCCAGGTGGTTGAAATTTCTGAAGTCCTCCACTACAGCATTTCTCATAGCCTGAGTCGCTTTTGGACGTTAAAAAAAAGTCACAGCCTAGTAAAATATGTTTTGCAGACTGCATGAACAAGGCAGCTGTGAAAAATGGCTGAAAACAATTCACATCTACCAACATTCACTGCCAGTGACATATGGCTCATGTAGAACAGGATTTAGGCATTGAGAACTGCTCGAACTGCTGTGAACTCTAGTGACCTAGTTGCATATTTGCCCTCTGAGTGCTCAGCGGCGAGCGTTGAGCACATGTGAGGTTCAAAGAAGCATGTTATAGCGCATGCACCCAAGCCAACAAATTTGTCTTCCCAGAAGCAAATGCCGCTTCTGTTTCCAAGCAAGCTAGGAGCTTTAATTTTAAGCGCACTTGAAAAGCCATGCCTTCCACCAACTGCAAATATCTCTCCACAGCTAAAAAGACAGAATTGACCCCCCCCCCCCTTTAGCACTGCATCTAGACATACAAGTATATTTGAGGCAATCAGAAAGCCATTGATGTGTGCAGCACAGGTGTTCCATGGCACAACTGCACCTCCGGTACCTCGCTGTCTTCCTATTTGCAATATGACATTCCCCACAATTGCACCACTTTCCACAGTGGTTCACAGAAACCACTGCACATGTTTCATTTGCTGTTAGCCATCAAATGCTTTCTGCAACTTGGCACTCAGCGTGCTCTGAAATGTTGCTAAGGTATCTGGTGATGACTTGAAATGTGTTTACACCACAGTAGCGTAATGCGATGATCAACTAGCATTGAAATCTGCAACTGACGATAGTTATCCATGCTCAACGTCAGCCGCAGAAACTTAAGAGGCTTTTCTTGGTCGTACTTGAAACGATGTTTCAGTATTTTCGAGTCAGATTGAGGTTCTCGGAGCCAGTGCTTCAGAGAGTGGGTCTGTGAATCCTTATTGTATCCACTTTCATGAAAGGCTTGGTATGCAGTAGAACGAAGTCTGCACAGTGTGTGAAAGCTGCGATGCCCCATGTTTACAAGTGGAAGTCTAGGTGTCCCCGTAGTAGTGTCATTGCCACATATAGATGCCCTGTTTTCTCATGCACTCGAGGAGAAATTCAAGTGGAGCTTCATTTAAAAAAAAAAAAAGGGCCTCGAGGACCGCTTGGAGTAAAGGTGTTAGTCAAGGCATGTTTGTGAATATCAGTTAACCTGATCCCTATGCACTGTTTCCACTGCCTCGGGTGGTTAGGGTATTTCTCGACCTTATTTTAAGGAAGGTTGAGGGACCGTCATGAATCCTAACCAAGCTTTTAGTAAACTTGGGGAGAGTTGTGCCACTTCTACATGGCATTCTCGATCACCATTGAAAGATTCCATCATCTCACTAAGCTCCTGTACCCCGCTATTGCCATTGATAATTCGCTGCTGGGCTCAAGTAATACTCGTGCACTTTTGAAGATGTGTTATCAACTGTTTTTGTACAAGATGCAATGATGATATACTTTCCATACTGTTCTGTCTGCAATTTTGTTTTTCTTCTATGATCATATATGTAGAATTGCATAATCTTTCATTTCAAGTTTGGGTTTATTCCTAGCCCTGTGTGCTAAGCCATATCCTAGAATGCACACTTATATTTCTCAAAGTTCATTTAAATCTCCAGTTCTGCACTGCTCTGTTCACTCTAGTTATTGTAGCTTTCCATGAAGCAGTGCTCAGATGTCTTTGATTGATAGGATATGGTTCAAAGACCCTTGAAATATCTGTTCGACTAAGGTATTAGATTTGGTGATGGACTGATGCTGAACGCCTGTATTCTTGTGTCAGTTCGTCATATTTCTGTAGTTCAGAATCGAAACTTTTTGAATTGTTATCAATTAAAAATAGAGCACCTAATTACCCTTTTCTCAGAATGTTTTGTAAAGACAGCTGAATTTTCGGATTTTGGAATATAGTCCTGCTTTTTTTTTTGCATTTTGCAGTCATCGCACAGTGAAAACCTGTATCCAAGCTCGAATACAACAGGCCAAGAGCAGCTGAAGAAGGAAACCTGCATCCAAGCTCGAACCTGGTGGACCGAAAGCAGATGTTTTGTGACCACAGTTTATCAGCCAATAAAGCCAATCCAGGTGACCACATGTATCTTTTGGAAGCTTGCATTCTTTGCACTTGAGACTCATCTCATGGAGAGCATCATTTCTGCAAAACATTTTGTGTCATAACTGTAGCAGAAACTGATTGAGGCCTTGCACAAGGCTTAAAGCTGGCATATTAGTATTATGCACAACACAAACATGAGGTGTGATGTAGGAGCCTTGCAACCATGCAGAGTATCACCATAGCATGGTAGCGTTCCCATGCTGAATGTCTCATCGTCTGAGATCAGACTAATGTCTTGTACCTTCAGAGTGCACTCATTCCTTGGACTAAAGGCCCCAATATAGTCCGACGTTTTCGACGCGACTGGCTAAGTCTGCGACGTTAGCCACGACACGTCTGCTACGACGGGCGCGTCAAAAAACTGCCGCTTCTACAGTCTGGCGCGGCTGGCGTGCCCGATGCCGCGGTGCGCATGTGCACAAGACGCCCTCGAGGGCTGGTACGTTTTCGGGGTTCATTTTCGAGCAGACGACAGGGACCTGGCTGCAGCCTATCAAGGCACTAATTACTGTTGTGATCAAGGCAATGACGCGATGTGTTTACTGCGAATGTTCAAATGGCACAAGGCATTTACAGCCAGCCGTGGAGACGTCCAGCCCAGCAACGGCCTGAGCCCGCGCCGCCGACGGCTACAGACGGAACGATGATTGTATACGTGCGTGTTTTACTGAAAACTAATCAAAATTTAAGTATATGTACGATTACAGAGGAGTTAGAGATTACACAGTAATGAGGATCACTTTCTCGGCTGGCCGTAGTTCCTGTAGAATTCCATAAATTTCGCAAATTCCCTGGTTGTTGAGCCACTGACGTTCCGTGAGGCCAAATCGAGTACGGCCTTCGATTCCGGCGTGTACCGGTCACAACTCTATGCGAAGCCGCTTCCGCAGTTTTTGGTATTCTTCCTATGAATGTACTGCAGATAAGTGAAACACCATCGTTACACCACCTAGAGGAATGCATTAAAATGAGCATGGCAAACGCACCGCAGCGAAGAACTCACAGCTGTGCCCAGCCGCACTACTGACAGTTTGCATCGCAGGCATTTTTCTTTCCTCTGAACGTCTCTGTATAGTCAATCCGCTTGGTATCATAGATGCAGGGCCGCCCTCGAATTCCTTCTAGCAGCTTTTCCGCAACAGTGTCTGAAATGCGCGCGTGGTTATAGCGCGGTCTCTGTCTACATGCAAGCCGCCATCTTCACTGCGCGTGAGGAATGCTGGAATGTGTGGCCGACGCGGCTGACGCGGTCGGCGAGAAATAGGCGAGATTCTATTCGCGCGTCGGCGACGCTGGGCCGCGTCGGCTCGCGCTCGCTACGTCCATCACGCCGTGCCGTTGGACTATAGACCTCGGTTTTGTCGGCGAAAAACTGAGGTCTATAGTCCAACGGCACGGCGTGATGGACGTAGCGAGCGCGAGCCGACGCGGCGCGCGCGCGTTACTTCGGACTATATTGGGGCCTTGAGTGCCCACATCCATGCACTCTGAATGTTGATAGCTATGCACAAATTTTGCCGCACACACACGGGTACAAAAGTCGTCACAATGTGCACGCCTTCGCGCCGTGAGCACGTTGCACGTTCTCCCACCGTGCACACATTGCGCGTCTTCTCATTGCACATCCTCGTTCGTACATCCTCGTTCGTACATCCTCGTTCGCACATTCTCATTCGCACATTCTCATTCGCACATTCTCATTCGCACATTCTCATTCGCACATTCTCATTCGCACATTCCCATTCGTACATCCTCGTTCGCACATTCTCGTTCGCACATTCTCATTCGCACATTCTCATTCGCACATCCTCGTTCGCACATCCTCGTTCGCACATTCTCATTCGCACATTCTCATTCGCACATTCTCATTCGCACATTCTCATTCGCACATTCTCATTCGCACATTCTCATTCGCACATTCCCATTCGTACATCCTCGTTCGCACATTCTCGCGCTGTGCGGGTCGATAACCACGCACAGATAACCACGCAGAGCCTCGTACAATATTTTTAGTAGGGAATAAACGAGTTGAAAATCAGAGCTGGTACGTGCGACCGTCGGCCTTGTGTTTGCTCGTCCTCCGCTATTTTCCCGTCGCTTAAACTGACTATAGATTGTTTTATATTGTGTATCTCTGTGAAACACTGGGCCCATAGCGCGCTTCCTTTTTTATTCGTTCACCTTAGCGCTTCCTGCTATAGAAAACAAGAAAAAAGCAGGAGAGTATTGGCTGTTCTGATCACTCGGAATCACTGAGTACTGAGAGGATGGCATTTTATGTGATAAAGTTTTACAGTTGTACATTTAGGCTTAGTTGCTAAATGTAGGTCGATCGCACCTGACATACCTTTAATGCGTTAATTACGGGGTGTTTGTCCCACACCCCATCTTATACAGCAGGATCTTTCCGGAACAGATAGCCCCCGTGTGTAAACACTGCTCAACTGCGGCCACTCTCATACACAAGGCGTGGACTTGTACACACTACAGCGCAGAAAACTCAAACACCCCAGAGACGTGGGAGTCTCTCCTGCGTACTTCCGAGCCAGCAGACCAACGCTGGCTTATCCAGCGCGCGGTGGAGGCCGCGGCATCCCATGGGACCCCTCTAAGCCAGCGCAACCGGTCCTTTGACTGGTTCCCTGTTTTTGGGCGCAATAAAAGAGTTCACCACCACCACCTGTGCCTGACAGCGCTTAAATCTAAGTCAGGCCTCGGAGATCTTAGACACCCCAGTAGTATTTGACAAGGATCTGAGGCCTTCCGCGCTCGAATTTAAAGACTGCGTCAATATAAAGTAGGCAATAATTTTTTATCTTGTTGTCAGTGTTGGTCTCAATATTAGCATTCCTTCTCAATCGTTTCAAAATCTATTAGAAACAATCATTATCATGTTTTCTGAATTCCGAGATGGAGAAAAATAACAAGTCGGTTTCGCCGCACAGCAGCTCCAACACATTGCCGGGGTCGCGCAGTGGTTACGGCGCTCGACTACTGTTGCAAAGGATGCGGGATCGAATCCCGGCCTCGGCGGCCGCTTTTCCATGGAGGCGAAAAGCAAAGCGTCCGTTTGCTGTGCGATGTCAGTGCACCAAACAAACCACGTGTGTGCATGTATGTAAGTTGTCATATTTTGCCCAGTTTATGTACTCCACTTTCTATTAAAGTGTATTTAAAGTGCATTAATTTGCAGAAGTATAATTTATAAGTATTATACTTTTGTAAGATCTCGATGCCAGCTCATCTGGACTGTTCAGACGCTCCTCGATCGATGCAAAATAATATGAGAATTGTCTACCAAAAATACTAAACGTGTCGCAAGTGCCAAAGTTTCTTTTTCTGTGAGCTGTTTTGCGTCAAATACTATCGAGTACACTGGCAGAGAGTACAGGCACTTCCCTTTTTCGATTATGTGTCATGAACGGAGCAAAATCCACATTTAAATATTTCCGCCTTAAAATGATTTGTGCTCCACCCGCGTTCTTTCTCAATTTCCCTCTTTATTCCCTCTCCATCTAAGCTCGAATTACCAGTGACCCCCTGCGTAGGAGCCAAGCTTGCACCACTGTCAATTGTTTTCAAAATGTGCGATGTTTACTTACGGTTGTTCTGTATTTTCTCACTCGCGCACTGTCAAGATAAAAATATAATCATCTACCTATTTTGCATGCGTGCATATTTATGGCGCATATAAGGACAAAGATTTGGATTATTATAACTCATTTTGCTACAATAAATGTCCGCAAAAATATATTTTTAGTGGGCTTTCTCTTTTCATATTTCCCCGTGTGTGCTCAGAAAATTGCGTAAAGTGCCATTACGTCAGAATTGCTTCGTAGCTGTGCGTTTGCACTTCTTCCCATAGCACGGAAGTCAGCCCTTCAACCACTGAATAGATCACCAACATCGTCGATTTTGTCACAGAACGCGTTTCAGGCTTGCAATTAAGCTGAGCAAACACGCCTAGAGCTTCGATCTGGACAAAACTGGTCTCTGTGTTTGAAGAAATAACGTTTATTTCTCTCCTTCAGTTCTGCAGTTTAACTTTATTGTCGTGTCTCAAAGCAGCGATAATTGTTTTTGTAGTTGTGCCATATGTAACCATATTATATATTGGTATTGTTCCCCTTATTGCGCCACAGTCAGAGTTTCGGTACGCTTGTAGATTTATGTTGCGCATAACATAATTATACCAATTAAATACAGGTAGTAATAATTGTGACGGCCTGCACTGTTTATTTTAACGAGTGTCAGGAAGTCGTATAATATAGTTCACGTAGCCACCGAACTTGAAAGAAATAAAATACAATAAAACTATACCTACAGCAGCCAAATGATTTGCTTAAAAAGAGTAGGAAGCAAGAACCCATTCGGTTTTACGCATCTGCATTCCAAACCAGGCGAGAAAAAAGCATGATAGAAAGCTTAGAAGACGCTTGCTCAAGCTTTATTTTACATGGTAGCGCCTTTACCACCGCCTTCAATCCGCAAATGTTTATTTATTATTTATTTATTTCTTAAATACTGCCAACTGCCTCTTAGCAGACAAAGCAGGAATGGTTACAATGTTCTTGAAACCGTGCTGAGTTGCATTTTAACGGCAGGGAAACAGAGCATACGGTTGGCATACAAAATGCACAGAAAGGAAATCCAAAGTTCAAAAGGCACTCAGACGGCGAGGAAAAAATGAAGCATAACTACAAGGAAATACTTGCTGTCACAGATAAGGTGTCAATGCCTGTACAAAAAGTTCAACAGATGACGCATCAACAACTTCGTAACGTAAGACGTTCCACTCGGTGATAGTTCTGGGAAAGAAACAAAAGCGGTAAGCAATGGTTTTAACTTGCGGCATTACAATTGTCTTACTGTGCTTTCCCCTTGTTTTTCCGTATTCATTAAATTGCATGTAATAGTTAAAATTGTTTCTGACATGTTTGTTAATAATATTGTACATTATTTGTAGGCGGTGTAGTTTACGGCGCATTTCTTGCGTTGGGAGTCGAGTTCGTATTCTAAGGTCTGTGACAGAAACGCCTCTATTGTAAGCGTTGTGGCTGACTCTTAGTTCTTTCTTTGACAGGCCTTCATTTTGATTTAAGTTTTCCTTGGTATGAGTGTCCACCACAGTGTCTGCATAGTTGAGTAAAGGCCTGACTAGCGTTGTGAAGGCTGCAAGTTTTGTTGCACTGGTGCAGTGCTTCATAGGGTGCTTTAGCAGCCAGAGCTTTTTCAGTGACGCCGAAACAACATAATCGACATGTGCGCTCCACGTTAAGTTTAAGTCAATTATAACGCCCAAGTATTTATAACTGTCAACCTGCCTGACATCCACATTGTTAATTTTGTAAGGTATGTAAAAACGTTTTTTTCTTTCTTGTTACCATCATATGAGCACATTTTGAGGCATTCGGGTTCATACGCCAGGAGTTGCAACCAGTGGCTAATTGCCGAACGATAATTTTTGAATGTTGGGTTTTGTGGAAAGGAAGGTGCAGTATCTGTGTCTGTTCTCCGTGGACGCCTACTCTTAATTACCAGCTTGCAGTCGGAGGCACATACGTATATATGTGGTCAAGATTATAATGCATATCGCAGACTAGTCTTCAACTTGTCTTCCAAATTGATACTAAGTGGGAAGCAAAATGGTATGACACCACCATGAACACTGCGCAAAAAAAAAAAAAAAAAGATCGCGGCACAGTTTTTATACGTTAAATTATCACATCCATGTAACTGAGTTCGATTAAACGGGTCTGCAAGGTTATTTTGCTTTTATTTTTTGCTTCCCGCTAATTTCCGCGTATAACCCACGGCAACGCAAACGCCGGATTTTCTGTGACACGGGGCCCTTACTTTATAGCGTAAAAAGGTGAATATCTATGAGATAACGCCACAACGAACGCCGCGATTGTCTGATCGGCCCTCGTGGCCGCGCAGCCGCGCACCGCGCATGCCACGCGGACCGGTGGCAGGCCGGCATCTGCTCTGATTGATGGATTGAATAAAGGAGCATCCCGTTTGAAACGGGGTGGTAGCTGTTGTTATCATGCTCATTTTTAGCCCTCTGGCGCCACAACACGGCAACCGCCTAAAAAGCCTCCCGGGAGGACGCCGCTTTTGTCACTACGAAGCCTTCTAGAACACTGTAGTCGAAGCACAATTGTGCAGCGACCTGAAATGATTAGTGAAACTGAGGCCGTAGAAACACTCCACGCTGCCAGTTGCAGCTCGCCGCCCCTTTATATACTTTCGACTGCAGCGCCACAGAAAGCGTAGATATTGTTTAATCTTTTCAGCCCCTTTCACAGGCTTTATAATATATATGCGCTCTCGCTTTGCTCACATAAATCACTTCTTAACCACTGCCATGAAGACTATAAGTACATATTTGCATTTTCTTTTGCGTCAGGCATACTGCATTCACCAACTCTATTTGCAGACGAATTATGGATGGATGGAATATAGGAGCGTCCCCTTTGAAACGGGATGGTAGCAGTTGCTATCATGCTCATTTTCCCCCTATATCTTAATTATTGTTTTAGATTGGTTATCTATATGATCATTCTATCTATTAAATTTTTGTTCCTACGTTACTAACAATATGTAACTTTTCTGCGTTTAAGCCACCAATCTTCCAATCGTTTTTTGCTATCTTTTACCGCAGGTTTATTCAACCGGCTACTGGTATCTCTAAACCCCAGAGCTTTAGGAACAGTGACTGCGCCTGCATCAACTTCCGGATAGATACCATTACATTCGAGTATAATATGGCCAATTGTTTCAGTGAAGTTGCCACATACTGCACATGCGTCATCTTCACTGTCCAATTTCTTTTTGTAGCTGCGTGTTCTAAGGCACCCTGATCTAGCTTCAAAAAGTAGGGCAGTGCCTCTTGAGTTATCAAAGAAAGTTTCCTTCCTGATCTGCCCTTACCACTTTCGGTATAATTCCACACTCTGTTTCTTTTCCATCGAATTTATCCGATGTTTACCTTCTGTGTTTTTCACCTGTTGCTTAACGCTCTTTATTTCTTCGTCCTTGTGACCAGCATGCTTAGTGGTTAGTTTCCTAGTTCTTTTCCTCCATTGTTAGTCAACGCTTTTTAGGTATAGGTATTTAAATACTTTAGCTGCCTATCTGTTACTGTACAATTTCCTCACACGTTCTTCATATATTTTACTCTGAGCTTCGCGTACTTCGAAAGATGCCCAGCCCATATCTCCCTATACCGCCTAATTTGTAGTTTTGCCGTGGGCACCTAGTGCTAATCGTCCAACGGATCTCTGATTTGTTTTTATGTCGACTGTACCTCTGAATTTAGGCACAAAGCCGCATTTCTGAAAGTAAGCCTGGGCACCATAATTCCTTTCCACATACACCTCAAAACCTGATACCCGTTGTATCCTCAGAATTCTCTATGCTTCATTATCCCGGCATTTCTTCGCCCTTTGCCTTAGGTGATTGCTCATGCTTTTCAATGTATGCCAATCCTTCGTCTACCCATACCCCGAGATATTTGTATTCTGCTACTCTGGGTATTTCATGGCCTTGTATTTTAAGACCCTGATCAGTTGAGCCATTGAAAATCATCCCACCCGACTTAACTGCGCTAAAACTGAAGCCTAGAGCGTCCCCTTCGTCTCCGATACTGAACTAGAGTTTCCAAATTTTCCTGACTCTCTGCTAGAAGCGCAATATCGTCTGCATACATTAAAACGGGGAGGCGCTGCTCTACTGCCTTTCCTACTAATTTATATGACAGGTTAAAAGCAAGGTTACTTTCTTGTATCGTTCATTCTAGATTGGTTATATAAAGCATGAACAGCAGCGGTTATAGAAGACATCCTTGTCTTACTCCTTTGCATGCTTTGAGAGCTCCCATTACTTATTATCTCTTCCCATGTAATTTCTACTTTATTATCTCGGTATATTTCCTGCAGGAATTCTATTATCTCATTGCGGATACCTTTCTTCAATATGTACCACTTCCACTTTACGTTGTCGTACCAGGATTTCCAGGATTTCGATGCATTGGGTAAGCACAAACAGGGTATCATCTAAGCGCCTACCATTTCTAAAGCCGTTCTGAAGTTCTCCAAGTATCTGTTACATTCTACCCATGCTTGTACCTTTAATTTCACCGCCTGCATGGCCAACCTGTCATAACTGATGTTATGGTAATCGGCCTGTATGATTTTCTGTGCATCGTTTCTCCTTTCCCTTTATAAATCATATTAATTTTACTCTTCCGCAAGCTCTCCGGAATTCACTTATTTGTTATGACGTTTTCCAAAGTTTTAACAACGTTTCCTTACTTCTCGGACCAAGTTCATTAATCAGCTTGATCTGAATTCCATCTATTCCTGTAGATGTATTGATAAGAATATTTTTTTCTGCCTTTTTTCAGTTTATATTGGTCAGTTCTAAGCTGCTTTGTATTCTGCTATCTTGTGTTGCTACGTGATTTGCAGAGATTACCCTATCGCTGCTCTTAAATGGCTCGGCTATAACTGATATAATGTAATTCACTGCGTTGACTCCCGTTAAACAATTTCCCTCGTTTTATTGAATCCGGTCCTGCTTTGTTTGATTCTTTTTACCTAGCCAGCTTATATGGTTCCAGAATTTTCTTGGCCCGCCGCCAGTGGCATCGTGTATGTCAGCCATCCAGCGATTGGTGGACTGCTTTATTTTACTTTGGACAAGGACCTGTACATCAAGTTTCGTTTGTCGATATGATTGCCATTTTTGGTCTACTTCCTCCTGAGATACCTGTGGTTTCTTTGGCTCTCGGTGCTCCCTTGAAGCTGCCCGTCTTTGTTCAATGGCTTCTCTGATTTCCGTATTCCATCAGCTCCGTGGCTTCCTCTTTCCATTCCGGCGGTTTGTTACTTTAACCTCCCTAATTTTCCTCTTTATGAGTAGTTCTACCTGTTCATAATCCCATCCTTCCATGGGGCTTTTCTCTACTGCTTCCTCAATGACTGCTGCTATCTGCGCAATTTGAGCGTCGTTTAATTTTGCGTTTACTTTTTGTCTACGTTCCATTTCTCTTTTCATCAAGGGCCCCATCAGCAGACTAATACGTTTATGTTCACTTCCCAGACTACACTCTCCTTCTTCGTCTATTTCCATTTTCGTGACCTCGCTATTAATTCCCTGCGACATTAGACAGTAGTCAATGGTCGTCTGCCTGTTTCGAAATTCCCACGTGATTTGTCCTTCGCATTGTGTTTCTGTATTTACTATAACTAGATCGTGTCGCTCCCAGAAATCTAGCATTAGCTTCAATTTACAATCCATGTATCCATTCAGATCGTTGATGTCGCCGTTCATGTCGCTCAGCAGAATAATATCGGCTCCGAATCCAAACTGGCTGATATCGTCACTGAGTCCTTCAACAAGATCCTTGTTTTCTTGCCTGCATTGGTGTCCTGTTCGTATAAATAACTACCCCTAGCCATGTCCTTATGCCGCCAATTGTTCCTGATACCCAGATATGTTCTTTACAAGATGATTTTATTCGTTGCCAATTTGTTCCCAGGTGTATCAACATACCTACCCCTCCACCATTGTTTTCTGTTCTCGTTCGGTTGCACCCTTCCCAGGCGTAGCCTTCTATAAACGGCGGATCTTCTAGATCCTTGAGATGAGTCTCGCATAGAGCGTACAACCTATTTTGTCATCCTTCAACTGCTGTTTTATCTCTAGCCATTTCGCTCTTTTTCTACCTCCTTGCATGTTTATGTAGCTGATCCTAGTGTTAAATCTCTTTTTGTACTTTTCTTTCAAAACCTCCTCCTTGCATTTTTTGGGGCTCAGCTTCCGTTATTACGCTTTCTTCTGCTTCACTTCCAACTACCCCTGTGTACGGAGCCCTTGCGGACCCCCTAAAAAGCTACAGCCCTGCCTGCCAGGCGCCAGCAAATCTCTGCTCCAGCGCTTTTGTTAAAATGTATGCCATCTCGCTGGAAAGCCCTGCGAAAACCTGCTTTATGCACCTCCCTGTTTACCTCAATCACCTATAAACGCTTCCCCAGGCTTAACTTTTTATGTCCTGATTAACTGTCAGCACAACCTTCACAAGCTTTCCGTTCGTTCCTAGCACCTCCGGTACTGGGCGTACAACTATCTGCGCTTGCATGTTATCGCCCTAATATCGTCTACTCCATTAGCTAAACTTTCCACCACTCCTGCAGCGTCACCATTTAGGACATCGTTCATTCCCGCGACTACTACCACCATATTGAGATCTGCGGAATTTTTCAACAGCCTATTTTTACTCTCTTTTAACACTGCGCTCATTGTCATCCTTAGGAAGGTTCCAACTAACACTCGCTTATCACCCTTTACATGTTGCATGATATCTCGCCTGCACCTGCTCATGTTGGAATCCCCGGCGATAAGCACCAGGGCATTCTCTTTCTCCCTCCCAACTGTTGGCTCCTGCTTTCGGTTATCTATGTCCTTCTCTCTGGGATTTTCATTCTTTCTTACTTCTTCCTTTTTTCCCAACTTCTTAGTAGCTGATTCTAATAACTCGGTCGGTTCGACTCCAGTTGACCTACTTTGCTTATACCTTCTATGCCAGTGCTGGTCCCAGCCACGTGGCCCGCACTGGAATGTCCATTCACGTTTCTTCCAGGGGCAATGTCGGCTATTTTTTTTTCATTTGAGGAAGCTCTCCCAGCAGTTTCTGATTTTCTGCCCTTACTAAACATATTTAATTTTCTAAGGCTTCCACACGAGACACTAAACCGTTCTTTTCTAGATCAAACTTATCTAGACGCGCACTCAACACGCAATACCGGCACAAAAGGTCACTGCCTTCCGCTTCCTCTACCTATTAGAAACGCGTTTTTTTGTTGGTGCCGTACTCCTGTTGCGTGGCGCACTCTCTCTTTTTTTCTCTCTAGTTGCGTAGTGCCATGCATGATACAAGGTTGTGCAAAGGCTGCTCCGGAATGTGCGCCGTTTTTCTTTCGTTGCTGAAATAAGGCCGGTGTTTGTTTTCTTCAGTTCTACGCCCAGTATGTAGTAGTGTGTGTTCGGTTGGAGTTGCTGTTTCTTGGCGTGGGAACGCAGAACACGTAGAGAAGCGTGGAAGCTCTTCATCGTGACAATGCGTTCGCCTTCAACGCTGCAAACGGCTACAACCACTCTGGCTGCAGCGTCTACCAAGCAGGAAGCGAAAAAATATGGCCGATTTGAATATTTAATCATATACGAAGTAGGTGCGTAGCACCGCTTATTCCCGTTATACCTTTCATGCATTACCACACACATCTGCGATTTACACTCTCTCCAGTATCTTCCCTCAGCTCACGCAAGAGGCGGCCAGCAATCAGAAAGACAAACAGCACCGACGGTTGCGCTTCCAAAACACACAACACACACACGTAATGCCCAAACATTCCCATCGGTGCCCTTGGTCGGTAGCTCGCGGGTGGCGGTTTCAAAATGACCTATGTCCAGGCGTCTTCCTGAGAAGATACCGACAGCAGCTCCTTCAGCCACGCATTCTTCCCAGCCCGTGTTTTGCGGCGATTTATGGCCTCCGCGCACTTTCCCCTCAAACTGAGACATAGCCGTTAGCGCCGAACCCATAACCACTGTGCTTACGCTGTGCTTTTTAACTGCTCTGGTTTGCCTCCTTTGAGGCACGGTGGAAGCACGACTTTTCCGACAATCGGAACGGACCGAACCGACGGCGTCGCCCGTTTCCATGTGTTTTTATACCACTTCCGAAGAGCGGCTGCCTGCGCGACCGTCATAAATAAACTCGCGTCAATCTGCCACTTGACCTTGGCTGCTCCTTCGGAATCTCCTCCGTGACAGTGGACCCGTGGTGAACACTTCGTTTCTGGGAGAAGCCCGCTAAATTAACTGTCGATTACGGGCCTCCGGCTTTCCAGTTTTGCCTTCGTAACCATTGTACTTCCGCACTTCGAGCATGGCGAACCTGCGCCGCAGTGCCAGATGGCCCGGCTTCATCCATTGCGACGCGAAAGATAGATTGATTTATTGAAAGGAAAAGGCAGAAAGGTTAGCCAGATGGATGGATGGATGGATGGATGGGGTCTTTGGGTTATTCTTGGGGGGGGGGGGGATACCGGACACGGGTTATGCCGGCCTTAATTCGCGGCGGCACTCTTGGTGTCCGGGGGAAGGGGAGATGGGATGTTGGGAGGGGGAGGGGGGTCATCATCGTCACCGTGGAGTTGCTCTCGTCGTCCTTGTCGTCGGCTCCGTCGCCAGCGCTGTGGCCAGCAGGTCAGCAGGCCCGGTGGTGGGCTACAGTCTTGCAGCCAAGCCGGACTCCTCCAGGAAGGCCAGCAGGAGCCGGTGGGCTGCCAGGGGGCTCCTGGCCGGGAAGAGCAGGTGCTCCTCGGTGGCAGCAGGCAGCCCGAGGGCCCGGTAGCCTGCCTCCATCTTTCGACGGTGGTGGGCGTGTGCCGGGCACACACAGAGGAGGTGCCCCAGCGTTCCTGCATCACCGCAGGAGGGGCATAGCCAGAATAATTCAAATCTGACCTGCTACTCTGCACTGGGGAAGGGGAAGGAGAGCAGAAAGGAGGTCATGATGAGCGACGATGTGGGAGAAGGCATATGAAATACATATACAGACACAGTAGCTTGTTTTACAAGCGCAAATCAAGTCCGCTGGCGCAGAAAAAACGGCAAAAAGCACGCATTGCCTGGACACCCTTCCCCTTGTCCTGCCAAGCGCCCAGCAGCAGTTCCTCCGACAGAGGCCTCTTTTCTAAACGCTTCAAGGAAGCGGCTAGCACAATTCTTTCGCGCGCATACGCTGGGCACACCAATAATATATGGTCCACAGTCTCTGGGATACCATACGTTGAACATACCGGCGAGTCCATCTGTCCAAAATAATGTAAGTGCTTGTGCGTGAAAGCCACGTTTAAACGAAGTCTATGTAGTAAGCATGCCTGATGACGCGGAATATCACGCGGAACATAGAATTTTAATGTTTGATCGAGCCTTCTTAGACGAATGTGTCGGCTAGGCCCCGTAAGCTGCTGTAGCATTATTCATACAACTCGTAAGGAGGCACGTCGTGTCACCTCTTGAGAAAGGCACAGCTGTTTGGAGGCCATTGATGAGTGCGCTTTTCGCTTCAACATCGGCCTGTTCATTCCCATGGAGCCCGCAGTGAGCAGGGATCCATTGAAATATTATTCTGTGGCCTTGCAGCTGGGCAGATGTGAGTAGCTCCATAATATTTAGTGCCAGGGACTGATAGGCAGTGTGGCGTAAGAAGTTTTCCAAAATGTGTAATGCAGTCTTTGAGTCCGTGAATATACACCATTTTTGAGGTGGTTCCCCACATATGTAGCGAATATATTCCCGAATGGCTACAAGTTCAGCACCGGTTGATGTAGAGGTATGTCGCAAAAGGAAATGCAGAGTCGTTTTCTGAGTTGGTATGACCACAGCTGCAGCGGATGCCTGTGCTGACACAGATCCATCGGTATATACGTGAATATAATTAAGATATTTTGACCACATGTGCGCCACAGTAAGTTGTTTAAGTCCACTAATTGCACAACTGATTTCTTTAGTATTCCGGGAACACGAAGGTGCCCCAAAGGTTTATCCATCGTCCATGGTGGTTGGGCGGGACGATATGGGAGGGCATATCCTGTCGGTACTTGCGACTGGTGGCAGCGGAGTGCACTTGTAAAACTGCAGTCCGGCCTCTCATCCAGAATCTTGCTGAGTGGGTGAAAACTGTGTCTTGTAAGTGCTCTTAAATATACACGAAGTGGTTCGTGTGACACGTATATGAATATTGGGCGAGCATGTGCCTCTTCAATTGTACCTTTGTTAGAGGTGCAACTAGGCAGTGCAAGGCATATTTTCAGTGCCTGCGATTGTACGCTCTCTAAAGTCCGCAAGCATGAAATGCTCATGCTAGAGAGTACAGGAAGACTGTACCGGATGTAGCCAACAAACAGAGTCTCGTAAAGCCGTATTAAGGAGCGCTCAGTTGGACCCCATTTGATGCCAGCTATGTAATAAAGTACATGGCAAAAATTAATTAGCCTTTTCTTCACCATAGTAACATGTTTCGACCAAGATGGTCGGTGGTCAATAATTACTCCCAAGAATCTGTGCCTGGAGACGTATGGTATTACGACTCCATGAAGGGTAATCGGGTAGCGGCTGACACATTTCCGCGTAAACGCAATCGCTGCACACTTTTCTGCCGCTAAGAATAAACCTTGACGCCGTAAGTACATCGATGTCGATGACACAGCACGTTGCAATCTCGCACGTAGTTGTGGGCGCATCGAACCAGAGGCCCAGATGCAGATGTCGTCAGCATATGCACTTATGTGGATGTTAGTTGGTAGTTCACTCACCGGGCCAATTAGCACAGCGTTAAATAAAGTTCAAACACACACACGTTTCTGCAACGCTGCTGCCACGTCCGCAACTGACACGCCCCTCTTTCACTGTCTTACTCTCTAACTGGGTGCATCATGCGGTTGCTCCTCCCCCTCAGTGTTAAGTCGCGTGATGTGGGCGTCATCACTTTCCCTTCCTCCTCTTCAAGTTCATGGAAAGATGGATGGACAGAGAGAGAGCTCAGCTTCTACTACAACTCTGTGGCCACTCCACCTCCTGAATGCTGAGCCGCGAGAGGCGCGCATAGCCCCCTTCTCTTTCTTCACTTCAAGTTCACAAAGAGAGAGAGTGAGCGGCTTCGGACAGACATCGGCGAAACCCGTGCTTTCGGCTGGTAGTGCTCCGCACTAAAAGAACGAAGTTGGGCTTCAAACAAGCTGTCGATCTTTATTTTACAGGTAAGGCATCGAGTGTAGTGCATTGCTATGTCTGCGTTCCTACACTTGGGATACGTTATTGCGCTACGCACGAGTTTCTCGGGGCCGGATGCCTTATTTCAATTTCAGGGCGTAGTCTTAGGCATATCACAGCTTTCGTATTGGCGGTGATTTTGAGTGGTTCGACGTTAGTATGCGCTGAACTCTGGTTAATATTTTTCGATGAACCATGCGGTCGTATAATATTTGTGCCGTTGGTTGCAGCTGCTTTCAATAAACTGTTTTTACTAGGCCCTTATGAAAGCAAAGTCAGTGCTGATTGTTGAATAATAAGCAATTAAAGGAAAAAACCTTGAGGAAGCTTTGCCTGGCGCAAATAATCGATTTAAATATAATGCCTGAAGAACCGATGACAGTGTATGGCTTCTAAAAACGAGTATGAGCAACTACTGTTCTGCGTTCAAAACTTTTCACGTATTCAAGTTTGAACTGCCAGCTCTTCGTTGCTTATGAGGCACCGTGTATTCGGAGTTTCAAGCAACGTTCGCGGACCTCGTATCAACGACTTTCATTTTCTATTCTCTTTTTATTTCTTTTGAGCACAAAGTCTCAGTGCGCAGGCCAAGCAGCAGCTATATCGCGATGATAATGCCTGTAAGGGACATCTTCAGTGCCCTACAGACCTATTCCGAGACCGTTCTGCTTCTGCTTACTTGCCTGTAGTAGGTTGTGAAAACAAATACCAGCTGTTGTTACAATTATCAGTGTGCACATATTGATTTCTTTTTTTCATTACTACGCAGGTGTACCAAATTCACTGTAGACATTTTTGCTGGATAACAGCAGCGAATAAGCGCGAAATGTTTCAAAAATTTCGCAGGACCGGCAAACTGGTTGATGGACACAAAGTAAACGCGCTGAGCAGTCTTGTGTGAGTTCTTACTAGCTCTCTTGACAGCGTGATTTCTCGCTGACAATTTAGATAGAGCCTGATGTCCACCATATAGTGTTCCCTTTTTGGCGTTGTAAAAAAAAATAAACGCCCCACCCTGCTGCTGCTGTACGCCTTAAAGCGCAACTCCGGAGGTTTTTTGACATTCGGATATTCTAGTAAAACGTTTACTGTAGGTTCTCCTCTCCGTCCTGGCGCATTCTACAAAATTTGGATGCTGTACAATAACCCGTTCGCGCGCAAAAAATATGCCGTTTTCATGGCTTAAGTTGACAGTATTTGTGCGGCCAACACTGAGTTTCTGGCATTAAAAACAGTATACCGGCGTTGCTGTTCACTTTCCGCGTGATTATAAAATGGTGAGGTTTATATTGAACTACCTCGGACATTTTACGCTGTGCGTCATGATTTCCATACTTTATGTTTACCATCCAACGCACATAGTAGTATTTTTCTAATACTGAGTGTGACGTCACCATTTGTCAACGGGAACGACGTTTCTGGCCATGAAAGCAGTTTCGGTTTCGAGTTGCTGATTTTCCTTTTTAAAAATTCTTCTAATTGGAATTTCGAAAAACGGTATTTTGTGTTGGAGTCAGCACATGCCGAGGAATGTAATTCAATGAAAAACACAAAATAACGAAAACAACCACCATTTACGTTGCCCTTTAAGGGGGCCGAGTACTTCTCAAGTCGCAGGTACACGGCTTTTCTCTCGGCCTCCCTCAACTCCTTCATAGATAAATAAAGTATTTCTCTTCGCATGTATGTGACACATGCAAATATCACTTGTTTGCTTTGTCACAAGAGTATTTACTATATAAGTTCAGAAGAATGAGGACTCGAAACTTATGCAGCCACCAGTCACAGAGTGTCGAGACCATTTAGGATTCATTCACACTTGTGAATCGTGAAAGACATGCAGCTTTCATTTGCTATCAGGGATTGTATGTGTTCTTAATTGCTCTCTTGCCAGCGTTATTGCTGCCTGACAATTTAGATGGAGCCTGATGTCCACCATATAGTGTTCTCTTTTCGCGTTGTGAAAACAAAATTAAACGTCCCACTTTGCTGCTGCTGTATGCCTTAAAGGGGCCGAGGAATTCTCAAGTCACAGGTACGCGACTTTTCCCTCGGCTTTCTTGCACCCCTTCATGGAAAAAAAGCATATCTGTACGTATATATCTAACACAAGCAATTAAGACTTGTTTGGTTTGTCACAAGAGTACTGGCTATATAAGTTCAGAAGAATGAGGACTCACGTCATATGCAGCCACCAGTCACGAAGTGTCGAGACCATTTAGGATTCATTTACACTTGCGAATTGTGAAAGACATGCAAGCAGCTTTCATTTCCGATCAGGGAAAGCCTTAATAGAGCAGTCGTCGGCATGGCTGTCTATAGTCCTCAAACAGTGTGCTTTGTGCGGTATGGATGGCATCTACTGATAATTCCTGTGTAGCATGCTTGGCTACACTGATGGAACTGCCTTCAGCTTTTTTTCCTTTTAGCAGCCGAGATCGCTGCGGTGACTGGCATATGCATAACATGACCATGGTCAAAGGCAGAGATAAAACATCCTTTGTGTTGCTGTTATGAAATTTTATGTGCAGCTCCTCTGATATTCCCCCTCTATGGTTCACTGCCTTGTCGTGGCGGAGGGGCTTGCGAAACTCGATGAAGTCGTGAGATCTGCTGTGTACGGCCACCCAAGATATACAGGTCACGGCAGAGAGTTCTCACAAAATGTGATTCACTGGAGAAGGTAATTGCAACCCACTCCAGTATTTCCTTCCAAGAAAACCCTCTGGCGAGTCCCAATACCATTAAAGATGGCGCCGGAAGATGAGCCCCCTAGGGTGGAAGGCGTCCCACATGTTACTGGGGATGAACAAAGGGCGATTCCTAGTAGCTCCAGGACGAATGAAACGGCTGGGCTAAAGCCAAAAGGACGCTCAGTTGTGGATGTGTCGGGAAGCGACCGGAAAGTCCGATGTTGCAAGGAGATATATCACATAGCAACATAGAATGTAAGATCTAGGACGCAAGGTAAACTGGATGTCGTCAAAAGAGAAATGGACAGATTGAACATTGATATCTTGGGTATCAGCGAGCTCAAGTGGACCGGAATGGGAGAATTTTACTCTGGCGACCATTATGTCTTTTATTGTGGGCACGAATCCAAGAGAAGGAATGGGGTCGCTCTTATAGTAAACAGAAGAATGGGCAAAGCAGTGCTAGGGTACAACCCCAAAAACGACCGAATGATTTCACTTCGAATCCAAGGTCACCCTTTCAACATAACAGTTATCCAAGTCTATGCACCGACCACTACTGCTGAAGAAGCTGACGTTGAGAGATTTTATGCGTTTTTATGCCTACAATGCCTTTTAGACCACACCCCATAATTAGACGTCGTTTTTCTCATAGGAAACTGGAATGCTAAGGTCGGGAGTGAAGAAATATTCGGAATTATAGGCAAGTTCGGTCTTGGCGAGCCAAATGAAGCTGGGCAGAGGCTAGTAGAGTTTTGTCAAGAAAACAACCTGAACATACCGAATACTCATTTTCAACAGTACAAGAGGCGCCTGTACACATGGACTTCACCGGACGGTCTGTACAGGAATCAGATCGATTATATTCTTTGCCGGCAGAGATGGAGAAGTACTATACAATCAGTAAAAACAAGGCCTGGGGCCCATTGTGGCACCGATCATCAGCTTCTTGTTGCCAAAATTAAGCTTCGATTGAGGAAAACGCAGAAAACTAGAAGGCCTTTCAGGTATGATCTGGATCAAATTCCATTAGAATATGCTGTGGAAGTGAGGAATCGATTTCAAGAATTAGATCTAGAAGACAGAGAGCCCGAAGAGATGTGGACTGATGTTCGTGATATAATACAAGAAGTTGCAACTAAGGTAGTTCCAAAGCAAAAGAAATGCAAGAAAGCAAACTGGTTATCTGAAGAGGCTTTGCAAATAGCTGAGGAAAGGAGGATGGCAAAAGTTTTGGGGGAAAGAGAAAGATACAAGGTTCTCAATGCGGATTTTCAGAAAATAGCAAGGAGAGATAAGAATGCCTTCCTGAACATACAGTGCCAAGCAGACGAAGACAACAGCCAATTAAGGAACACAAGAGCTCTGTATAAGACAATCAAAGATATCAAAGGAAGCTTCAGTGCTAAGCTGGGCGTGATAAAGGACAAACGAGGCAAGGACCTCACTGAAGCCTCAGAGATAAAGAAGAGGTGGCAGGAATACACAGAAGACTGTACAAGAAGGACCCAAATGTGCAAACCCAACACAAGATGGTTGTGATTACTGATCTCGAGCCGGGCATCCTGAAGGGTGAAGTTGAATGGGCCTTATCCAGCCTTGCTAAGAACAAAGCTAGTGGAATTGGTGGCATTCCAGCTGAGCTGCTTCAAAACCTCAGCCATGACGCTGTTGACATTCTGCATACATTATGTCAGAAGATTTGGACAACCCTGCAGTGACCACAGGATTGGAGGAGATCAGTTTACATCCCCATTCCAAAGAAAGGCAGTGCCAAAGATTGTTCCAACTACCGCACGATCGCGCTTATTTCGCATGCTAGCAAGGTGATGTTGAAAATACTCCAAGGCAGGCTGCAGCAGTATGTGGATCGGGAGCTTCCGGGCGTGCAAGCTGGGTTTCTCAAGGGCAGAGGAACTAGAAACCAAATTGCCAACCTTCGCTGGATCATGGAAAAAGCAAGAGAGTTCCAGAAACCCATCTACTTCTGCTTTATTGATTATGCGAAAGCGTTTGACTGCGTAGATCACAGCAGATTATGGCAAGCTCTTCAAGAGATGGGAGTTCCAATTTACCTCATCTGTCTCCTCAGGAACCTGTATGAAGAGCAAGAGGCCACAGTCAGAACTGGGCATGGTCTTACTGATTGGTTTCCGATTGAGAAAGGAGTGAGGCAAGGCTGCATACTGTCGCCCTGCCTCTTTAACCTATATGCAGAGTGCATCATGAGGAAGGCCGGTATGGACGAGTCTTCAGCTGGAGTGAAGATTGCTGGAAAACGTATCAACAACATTAGATATGCGGATTATACCACTTTAATGGCAGAAAGTCAAGTGGAACTCAAGAGACTTATGATTCGCGTACAAGAGGAGAGTGAGAAGTTTGGGCTTAAACTGAGAAAGATGATGGCGACTTGCCCTATGAAGTCCTGGAGCATCAATGGACAAGAAATGGAAGCTGTGACTGATTTTCTCTTCTTGGGCTTCAAGATTGCCTCGGAAGGAGACTGCAGCCATGAAATTAGGAGACACCTGCTTCTGGGAAAGAGAGCATTGGTTAGCCTTGACCGCCTTGTAAATAGCAGAGACATTAGTCTGCCAACCAAGATCCGTATAACTCGTGCTATGGTCTTTCCAGTTGTGATGCGAGAGTTGGACTGTGAAAAAGGTTGACCGCCGAAGAATTGACGCGTTTGAATTGTGGTGCTGGCGAAGACTCTTGAGAGTTCCTTGGACTGCCAGAAGATCAAATCAGTCGATATTGTCGACCATAAACCCTGACTGCTCATTGGAGGGTCAAATTCTAAAGTTAAAGCTCAGCTACTTTGGTCATCTGATGAGAAGAGAGGAGTCGCTGGAGAAAGATTTGATGTTGGGAAAGGTTGAAGGTCGCCGGAGAAGGGGTAGGCAGCGAACGCGATGGTTAGATGACATCCTCGAGGCACTGCAGATGAAGTTATGTGATGTTAGGAAGATAGTGAGAGACCGGAAAGTGTGGCGTGACATGGTCCATAGGGTCACGAAGAGTCGGACACGACTGAACGACTAAACTGAACCTCTGATATTCAGCATTCCCTTTCATTAAGTTGTGGCATTCCAATATGTTTCTGTGTAGAGCAAGTTGGTATCTAAGTGACAATGTGTTATACAGCAAGAATATATATCCAGAAACCCCGTGGAATTTATTTCTCAACATTAGTTTCATAACACTGATCACACTGTACCTAATCCTTGCGCTTCTCACTAGGTTACTCATGTCATTTCACAGCGCAGTGGGGCTATGAAATTCGAAAGACTGAGCTGTGGGGCCTTTGTTATGTGAACAAGTTCTGCACCGAAAGGAAATGCTCTGTGCATATTATATTTGGTGAACAATAACTAAAGTGAAAGCTGTGTACCAGTTTGCTACGTACAAACATTTCAGGGCAGCACATGTCCCAACAGGTTACCTTCAATTTTTTTGTGGTTCTGCGGCACCTTTCCCAGTAGAGGCAAGTGATGTGCAGCCAGACAAGGCTACAAATGGGAAGTCACTTTTAGCTCTGTGCCAGCAAATCCTCAGTGCAGGCTATCCCAAACTAGGTATTTTCGGTAGATGTCACTGGTCACTGTAGCCAAGTGCAATCCTTTCGAGCCCTGTGGACAGCTTTGCTGACTGCTCCACTTATGACCGCTTGCAAGGGCAACCCACTGGATATGATCCCAGATGGTCTCATCAGTAGTGATACTTGCCAGTGTTGCAGTAAGACATGTTTCTTGGCATGCTAATGCTTAGCACAGCTTGTAGCCGATGAAGTACACATCCCATCAGTCCTCCCGTTTTTTTTTCTCTGGCTTCTCCTAGAATGGTAGTTCCTTGATTGTTATTGGCAACAAAAAGCCATATGCGGTACAAGCATCTGTCCACTTCCGAGGTGCTGCCTGTTTATTTGCAGTTTGCAGCTCCAAGCGATCAAGAAGCGTGCGACTGGCCCGAAACTGTTTCTTTTTTACCAAAATGGTGGGATTATTTGTGTGATTCGCGAGTTGTAACTGGGTAGTCACATGTTTAAGGGTACTGTTGGCAGCAACATTTTATGCAGTGCGTATCCTCAGTCAACAAATTATATTAGCTCTCCTAACTGTGTCTCATAGCATGAGGCACATTATTGTTTCCTGTAGATTTAATATGCATAATTCTTTATAGTTTGAGACATTTATGATACTCATGTTCTGAAAATTTTTCCGCCGATAGCTCACAGTGCCTTTTTATGTACTGGTATCTTTCCAGCCGCAATTGTCCTTTTGATTTTTAGAGCACCATTTAGATCCTAAAAGGTGACAAATATTCCTTGTCGATGTCAGCATAACCTGTGCTCTCGCTTTATTAAGGTAATAAGGGGGGACCTGAATTTAATGATAACAACAACTGAGGTATTTGCTGCAGGAATATTACAGAACATGTAAGCAATGCATGGTTTCAGAATGAAATATTAAAATTCACTGACTCACTGCTCTATTAAACTTAAATTAAATCAAGACATGATATATACCTTCTTGGGGCAACAACATACAGAAAGAAAAACAAAATGATGCATATTTTTGTTGTACTCGCAAGCAACAAATGGTGGCCTGGAGTTGATACTTCAATCCATGCTCACGTGGGGCCTGTGCCTGCAGCTGCATCGTTTCCTCCTGAAGAAGATCCTAAGCTGTACCTGCTGGAGTATCCATGTCTGCTGCTTTTTCAGCATGAAATCTTGAAAGGTGAAGGATTTTAAGGTCAAAATAGCTTAGTAATTATGCACGCTAGATGCTCTCGGGTTCAGTTTGCTGCCCATAAATACACTATTCAACTGTTATGGACATATCTAGAACAGGGGCTTGGTAAGTGCTGTCACAGTTATGATAGGATTACTTTGATGTTAACTACTTATTGGATCGAATCAACCTACAAATTTCCTTATGGAGTGGAGCTTTAATTAGACAAGTGTTTGGCTTGTTGGTGTGGTTCATGATCCACAGATGAAGCACAGTGCCACAAAACATGATGACAGAGATGCTGAACTCTACTAATTCCGGAAACCACTGAAACATTGCATGTCCCATAACACACTACAAGGCAGGAAACATTTAAACACAACATGGCAGCAAGGCATGGAAAATTTTAAAACAAGAGAAGGTGGTACAGGGCGAGGAAGAACCAGAACAGGGTGGTATAAAAGGCAAATGCTTTTTAAAACAGCGAACGTGTAACTCTGTGGAAAGCTTTGACAAAGATATTTACAAAACGGGCCCAAAGCATAAAATTACAAGGACGTCTGAACAGTTCAAGCATGGCATACACATAGAAGGGTGATATGCATGAAAATATGGGGATCAGGCATATAAACAAGAAAAAAAAACAGCACATGAATGACAAAGGTGAAGAACACAATAACACGGTGAAATAGATAAGAGATGCACTAAACACCAGAAGTAAAAAAAATCTAAAATATTTTGACAAATGATAGAGGTTTTAACGCTAAAAGGAGAAAAAGTTGGCAGAAAATAAAATGTTTGTAAAAAATTGTCGGGCAGAACGAGAAAGAAAGACAATCTCTTTCCAAGGATGAAACCAAAGGTGTGCACATCCGCCCTTGAGCATCAATGTCTTGACTTCTGCTAATTCTCTTGTCAGCTTATTCCGGGACTTTTTGGATACTGTGGTCTTTTCGAACCCTGGGCGGCATGGCATTTCGAGCCACAATTTTAATAATGCACTTGCAGGTGCCTGACTTTCTTTAATTTATTTATTTGAAGTGCATTTTTATATACTTCAGGAAGAAGGCAAAAAGGCTTGACGTCTGACGCGGGCCTTCCTCCTTGGGGGAAACAAATTGCATTTGGCTCAAGCATGGAAAAGAAGAAACTACAATAAGTGTAGCGGTCATCATGACACCAGTTTCCACAAGCACAAGAAACAAAATCCATTAAAAAAAATGACAATACCTTAACCTAAGGTGTTCTGCATGCACAAAATCATGAAACCATCACACGCCACAACTGCTGGAGCAGCAGCCTACGAGCTACATAGCCTTTCATTGATTTATTGACCAGTTTAGTCAATGTATACCTAGTGGCAAGATAATGGAATTGAGTAGGCAATGCCTTAAACGCATGTCACTAAGGGTTTTGCATACTGCATGGTACAAGCTGTGTTTATTTTTTACTTACAGTGTGAAACAGTTGGGATGTCACCCTGCTTTCTTTCTATTTTTAACGTTTTGCAAAACATGATGAATGTGTGGAAGACAGAAACTTTCTTGTTTTGGTTTCCTGGGTCAGGTGATAAGTCACTTTTATAGTGCTGGTTATGTTTAGAATCCTGTCTGCAACAGAAGAGTGAAGTTGGGGCCAGTACAATTGTGCTACCCCACACATTTGGTTTCAGGGGCTTTCCTGTATCTTGTGCTTGCATAACGTATTAAAAGCATTAATAAAAGATGACCGGATAAGTTTATTTTCACCTGCTTTGAGTGAACAGATTCACATGGCAGGATGCGCTTGTCCGTAGTTTGATGTAGCAAGCACACATGTTTGGGTGTGAAGATTCTTAGCTGTAGGTAGCAGACGGAATCATTGTCCGGAATTTTATGTTTTAATTCTTGAGAACTCTGAGAACGTGTGACACTTCATAAAAAATGGGTGGTTGTCACACTCTGAAAGGACTAGGAAATCATTCGTGATGTGGGAAGTTTTTTCAGTGCATGACAGACCTCTTAGAAACTGCTTCAGAGGAAGGCTTATGAACAATTTCCTGGTCTGTTTTCAGTATTTTAGTACGACGTCTTTCTACAGGAATTGCCTCTAGTTTCGAGTGTTTTTAGGAATACACTAGCATCACTCGAATAAACACACCAAACGCTGGACAGTGATTATCTGCAATTCCGGGAGCTAAAAATTTCCTTCTCACCTGATCAAAAGCGCTGGCTATTCAAACCTAGTGGTGACAAAGCTCATCCTGCCATATAACTGCTCTCACTCAAAGCTAGTCAAAAGAAACATCAAGTCTACGTGCTTTGAATGAGTTGTGCGAGCACAAGTGGCAGGAAAGCTCCTCAAACCAGGTGTGGGCTCATGCATCCAGGGTACCAGCCATTCCTTTCTTCTGTCGCAGAAAAAAAATTCTGAAAATAGTATACACGAAAAAAAGTCTCGTTAGCTGAACTACCAATTAAAGAAAAACAAAAAGTTGCTCTTTTTTTCATGCATGAACCAAGTTTCATGAAACTTTAAGCGAAGTGGAAAAAACGGAGGGATCTGTCCCTCCTGCTTCCTAGGGCATTATGAACTCAATTCTATTTTCTTGCTATTAGGTATACATAGGCCAAAAGAGCCAAAGTGTCAATGAAAGGCCAGTGCAGTGTAAGAACCATTAATTAGGTATGTTCTTCAAAAACCTGCCAGCTCTCTGCCAAATTGTGGCCTACAAAAGCTATGCTGCATGATGTTCAAAGAGGCTACGGTTTTAAAAAAACTTCAGGAACAAACTGACACATGAAATAGTGGAAGCTGCGAATATTTTGAGGCTCAAAGTTTAATGTGTAAACACACCCTCAGTTTACCTCTCTGATGAAGAGTCTGCCTTTCTTTCTGGTTCTATTTGACCTTTCCTTGGTTTTACGGACGAATTTATATTGTTTTGGTTCACTTATTTTATTCCAGACTTTGTGCTTTTTTGCTTTTAGCTTCAACAACACTTATGTGTAGATATATTGCCGCAAAACCTTCAAAACTGTAATTGTTGTTTTTTAGCAGCCGCCGGCATGCGGCCTTATCACTGTGATTCTGGCACGCGTATCAATTCTGTATCCAGTGTTTGTTCATGCTCGTTGTCGCGATACGACGCGTTATCAATTTCTTTGTCACGAACGTTGCGCGGAGATGTGTCTCGAAGATTGCGATCATATGCGTATGTTTCTACAATGTTCTAGGTTGTGCTTGTAGCAGTTTGCGATGTTTTCTAGATTGTTCTGAGCAGCATTTAAATTGAGCGTTAACGAGTGTGACAGACATTCTTTGTTCGATGATCGACGAGCACGTTTGTTGCTATCGCCGCCCCCGAGTCCTTAGTTCGTTTGCGGGCGCTAGTCAGTCCAATAAAGAGTTTTTTTTCAGTACCATCAAGCCTGTGTCTTCTTTCGGTGTCAACGGCTTTGTCACCACTACGGGATATCTAGTGGAGATGCTGCCTTTGATCCATGAAGCGAAGACCCCAGCCTTGTTCCTGTCGCCCTGGGGTACCAGCCTACAATTCACCGAACCAGCTGCCGACTCCAAGGCCTACAACCCAAACACGGTCTGCTGCCTTACCCCATTCGACTCCGGAATAAATCAGCTTTGAAAATGGCCCAGCCAACAGCACCAGCCGTCTCCGTGCAGCCCCGGGAGCCCCCCATATTCCAAGGACTGCGCAGTGAAGATGTGCAAGACTGGATGGACTTTTTCGACCGTGTGGCAGCATTCAACGACTGGAACGACGTTGTGAAACTCAGGCAAGTCTTCTTTGTTCTTCAATGACATGCCCGAGGTTGGTTTGAAAATAACGAGACTTCTTTAGAGGATTGGGAGATATTCAAAACACCGTTTTTGATGGCTTTTGCAAGCTCTTTCTGAAAACAAAGTGGTCAGGCCCTCCTCCAAACAAGAATTCAACTGCCAAACGAGCCCGTCCTGGTCTACATAGAGGTGATGAAGCGCCTCTTTCGTCGCGCCGACCCTAACATGACCAAAGGTGACAAGGTGAAATTTTTAATGCACGGTGTTTAAGAGTCGCTTATTGCAGGGCTTGTCCGGAATTCCCCGAAAACTATGGACGAATTTGAAAGTGAAGCATCGACTATCGAGAATACGTTGGACACCCGGAT
This sequence comes from Amblyomma maculatum, assembly GCF_055883805.1. Lineage (NCBI taxonomy): Eukaryota > Metazoa > Arthropoda > Arachnida > Ixodida > Ixodidae > Amblyomma > Amblyomma maculatum. Next base: position 20,695,273 of record NC_139350.1, on the reverse strand, counting down.
GCGCCACTATAAGCAACCGCTTCAGCCGGAGTACTCAAGCTACTACCCCAGCGCATCTGCAAACGGAGAGAACCGTCGGGACCTCATCCGGGAGATCGTGCGAGAGGAGCTTCGCCTAGTGCTGTCATCATCGCAACAACCCCAGGTGGCGACGCTCGCGGACGTCGTCCGTGAAGAAGTCCAGCAGGCGCTAGGCGTTCCTAAAGCGACGGCTGCGACAGTTCCAGCAGAAGAGGCAAAAGCGATAAACTACGCTGCTGCATTACGTCGTCCTGCACCCCGACGCGACCTCCCAAGCCCTCGTCGCTACCATCCTGCCCCCGAAAGCCGCCCATTGGCCCCCGCCCGCCAAGTCTACCAGCGATCTCCAAGCCCCATGAAATGCGATGCTTGGAGGACATCTAACAACCGACCGCTCTACTTCCATTGTGGTGAGGGAGGACACGTACTCCATCACTGCCCGTACAGGCGGATCGACCTCCGTGGTTTCGCTGTCGATGCCCCACGACCCCGTCCTGGCGAGCGACCACAGGAAATCAACGACTTCCTGCGCAGCGGAGAGCACTCGTCGCCAAGGCGTCTATCACGCTCCCCATCGCCGTACAATGCCCGACTTGTGTCGCCGGGCAGCGGTTACTTGCAAGGACGGTCTCCTTGCCCCCGTAGGGGAAACTAAAAGCAACAACCTTTGGAGGTGAGGTTGCTCAGGGGCGAAAAGACGAAGATCCTCCGTCGCCGACGACCAGTAACGACGACGCAGCCATTTCATTGCCGCTCCACACGAGGGCATCGACGAGAACACGACCAGAGTGCAAGCCGACACCGCCGCAAAGCGAAGCAGCAACAGTATGTCCCGGCCATGACCTGAAGAAACGACGGAGCCGAGATCGGACACCAAGACCCACGTGCAATGCGAGGACGCGAATAAGTGACCTTGAAGTTGATGTCGACGGTTGCAGAGTCACTGCCCTAGTAGACACCGGTGCTGACTATTCAGTCATAAGTGGACCGTAAGCCTCTGAGCTCAGGAAAGTTGCCACTGCTTGGGAGGGCCCGCTGATTCGCACCTCAGGTGGCAACCTGATTACACCATAGGGATGATGCACTGCAAGAATAACCGTAAATGGGCGTACTTACCCCAACAGCTTTGTGGTCTTGCAGCAGTGCTCCCGAGACGTGATTTTAGGCATGGAATTTCTAAATGAACATGGGCCTGTCATTGACCTGCGATCTAAGCTCATCAAGCTCTCTGGAGACAAAGTCATTCCTGCTACAACGAATTCGACGCAACACATCGCTCTAAACGTCCTCAATGGAGAATTGACCGTGTCGCCCCGATCAAGCGTCGCAGTCTGCGTAGGTAGCGCAAACATCAAAATCGCTGAAGCCATTGTCGAAGGAAATATCCAATTGCTCTTGCAACGAGGTGTCGGCATCGCGAAATTCCGGAGAGGACAAGCTCAAGTGCTGGTAACAAACTTCACCGAAGAATACCGGCATTTCAACAAGGGCATGACGATCGCTTTTCCCGGCGAATTAGCAGACCTCAATGACGTGTTCGCCCTCCACGATCAACTACTGGAAGACGCGCCGGACCAATTTCGTCAGCCCACATTTGACATCAACCCGGCATTGACCCGCAGCAGGAAGGACCAGATTTGCAGTCTTTTTTGAAGCTACAGGGAGTGCTTACCGTCATCATCGAAGGTACGATAAACATCATTGGCCAAGCACCGCATTATGACGGACGAACACGCCCGACCTCTGCGCCAAAGCCCGTATCGTGTATCGCCGCAAGAACGCCAAGCCATATGCGATCAAGTTGAGGAGATGCTGCGTGATGACGTAATCCAGCCATCGAACAGCCCTGGGCGACACTAGTCGTTTTGGTGAAGAAGAAAGACGGCACACTTCGCTTCTGCGTTGATTACCGCCGCTTGAATAGCATACCTAAGAAGGATGTCTACCCGCTTCGCCGCATCGACGACACTCTCGACCGGCACTGCAATGCAAGGTACTTTTCATCGATGGATCTGAAGAGCGGATATTGGCAAATTGAGGTCGACGAAGCAGATAGCGAGAAGACTGCATTCATCACACCGGACGGCCTTTTTAAGTTCAATATGATGCCATTTGGCCACTGCTCAGCACCAGCCACGTTTCAACGTGTAATGGACACAGTCCTGGCAGGCTTGAAGTGGCAAATTTGTTTAGTATGTTTGGACGACATTGTTTACTTCTTGTCAAACTTTGAAGACCACCTAAAGCGACTGCAGACAGCTCTGGAAGCCATCAAATCATCGGGACTAACGCTAAAAGCAGAGAAGTACCACTTCACCAACGAAGAACTGTGGTTCCTAGGTCACATCGTTAGTAAGGATGGTGTTCGCCCAGACCCGGAGCAAACAGCTGCAATCACACAATTCCCCCCGCCTGTCGACAAGAAAGCTGTGCGCCAATTCCTTGAGTTGTGCGCTTATTATCGACGATTTGTCAGAAGCATTTCGCGCATTGCCGAACCGTTGACGCAGCGTACAAAGGCTGACGTACCTTTTAAATGGGAAGCGCCTCAAGGAGAAGCCTTTGGCGAACTTAAACGCCGCCTGCAGTGCCCTCCTGTACTTGGCCACTTTGATGAAAACGCCGAGACCGAAATTCACAGCGATGCGAGCAGTGTGGGCCTAGGAGCCGTTCTCGTCAAGAAGAGTGCTGGACAGGAGAAAGTGATCGCCTACGCTAGCAGGTCCCTCACAAAAGCCGAAGTCAATTACTCGACGACCGAGAAGGAGTGCCTCGCTATCATCTGGGCCACTTCTAAGTTTCGTCCGTACCTATACGGCCGTCCATTCAAGGTGGTATGCGACCATCATGCGCTATGCTGGCTGTCTAATTTGAAAGATCCCTCCGGCCGCCTTGCCAGATGGAGCCTAAGACTTCAAGAATTTGACTTGACTGTAGTCTATAAGTCGGGCCGGAAGCATTCCGACACAGATTGCTTATCACGCGCTCCCGTCGACGCTCCCCCGAAGGACTGTGACGACGACGCCTTTTTGGCACCGGTAAGAGCCAGCAGTTTCGCAGAACAGTGATCAGCCCCTGAGCTGAAAGCGCTAGCCGATTACTTAGAAGGAAAGACCGCTTCCCCCCCCTGATGTCTTCAGGCGACATTTATCATCATTCGCGTTAAGCAACGGCCTCCTCGTGATGAAGAGCTTCGCACCCAACAGGACCACGCAACTTCGTATTGTGCCTAAAAACCTTCGGCAGGAAATTCTACAGGCGTTGCATGATGAGCCCACAGCAGACCATCTCAGATTTGCGCGAACGCTGCGTCGAATACAGGAGAAGTACTACTGGCCGCGACTGCCTGCCGAAGATGCGCACTACGTGAAGACGTGTCGTGAGTGCCAACGATGCAAGACGCCGCCGATCAGACCAGTAGGACTACTAAACCCGATTCCGCCCCCAATCCTGCCCTTTCAACAAATTGGGATGGATCTCCTCGGCCCGTTTCCATCTTTGTCTATGGGTAACAAGTGGATCATCGCGGGCACTGACTACCTTACTCGTTACACCGAAGCAAAAGCACTACCCAATGGTACCGCCGCAGAAGTCGCCAAATTTTTTGTTGAACAAATTCTCTTGCGACACGGCGACCCAGAAGTGCTCAACGGCGTTTACGGCAGAGTTGGCGCAAGCCATCCTGGAATACTGTCATACAAGCCAGCGACGAACAACTGCGAACCATCCCCAGACCAACGACCTTACGGAGAGCTTCAACAAAATTATTGCGGACATGATCGCCATGTATGTCGACGCTGAACGCAATACCTAGGACACCATCTTGCAGTACTTGATCTTCGCGTATAACACGGCACTCCAGGAGACGACCTGAGCGACCCCGTTCAAGCTTGTGTATGGCAAGGAGCCCACAACGACGATCGACGCAATGCTGCCGCACGTAACCAACCAGGACAACTTTGACGTCGCCGCCTACCTGCAGCGTGCAGAGGATGCCCGACGACTCGCACGGCTGCGTATTAAAGAGCAACAGCGCACCGACATCCGACGATACAACTTACGACGACGCCACGCAGTGTATAATCCAGGAGACCAAGTTTGGGTTTGGACACCAATTCGCCGCCGTGGACTAAGTGAAAAGCTGCTGCGTCGATATTTTGGTCATACAAAATCCTTCCTCTCTTCGGACAACTGGACTATGAAGTCATTCCAGACGGTACTACAGCATCACAACGACGACGCGCGCGCCCAGAAATCGTTTATGGTATTCGTCTGAAGCCTTATTACGCGCGCTAAAGAATCCGTAATGTTTAAACTTTGTCATGTTTCGATCTAGGTTACTTTGTTTATTTTGGAACATCGTGGCGATGTTTTTTTTAATGGGGGAGTAATGCTGCAACACCTTCAAAACTTATTTGTTTTTTTTTTTAACAGCCGCCGGCCTGCTGCCTTATCACTGTGATTCTGGTACGCGTATCAATTCTGTATCTCGTGTTTGTTCATGCTCGTTGTCGCGATACGAAGCGTTATCCTTTTCTTTGTCGCGAACGATGCGCCGAGATCTGTCTCGAACATTCCGATCATTTGCGTATGTTTCTACAATGTTCCAGGGTGTGCTGTAGCAGTTTGCGACGTTATCTAGATTGTTCTGAGCAGCCTTTAAATTGAGCGTTGACGAGTGTGACGGGCATTGTTTGTTCGACGATCGGCGAGCCCGTTTGCTGCTATCACTGCCGCCGAGTTGC